>NC_054842.1:26036671-26346208 GCF_018345385.1 Vulpes lagopus | reverse complement strand
TACAAGGCTTATCATAACCTTTTTTTCTCTTTTTCTGACACCGTTTTTCTTCAGAGTTACAAATCATCCTGTGTTTTAATGGCTTAGTTGTTAATAAAATTAACATTAATTCAAACCCCAACTTTCTCCTAGTTTAAATCTCTTAACTTGTTCAAATAGTTGTTCCCCAAATGGCATCTTTTTGGAGAAAACTTTGTAGAACCTTCTGACTTGCTCCAACTTGAGTTGGCTGCTGCTCTCTGGACCTGTTAAATTAGCTGTACTCTGCTTAGTGTTGGGATCTCCCTGTGTTATCATTCTGAGGAATCTTTTTGTCTTGCTCTGGATGCTTTATTTCCATTTTCTTAGGTTTTCCCCATCCTCAGTGATGTCCTCGTTTTTATAGATCACATCCTCCAGAAGATTCTAAGAATGGGAGTAAGTTTTTTGAATCGTGAATATCTCAAAGTGGATATCTGAATCGTGAATATCTAACCTCACACTAAATTACTTTGGCTAGGTATTGAATTGAGGCTGGAAGTAATTTTCTCTTAGAACTTTAAAGGTATTTCTCAAACTGCCTTGCTTCTGGTGCTCCTATGAGAAATTCGTAGCTATTTTAATTCCTGATCCTTTGTTGGAAATCTTTCTTTTCCCTCAACACTACAAGTTTGGAGGATATCTCTTTGTTCTCAGAGTTCTGACCTTTTTCAGTGATGTATCTGGGTGTGGTTTATTTTTGTTTGTGTGGGCCTTTCTATGGACTTTTTTGATCTGAAAACTCAGGCTTTTCATTAGTGGAACATTTAATTAATTGTATTTTTTATTATCTCCTTTCATTTTCTGTTTTCTTTCTAGAATTTCCATTTTTCAAGTTTTGAACCTCTTAGGTTAGTTCTCTAATTTTCTTCCATTTTTCTATCTTACTTTCCGTTTCTGTCTTGTATTCTGTTCTCTTGGGAGAGTTCCTCAATTTTATCAATTCCAAACTCTTCTATTGAGCTTTACATTTTAAATATCATATTTGGATTTCTAATAGCTTTTGTTGTTGTTATTTTTTTTTCTAAAGTGTTCTTCACCTGCATAAAATGTTTTCTTCCAGTTACTTTTTTCTATTTGCTTTTGCTGGTCTTTAACTAACAGATGCTTTCCTCAACTATCTGGTGATCCCTGGCTGTCTTGCTCATGTAAAGTAATGTGAACTAAAAACTAAGTGAAAGGTCTGTGTTTGGACAGAGCTATGAAGGTTGGGCTCACTGTAAAGCGAACTAGCTGTTTCCCTGGAGAATCCCTAAGGTCAGTATATTTGTGTGACTGTTACAAAAATTTATAACTTTTGTGTGAAGAAAATTCTTCTAATCTCCTTCCTGAGAGGATATATATACTGGTATTCTGGGAAGCAAGTGTGGTGAGACTTGGGGATCTCAGATTTAGTATTTAAATATACTCATCATTCTTTTTCCAGTAAGGTGTACTAAAATGTACCTGACTTCTCTGTCCAGAGACATTCTGTTTTACACTCTCCAGAGGGCTGCCAGAGTGGGAAAGGGAATCTAACTGCTTCCTTTTTTTTCTTTTGTTTTAATTCTAATACAGTTAATATACAGTGTTATATTAGTTTCAGGTGTACAATGTAGTGATTCAGCAGTTTCAGTTCCATTCATTACCCGGGACTCATCAAGACAAGTGCCCTCCTTGACCCAATCACTTATTTCACCCATCCTTCTATTTCCTGAAGAGCAAGTTCCAACTTCACTCCTTTACAGTTCCTGAACTTCTAGAGGACTTTACAATCTAAGTCAAGTTATTTCTTAGTTTTTACCTACTGCTGACTTAGCATTTAAAAGTTTTTTCTTTTTCTTTTTTTTTTTTTTTAATTAACTTTTATTGGTGTTTAATTTACCAACATACAGAAAAACACCCAGTGCTCATCCCGTCAAGTGTCCACCTCAGTGCCCGTCACCCATTCCCCTCCAACACCCGCCCTCCTCCCCTTCCACCACCCCTAGTTCGTTTTTTCTTTAAAAAAAATTTTTTTTTATTCAATCATGAGAGATACAGAGACAGAGAGAGAGAGGCAGAGGGAGAAGCAGGCTCCATGCAGGGAGCCTGATGTGGGACTCGATCCCAGGACTCTAGGATCACAGCCTGGGCCAAAGGCAAGTGCTAAACCATTGAGCCACCCAGGGATGTTGTTTCTAATTTAGAACTGTTTCAGTAATAGCTAGATCCTTTCCTGTTATATGTGCATCTTCTTCCAGTGGGCAGATGGATTCTTCATACTAGAATATTAGATGTTGAATTACCTCTAAGATGTGGTTACTAAATGTTTTATTTTTTGTGAAGTTGGCTTAAAAACAATTTTAGACACAACCAGATTTTTAAAGTGGTTGATATGCTTTATGTATATTTTTCTGAACAATGTACACAGAGGATCTTAGAGAGCAGCTATCAATTTATCATCATTTAAGTGTAATTTGTATAACTTTAAAACAAGTAGTAAAGTAATTATTTTTACTTTTCATGAAATAAAACTGAAAATACACCTTGGTTTGTTTTATAAGTGTCTTAACCTATTCTTTGATAAGACTACTTGTTACATTAAAAAAATAATAATAACACAGACTTTGACAGAATAGCACTTGCAGAGACAAAAGGACTGAGATTTGGGATTCAACATATTTTAAACTGATGCTGCTTTTTTCCCCCAGTATGATGCAGACTGTGGCCTTAAAATATCACTAAGTTATAATAATAAAATTAAAATATTTTGATGAAATTCTTTGCTTTAGTTTATAGACCAATTAAGAGCTTTACAAAACCCAGTACTGAAGAAGTTTTAACAAATGCAGCACGCTAAGGGAAACTGAAGGATGAAAGAAAAAGTGTCCTTAAATACTTACAGATTCTTTTCTGCCCATAGTTTTGCTGTGTGAGCGGGAACGGGAAATGTTGCTGAAGAAGGAATCCTTTTTAGTAGCAGATGAAGGTGGGGAGCCAGTGAATTCTCTTCCTCCAGGCAAACTTTCAGTGCTTGGGGAGGAACTGATGGTTTTAGAACTTTGTCCTGTAAGAAAAAGTAAGAGGCAATAATGAAACACTGGACTTTTTCACTCAGCTACTTTATTCCCTGTCTTTAATAAAGGATCAATTATTATACTTCTTTGTTCACATCAACATAGGGACACTGTGGAGTTATTAAATGCAAGCATTTTTATGTATCAGAATAGCTGCCAAGTTTTTAAAACAATGAAGTGCCCCTATGCATTTTCACATGTAATTTATGCTACAATAGTCCGAGTGTTGCACACATATAAAAAAACTAAAAGTTTGAATTTTTAGAAATCACAGGTTAGATAACGGGATTTTCCCTCATTAAAGGAATCATCCTTAGGGACTGTATGTGGAAACTATTATACTATATATTACATTAGTATGGAAAAAAACCTAAGTCCTTCAGCAAGTTTTCAAAAGAGAGCTTTCCCTTTTATTAACTGCAGAACAGATATATAGCTCCCCCAGCTTATGGCAGAAGCATCTGTAAAAATGGGACAAGGTGCTGACTCACAGGGCCTTCCTCTTTCTAGGCTGGTTCTTATATCAGAGTGGGTGCATCTGTGATCCCTGCATCTATTACTCTGTCTAGCAGAAGATCTTTTCAGAGATGAAACTAAGTCAGCTCCTGTTAGAATCTATCTCTGAATTATCAAGTCCCAAATTAGTGGCAGTATTGATAAAGTACTTATCAATACAGAAATTAGCTTACTAACATTTTTGTTCCTTTTGGGAACATTTTGACCTTAAGAAAATGGAGTCACCAGAACATGTTCCCAAAGGGGATGATGGAGTATTTCTGGAGATCGGAAGGAAGAGCCTAGGGACCAGGAACAGTTTTGCCTTAAGACAGAAGGACTATCAGACTTCCCTGCCCTTTTCAGGCCTCACACACAGAGAACAGGACAACACTAGTATGGCACACTGGGCAAGTGGATGAAACATTCCATTACCCAGGCCTCATCTGGACAGTTCCCAGGGTAAAGAGTCAGAATTCTCAACAAGCTTGTAGCCCAGAAGCTGTACAGAGGTTCTGAAGCTCTCTACAAACCTTTTCAAGCTTTTAACTGATAAGAAAACATCAATCACTTCTTTTGTTAAAAGAAATGAAAACTTAAAACCTGCTCTCAGAGGCACATTCTTAAATATATTGTTGTGGTGCCCTGTCCAAGTCCCCTCTTCTGGACAAAGACATTTAGTCTCCTAGCCACTGGGACTGTTGACTGATGATGGTTCTTAGAAATTGCTCTCTGCATACAGCCCTCAACTGAAGAGATCTGCTCTATCTAAGGTCGTCCTTTCCCCAGGGATTAGCCCCAACTAGTGACTGGTTGGGGATGGCAGAAGATAAAAGCTGGCTTTCCTGCCCCAAGGTGGATGACTCTGAAGGGCCATCCCAGCCCCAGAGGTTCCAGCAGTCACTGCAAAGCAGTTCAACTCCTCCCTCAGCTCAACGCTACTCCTTTCATTCCCCAGATGCTGACCTTGATGGCACAGGCCCACCCCCAACAGCTTCCTTCCCAAACAGACCCAGAAGTCTTTGTCTCAGTTTATTTCTCAGAAATTCTGACTCATGACAATTATTTAGAATTATTTTAGACTGCAGGCATTTTAAAATATACTAAATAAAGATAAAATTCTTTGGCCACCTCAGGCATGCACATATTCTTTCATTCATAACCAAACACCAGGGAACAAGCCTCATGCAGATGGATCTTATGAAATGCCTACAGAAACTCTGTCCAGCACTAATGATGAGGGATGACCACAACAGGAACTCTTAAAAAGCTCCTAAAATAGCAGTCCAAGGGAAATAGAGACTTGTATGTATACTAACTAACCTAAAATCCCAGGTGATACAAACAAGAAGTGTCAACAACAGTATTCTGGAAGCACAAAAGAGGGAATATCTGATCTTGTTTTAGGCAATGAGAGGTGTGTGCCCCATCTTAAAACCTGAAGAGCAGGTGGTGGTGGTGGTGGTGGCAGCTCAGGAAGGGTCATTTTTGGCAGAGAATGCAGCATTTATCAAGGCAATTGGTAAATGCTACTGGGAACATCTAGCTCTATCAGAGCCTAACTGAATTCCTTGGAGCTTCCTGCCATCCATATGTACTTGAAAATGACACCAATACTAGTGTAAAATAAGCTTAAGTCCAACAGAATGCTTCTTTTTCATTTGATGATTATTTTAATGGCTTTCCGGGGGCAGGAGAGAATCAAATAAATTCTTTCTGAAAGTTGCTGGTACCCTAAATGTGAGCTTATTTTCCCTCTTGGTCATCCAGTCCTTGGAGGAGGGAGAAAAAAAGGGAAGATGAGGATCTAAATAGGGCCAGGGAGATCACGAAGAGCACTCTGTTCTCATGCTAAGGGGTCTGTCAGGACTTGCTCTTGTCTGTAGGTGATGGGAGATACTACAGATTTTAAGGAGGAAAGTATCATGAGGATTATAGGAGTTTGGTTGAGTCAGGCATCTCCTGTACCTGCCCATACAAGAGATTATAAGGGCTTAACCGAAGGACCATCATGTGATAGATTTCAGAGATGTTTACAAAGCAGAATTCCTCAAACCAGTACCTGCTGGCTCTGCTGCACCTAAACTTGAGGCTAAGCCTAGTGGATATCTAGTTGTGGGGCCTTGAACAATTCACTGACCATCTATACATGAGACATCTACCTCATACATGCTTTGCATCCCAGGTGGGTGACGTGCATAAAAGGCTCAGTGTGGCTGAGCATATGAGACAATATGCTAAGTACGCAGTAGACATGAACCATTACTAGCACAGTGGTGGCTTCCAAATCTAGAGCAGAGAGAGTTTAACATGAAATATAGCAGGTTGCAGATTTGCTAGCCCTCTCTCTCATTAGGACTATTCTTACGTTGGCTGCACCTCCCACAGACTTTAGTGCTAGCTCTAAGCACAGGACTGCCACATATGACATACAGAAGACTGCCTTGTGGGATGGCTGGAATCCAGGACCTCCTCTACTGCTCTCCTTGTTAAGATGTATATGCCCTGGTGTGAGCTGCATCTGTACAGAAGGAGTAGCTTTCTCTAAAGTGCACAAAGGTGCTATCTGGACTAAATATGGGTGTGTCTAGGTCTATTAAATCTTTCCTTCATTTTATTTTCCTCTCTGAAACATTCAATAAAAGTTTTGTGTCCCATGTGTTACATGTCAGTGGAGGCTATTTGTCACAAGCCCAAGCTGACTGAATGGGCTTCAAAGGCATCATGAAGAGCCTTCACCACAGAGTGGCTGGGAGGGAGGAAAGGGGGAAGGGGAGGAAATATTTATGAAGTGTCATGAATAATATTTTTGTGATTTTCTTCTTATTTAACTCGATGGGAAATAGGAAGAGGGGCTGGGGCATAGTCCTAAATAGACGGGTAGACCCCCTGTAAATCTGAGACCAGCTGGAGGAATTGGACACGGGACGCCCAAAGACAAAAGACAAAGGCCTGGCAAATCCAGTGCTGTGACCATAGAAAGGGGATCACCTTGACTTTTCTCAATGCTCCAGGAGAAAATGAGATATATCTGGCCCCTCTCTGGTGATATTTTGTTACTTCACAGACTTGAATGACAGACAGCAAGAAGACTGATGTTTACACATTAAAAATATAGATCTTGGTGTCATATGACAGTGAATGGAAGCAAACTATCTGAAGCCCCTGGAGTAGAGCTTGACCAGAGAGTCTAAGCACTGCTGGATGTTCCCACATGCAAACATGTGGTTACAGAATATTAGAAGTAATTATTAAAAAAGAAAAGATAGAGATGCTGAGTTGGTTCTTTCCTAATCTGATTCTAAAACCCAGAGGTATTTGAAAAAAACACATAATAGGGTCATCATCATCACCACTACCACCTGAGCAGATAGCACTCTTGAGTCCTTACTGTGGGACAGGCGCTGTGGTAACTTTCAATAACCAGCCTTAAAGCAGCTGTTCTTTTTTTATTTTTAATTTTTTCTCTTCCCAGATATGAGGGTATGTGATTCCCCTAGGTCATCCAGCAAGGCAGTGATGGGGGCAGAATTCAAACCCAGACACAACTCCAGAGTCCATGCTGGGTAAAACTGTACCACCCTGCTCCCCTAATAAGGGCTATGCCAGGTGGGCTATAGTACATGTGACCTAAAATTACAGAAGAATGGAATGAGGCCTTTTGAAAGTAAAGGGACAGAACATAATGGAACTGTTTGTCTTGCTTCACGACTATCATTTCTCATCAAGCAGAGTGGCCAACATAGGGTCATTCATGAGTATAGTTTTTGGTTTCTCAGTGTCTCTTCTCACTTCTGTAATAGCTCTTCTTCTGTTTGTTTGTTTTTTCTTATTATTACTAAGTTCTACTCTAGTTAATTTGGTCTCTCTTTTTGTTGTTCTACCAATTTGTTGCTTGTCATCTGCACTGGGGCATTTCTGTTAGTGCTTTGTTCTTGAAGATCCAGAGAGGAATCATCTCCAGACATTTGAGCTGTTATTGTGCTAATGTGACTTACGTGTTATTTCTCCATTTACAACATACTTTTTTTCCTAGAAGAATTACAAAAAACCTAACTATGGTTACTCTTAGGGAAATGGGTTGGCAGAAACAAGTGGGAGGAGTAGAGAGAGGATTTTTTTCTATGCAATGGCTTTAATTGAGATGGTATAATGTTTTATGTGTTTTAGTTTTAAGAGTGTCAACAGTGGCGGTGCCTGGGTAGCTCAGTCGGTTAAACTCCTGACTCTTGATTTCAGCTCAGGTCATGATCTCAGGGTTGTGAGATGGAGCCTCGTGTGGGGCTCCATGCTGGGCATGGAGCTTGCATGGGATTCTCTCTTGTGCCCTCTTCCCTGTACCTCTTACCTTCTCTCTCTCTCTCTCAAAAAAAAAAAAAGAATGTCAGCAGTGTTTATCTGGGTACGGAGAGTTTTGACCTTTTTCTTTTTTCTTTTTAAAACAACCTGACAAATGTTATACAATGATATTTATGTGTGCAGGTATATATGTATATTCATATCTGCAACATAAATAGGTATACACAGTATAAATATTAAAAACGCTTATGGCAATAAATTAAGAAATCTAAATTTCTTTCCTAATGGTCCATTAAGTGATAATACTTATATACTTCTGTTGTTGGAAATTCTAAATTCTCTTTGGAAGTGATATCTCTGTGTGTGTGCATATACGTGTATATGTATGTGTGTACCCATATTTTAAAGTTTTGTGATTCCTAAATATCTCTTGAAAAAAAAGTTCCTGGGGTAGGTGGGCAATTTCCAAAAACAATTTTCAAGAATCTCTTTAAGTCTTTAAAAAAAAAATTCTCCTTTTGGCACATATTTTATGACTACAACCTGGTACTGAAAGATGTAAAATGGAACTTTCCAATAATTTCCAAAATCTATTTATTGACTTAAATTGTGGGTTTTCATTTTATTGTCAGTGTTTTTCTTTAAAAAAAAAGCCTATACAATTTTATGTTTAAAAGGAAAGATACAAATACATAATCTCATGAAAAAATATAATCAAAGAATCACTGGAAGTATTGATATTTACTTCATTTCTTGAAATATACTCCATTACTTTGAAAAAAAGATACTGGAGTCTAAATGATAATTTTATTTCCCTTACAAGTCTATCTACTCTTGAAATATTATAATGGGAGGCTATAACGGGTGTGGTACCCCTGATGAAGTTCTTCCAACTTCTGATATTACTGGTCCTATTAAGCACAAATTGTTAGAAAGTTTTTTGTTGCCACTACTAACTATTTTGGTTGACTTTTACTTCCCCTTCCTTTCTGACACTCTGCAGGAAGTGTATTGAGGAAAACACAAAGTGACTTCTCCAAATTAGAGAGGTATTGTCTCATTTTCTTATCATCATTGTCACAATTATCACCACAGATTGAAGCTTTTTACTTGGGCTTCATGACTCATAAAGCAGCTGGAGCCTTCCCTATCAGGCTGATACAATCTCTGTCAGGCATGGCAGGCAGGAGGAATTCTGAACTGGGTATCTAGAAAAAGAGGTGGTTCCTGACAGTATGCCTGCCTGGGCCATCTAATGCACAGGCTGAGGCCCAAGCAACCTGAGAACGCTGAAGGGAAAACCAGGGACCAATGAGAATAGAGTCTGGCACACAGTAAGCACCAAAAAAATGCCTGGTGAATAAATGAATAAGATGATTCTACCTATATAACACAAGTGATCTGAACAAAAAAATATAACATGCCTCTTTAAGATGCTATTATAAAAGCAATTGTTCCTTTGGCTCTGGTCTGTAGGAAAAAAAGTGGACGGAGCAATAGCATAGAAGCATAAGTCAGAGTAAGCCAGTCTTTAGCTTTCTCCTTCCATAGATATAAACTGAGATTCCATAGCCAAAGATCTACTTTATAGTAAACTAACTTTAAAAAGTTAGCAAACTAACTGAGATCCCAAAAATCCATTAAAAGTTGCCTGGGGAGGGAGCTCAGATTTTTTTAAAAGATTTTTTATTTGTTTGCACAGGTAGAAAGGCAGAAGGAGAGACAGACTCCTGGCTGAGCAGCGAGCACAACACGGGGCTGGATCTCAAGACCCTAAGATCATGACCTAAGCCAAAGGCAGACACTAAACCAATTGAGCCACCCAGGCACTCCTTGCGGAACTCGGATTTTAATTTTAGGAAGCAAATTGAAGTCCTGTGAATTCTTATCAGATGATCACAGTAATATTCATTTAAGCATAATAATGGACAAGATTTAAGAGAAATCATCTGGAGGTTGTCTTTTCTTTTGTCCACCCTAATGTACCCCTTTATTATATAGATCTCTTAGACACCAAAAGAGTAAACAGCAGCTGTTCATCGAATTCCCAGGCTCAAAAAAACACTTAAAGGTCAACTGGCTCAATTACCTGAATATAGCCAGAAACAGTACCTGTGAAAAATAACTCTATGTAGAAGAAAGATCATATGCTTCTATTGCCACAGTATTTTTTTTTAAAGGATTTTATTTATTTATTCATGAGAGATACAGAGAGAGAGAGGGAGAGAGGCAGAGGGAGAGGCACAGGCAGAGGGAGAAGCAGACTCCATGCAGGGAGCCCGACATGGAACTTGATCCCAGGTCTCCAAGATTAGGCCCTGGGCTGAAGGCAGTGCTGAACGGTTGAGCCACCTGGGCTGCCCCACAGTATTTTTTTTTTAAAGAAGTTAAGCCAATATACCACTCATCCTCCTAATCACAATGTATTATTTTCTGTTAATGTATTAAAAAGCACAGATATTATGAAGATATCATTACTAGTTTTTTATTTTTTTAAAAAGATTTCATTCATTTTATTTGAGAGAGAGAGAGAGAGAGAGCATGCATGTGCAAGCAAGGGCACAAGTAGGAAGGGGGAGCAGACTCCTTGCTGAGCAGGGAGCCCAACAGAGGGCTTGATCCCAGAACCCTGGGATCATGACCTGAGCTGAAGACAGACACTTACCTGACTGAGCCACCCATGTGTCCCTAGAACAGTATTTTAATACTAGTAGCATGATTATATTATGTGAATATTTTAAATTAAGGAAAGTGTGGTTGTGAATTTTAATTAATACTGCTATCTTTTAAATCTGAATTTGAATGGGAAATTCTTAGTCTAGACTTCCCCTTAATACAGAAATGCTCTCTATAACATATTTATCTAAAAGATTATATAATAGAAGATTAATGCAGCAATTTTAATATTTATACATTTAAAAATGTACACAGGAGGTGCTCAATGTGAATTACTATTATTTTGTACTCCTGAAACATTTTGTCTAGATTTTTAACAAATGGTATGGTATCTAAATGTGATCTTTTTATTTTAAATCATTGCCAATTACTATACACAGAGATCTGTCGCACTGGACTTTGATTCTGTTAGTATGATTCATAATACAAAGCCTGTACTTTTTTTTTTTTTAATACAAAGCTTGTATTTAAACAATTCTTTCAAAGTCAAGTTGTAATTCTTTTAGGTAAAATATAGTAAGTATTTCTGGCTAATTAATAACATGCATACGAATAGCATGTAAGGCATCTCTTAGAATTGATTTGTTAAATACTGTCACAGAGCACCTATGTAACAAAAAGAACACCTCAGTCTGACCTTCCAAATAAAATGTAGTGTTAAAATAACCACAAAATATAGAGTGACCGTATTTTGAAAGAAAAGAGACTGGTGCAAACTTCATAGAAAACCCACCTCAGATTTGGCATCACCAGATGACATGAGAGGGGACTTTTGTTCTGAACAACAGTGCCACTCAGTGGCTGAACAATGGTAGTGAACTGATCAAGAGTATGAATGGAGGGTGGGCAAAAAGAAAAATGGAATTTTGGAGTAGGCAATGAGAATACTGCAGGCAAAGAGATAAACTACGTTGCCATGGTAACTGTACCTTGGAGGTCAGTTAGAGTCTGGACGGGAACAGAAACCTGAGCATCGCTTCCTGTAACTACATCGCCTGGATTTCATAAGAAAAAATAATTAGATTTCATAAAAAGGAAAAAAAAAATCAACTTTACTTTTTTCATACTTAATACTTTTATCAATCTAATTACTAAAAGTACAGCAAAACAAAATACAATCTCAGAAAAGTTAATATAAAGTATTTTTTAAAGTCAATCATTTCTAAAAAGTGTTCCCTAAAAAGTTTTGTGTGTGTTTTTCTTCAAGAAAACAAAACAAAACAAAACAAAAAACAAGTTGCTCCTAGTCGAAAGCAGAGGAAAAATTGAGCGATCAAAAGATCTTGCTGAGATTTCATTATGCTAGAAACAGTAGTGTGGTATAACATTTTCTTTCTTTAAAAAAACTCTTAACCCCAAAATAAGTTATATGCATTTATTAAATAGGCATTCTTTTGAAACTGATTTTCTCCTGTAACAGAGAGAAGTTATTTTTAATTAAACTTGAAAACAATTTCTTCAATGATAAGATAAATACCTAAACAAGCTCCAATTTCATAGTAAAGTATTGAAAAGATTTAGTGAGTTACCACATGTGCTTACAAATGTCAACATTTAAAAATAAATCTGTGAACTGCACACCCTTTAAACTTGATATACTTATTATAGGCAAGATTTCATTCACAAATTGGACCTATGGTAAATGCTCAAAAAGAAATGTTCGACTTCGAAGGAAATGGGGAGAAAGGGAGTGCGTTTTAAAAGTGCAGGAAAGAAAGGAAAAGGAGCACAACTGGAAATTCTGTGAGGAACTTGAGGTACACTCCCATTGACAAGGAAGACTTTCTGTTCTCAGATTTCCTTCAGGATGACCAAGTTCAACATCAGGCACAGTCACTGTCAACAGAATAAGCCTCTCAGCATCTGAAGGCCTAGCCTACTTTGAAATTAACAAACTAAAAACCAAGTCTTCTTAAAAGATACTGTATTTTCCATATTTGATAATGTAGGATTAATAGACTTCCTTCCTTTGTCGCTTTTACAATAGTAAAAAATCAATTTCTGATTTATGTATCACATCCTCAGTGCCTTGACCACTTGCTATAATTGTAATTGACAGCACAGCCAGCTCATCTGGAAATTACTGGGTTGTAATCATATTGTCCCCATCAATTAACAGTACACATATTTTGAGATACACACACACACACACACACACACACACACACACTCACATACATATCTGTATCTCCTGTGACTGAAATAAAATCTATAAATAGGTACATACTCCAAACAGCAATAAGCAGCTTTTAGTGGAATTTATCAGGTTCCTGAATTTTCATAATATCGTTAACTCTCTGTTCACCGATAAATGGAGTGTCTACTTTATATATATTTGAAGGAAAAAAAATATATTTGAAGGATATTTTCAATTCTATTTTGAATTGAAATTGAAAAAGCAGCTACTTTTCTCTGCTGCTTCTGGATCACCTATTAGTATATATTTAGAGATTGAAAACTTGTTTTAATATTAAATACCACCAGAAAATTATGGAGGAACATTTGTGCTCCCTCTTCTTTCTTTCACAACCCTGCTCCCAACACATATATAAACTACAGTTTGCGTTTCCAGCACCATATATGTGAATTTTGGGTTTTCCATACAGCCATTCCCCTATATAATCACAAATAACCAGGAGTTAACTAACCTAAGAAGATTCTATTCTAAGCTATTTCCATTTTTAGAAACAATCATTTTTCAAAGCAACTTCCAAATTTTCCAGCAGAGTACACTAAAAAGGCTAATATGTTCTTTCTCCTCAAAGGCACCAGGTAGGCACCTTTGAACCTCAGAAGAGTGTTCTGAGACAGTCAGAAGCCACATTCAACACAAGCCTCCAGACAGGCTACAGATTGTGCTCACCAATCTCTGGGATCAGGTGATGCACTTGCAGATTTGTCACTGTCACAGCACAGCAGGATACTTGCAGGAAACACCAGCATAAAGACCCAATGCTGGAGAAGTATTTTTCCTTGTAGAGTTAACAAATCCATCTTGATAGCTGTTTGGAGCTGGGAGGCTCCCCTGAGAGAAGTCCAAACCTTTTACTTCAGGGTGAGGAAACAAGTGGTCAGAAGGGTTCAGGACTGTGCTTACAGTTAAATATTTTGTGACTGAGTCAATGAGAGAAGAGCAGCAGCCTACACTGACTTCTACTTGTGTCAACTGTTCTTTTTGCCTTTTACTCTGTTTCATTCAAACTTTAATGCAGGGAGGGGCATTAGCAGGAACAGTTATCCTTGAGATGAAGGTAGACAAGCTTTTCATGATTGACATGAGAAGAATGAACCAGAAATAAAAAGAAGAGTTGCCAAACAAGGAGACTTTCTCTCAGCACAGGGATCAGTTACAAAATGCCCTAGTGATACTCATGTTCCAAATACTTTGCTTAAGTGCTCTGCTGTCTCCTTTCAACTGGGGACTTCGTTTTCATCAATTGTTCCATCCTCATGCACTTCCTTTCTCACTTACTGTGATATTAATACTTGACATTTCCTTAGAGATACAACTTTATACTTGTACTGTCATTTGGCTTGGTTCCTCAGAAAATTTAAGCTATAGCATTAAGAGATTCTCTGACTCATTTGCCTGCCATCAGTTAGAATTACTACTGACTATGGTTTGTTATCAAAGCAATACTGAAATCATATTTGGTTAGAACAATAAAACAGTACATTAAGAAATATATAAAATAACATTCATTTCCATTCTGAAAGTGGGCATGTCTCCTGGCATTAAAATACATTTACAATATGTTAGTGATTTGAAGTCCTCTTTTCTTTAAGTCATGTGTGATAACTTTACATTAAAAAGAAAAGAATGTAGTTTTAAATGAGATATTCTTGTGTAAGGCAAACTGAATATTCTAACCGAAGCTTATATACTAACTATATACAGTCTAATACTTCATATAGGTATTGATAGAGAACACCATGGAATGGGATAATAAAGGTATGCTTGTTATTGAATAATACTCATTATTTGCACCATTGAGGAATAAAGTCCATTTAATTTAAGCTTATCAGTTTAAATGCCAAGAATTTAAAATTAATAGTTTTGGATGCAATCTTCTTACACAGAGTATATGAAATATAGTTTGAGGTCTTTTTACCAATCCAATATTAATATGGTTATTCTCAACACCAGTGACTGAACATGGCTACAACAAGGGGTCCCTTTAAGACATGAATGAGGCATGGGTCAGGGTATTTGTGCTGACACTAAATAGCCACAGACTCTCTGCTTTGTGGGGTCTTAGGATTGAATTTTGTAGATTTTCTGCCATGATGTTACTATTTCTTGCTTCTATAGTATAGATAGCAGAGTCCCACCACTAAAAATAAATGCAGCTGTTTCTAATCTGCTATGAATAGGGGTACTTAATATATAGGTCTCTGCAAATCGGGGAAAATAGGAGCATAAAGGTTCTAAGAACTTGAAGGGCTCTCTTATGAGTAAAATACATATGGGAAATGAAGTACCGCAAAGGCTGTGACACACAAAATGTGCTTAGGTGAGGCTGGGCAGCAATGGTGCCACTCTCAGCACTGCCAGCAGAGCCCTCACTCCTTAAACGACAGCTCTGGATGACACAGTCTCCCATGTCTCTCTGCTCTGACCTACAGACCTAAATCTTAGTGCATGGACTCACAGACTTTGGCCGCTTGTGGTTCTGTTTAGCTTTTCTCCCCTACCCCTTGCCCCTACAAGGGTCTGATCCTCCTCTGGGGTAAAGCAGATAGATGAGTGGCTGCAAGTCTAGGGGCACGCTTCTGCCAATATCCAATGGCATAGCATGGAGAAATGCTACAACTACGAAAGCCCATGCTGTTGGAACTTCCCATTTCCAATTCTCTTCTAGCCAGAAGCACCATCATACAAGAGTTAGCAGGATCACAGTTAACCACTTTCAAGTTCTGTGTTGTGATAGTTTGTGCCACACACTACAGGCGTCCACAGGACTCAAATGCTAATACATTAGGATTGAAATGTTAAAGAAATGCCTGAACAAATTACTTCAAAAAATGTTATTAAGAACAATATAGTATCTGATATTCCAACTTAAAAAGGATCTAACACAACAGATTTTTTACAATTAAGTTTTGCATTGATTTCTGTCTCTAGGAGGTTGGTTCCTCAAAGACAGGTGAGGAAATCCCAGGCTACACCACAAGTGTTTTCTTCAGATTTATTGGTATTTTTTCCTTACCTTTGTTCAATTGCACAGGCATGCTTTCTGACTTCATCAGTCTCTGCTGTTGTTGCTGCTGCTGTTGTTGCAAATGATGCCTGGGGACCTCTGCTAAGGTCCTGGTGGAGACCACAGTAGTGGAAGAACTGCCACCACCACCTGCTGGTACAGGGCCACTTGCACTGCTTGGGGTGGTCATTGCTGGAGAAATCAACTTTCTTCCAAAATTAATCAGGCTATTAGAGACCTTATTTATATTCAGAGGAGCACCTTTGGCATTGGTCCTGTAAAAAAAAAAAAAGAGAAACATCACTTAAGTTGGAGGACAACTCTATTTCACATATTCATTTGTATAAAAACATAAATCACCTGCTTTGAAAAAGGCCATTTACTAGATCAGCTATACAAAATGAAAAGTGAGAACTCAGAGGAGATCACAATATACTAAAACAACAAAATTCTTCAAGAGGTGGCTTATGGAAAATAGTCTTTTTTCTTTTCATTCATTTATTCAATGAATGGGACCTATGTTCCTATGTTGTGCTAACACTGTGTTAGGTTCTAGGAATACAACTGTCCAGGACATAGTTATTCTCTTGGAGTTTCCAGTCTTATAGGGAAGGAATATATGAAATCATCACTTCAATAAAGCAAAGTTAAAACCTGTGATGAGGATTCTAAAGAAGAGGTACAGGGCTGGGCCTGCCATGAGGTACTCACAGAAGGCGTCATGTATGAAATGGAGTGGACATTAGACTTCTCACAAGCCCTAGTGTGTGGGTATCAGGCCACATTTAATCTGATTTTGAAAAATAAATGTGTCTAAGAGTCACGAGATCAATTCAATCAAAATTACCTAGAGTTGCCCAGTACCGGAGAATTGTAATCCACCTTCAGCACTCTGACCAGCCCTGGCTGTCCATAGGCCCTACCCCACCACCCTGCTTTACTTTCCTTGATGGCACTTTGCCTCATCTGATGTACTACATATTTTACTTGATTGGTTATTATTGACCATCTCCTCCAATCCCCGTTTGAAAATTTCATAAGACAGGATTTTTGTCTCTCTGCTACATACTGCCATTGCCTAGCATGTAACGGGTGTTTTATAGTTACTTGTTAAAAGGCAGCTGCATCTACCTGTAGTCTAAGTCTTTCTACTTTACAGTGAAGAGTCCCTACTCCTAGCCATAGCCCTGGATCCCATCCTCTGTCCTTTTGAGACTGCTGCTCTGGCCCCTCCCCCTCCTGCATCATCATTTTCTCCTTCTTTATGTGTATTCCCATTAGCATACAACCATGGTGCGTGTGTATGTCTGTGAGCTTGTGCATATACATGCATGGACATACCCATCAAACTTAGCCTTTGAACTCTCATTCCTTTAGAGTCACTGTCCTACTTCTCTCCCTCCTCACAACATATTTTTTTCAAAAAGCTGTCTTATGTGCTAATTCTGGTCCTTCAGTCCTAGGCCAACTATGACCTGGTTGTGGTCTTCTTGCCATTGCTCAGAAACCACTCCTCCAAGTCCCCAGTGATCTCAATGTTGCAGAGACAACGGCCCACTCTTATTTTATCCTACCCTCAACAGCAGTGACCTCCCTTAACCACCTCTCCTGTCACACGCTTCCTCACTCGGCTGCCATGGTTGGCCAGCACCTGTGGCAAATGGAGGACACCACGTAAACATGACTATGGAAGGACTACTGCATGATTACCTCCCAGATGATTCATCATCTTGAAGTATCTCAGGGATATTATCTTGAATACCAGTTATGATTATAAATTATTTTAGTTGTAGGAGGCAGTCCAATTCCATGACAATACCAAAGTTTGTATTTATATTGCCCCCATCATTATCGGAAGCTTATTTTCTCACATTTTGCTTCTTCTTTTTCTTCTTTTTTTTCCCCCAGAAAAGGAGAAACTGAAAATCAAGTCTGAGGAATGCGTTTACTTGATTGGAGTTAACTTGAATTTTACTATCATTTCCTTCTCTCAGATCTCCCTAGCAGCTCTTATGCAGTAATTCTCCTACACCTTATATAACAGCTGTATCCTTGGCATTGCTAGATATGGCTCTAAGATGGAACTGATCCACAGTTCTTTAATAAAAAGAACACTATGCTTCTTCCTTTCATAAAGTTTTTCTCTAATGGTACTAGCTAATATTACGGGCTAGGTATTTGAGACTGACATTACTTTGGAGACAAGACAAATTTAAAACCTGGAATTCAGTTTTATGAGAGAAAGATCTATTCATTTACAACTCAATGAAATGTGAAAAAATCATTTTTCAAATGATTTTTTGCATCAAGTTTTATCTTTAAAGAACTGAACTATTTAAGGTCCTTCCAAAAATTATTAAAAATAATGTTTCTTAATGGAGATAAGGATATATAGTGATTACGTACCACTTACTTCCAGTTTCCAGCTGCTTCCTAATGAAGTACAGCATTCTCAATTTACAGACACTACAGCTTGCAACAGAGAAGGCACTCATACAAGTTTATTGAAAAAAGAATGAATGAAATGAAAAGAACTCATAAATTGTGGATTAAGAAGGCATTCACCTCTGGCATTGTATTCTACTCAGCAGCCTGCATGCATTCCTATTTCTTCTGCATGGCAGTAGGAAGAAGAGCTATCATGATATTGAAGTTCTACTGCATTTTAGTTTTACTTGTTTGCAAGTCAAGATTCATAATTCACAGATATGAAGAAGTTATAATGTTGTTACCCTTTTTTATAAACAAAAATGTACTAGTCAAATTCCCACACTGCCAGTTGTGAAATTTATATGTTGATAAAAGTACTAAGAAACTGCTGAAGCATTATCAAGAGAATATGGTTAATGCATCTTCATTGCTACTAATAACCACGAAAAAACATATAGATCAAGCTCATGCCGAGCAATTTTTCATCTGAATAGCTCTTAAAAGGGGATGAACACTGTTTTCCTTTTTTTGAATATTTTTTGTTTCAACCAGCTTCCCTCTCATCCACTACCCATTGCTTCCAGAAGAATATTTTATTTTCAAAACAACTACTGAATATGACTCTACATCTTTTCAGATATAAACAACTGTAAACCATATACTTCTGGGGAAAGCATGCTGTCTATAGTTTTTCTCTGCTAGATGACAATTTTTTTGGCCAAAGATAGCTAACACAGATCTTAAATGTCAGTAGCGGCATTCTTTACAAGAATTCCTAATCAATTTGCCACAATTATGATTGGCTATTATGTAATGTGTGCTAAATTAATGAAAATTAATGCAGTTGTCAGAGATCTGATGGACATCGAGTACTGGGTTGGATTAACAATGGAATGCAATGTGTAAACAGTACTGAAATAAATAGAGGACTCTGGAGTTAACAAGACATTAAATAAATCTAATGAATAATTTTGTATCATCAAAATCTTTCATTATTACTAATACATACTGTTATTAAATAACAATAAAAATAGTACCAAATGGGAGGGATTGTTTTGAGATTATTATCAAGACCTTACTTTTGGCACAAACGTATTTAGCAATGGGGCACTATTCTCAGGATTCAAGAATCCTTAAAACACTTGTATCAAGGGATCCCTGGGTGGCTCAGAGGTTTAGTGCCTGCCTTTGGCTCAGGGTGTGATCCTGGAGTCCCGGGATCAAGTCCCACATCGGGCTCCCTGCATGGAGCCTGCTTCTCCCTCTGCCCATGTCTCTGCCGCTCTCCCTCTCTCTGTGTAGTCTCTCATGAATAAATAAATAAAATCTTTAAAAAACAAACAAAAAAACCCCACTTGCATCAGAACCCAACCTAGGTTCACTGTTGGGCCCCTTTGGTTCAGTTTCTAAAATTCTAAAAATGAGTGACTCTTGCTGCCTCTTCCTACCCAACTGATCCCTTGCAGCCTGGCTTTCTAACCAGAGCTTCTAGCGTTTCCAATGCCTTAACTGCTAGAGCCATGAGCTGTTTTCATTCAACTTCTAAAACTTTTATAAAGCTTAAAAAAAAACAGCCCAAAAAACCAAACCATTATCACATGACCACCTTGTAATAACTCTCCACAATTGTGGAGATTTTCTTCTTCTAATATCCAAACTTTGACACCACCCTAGGCTTTTTCCTTTCTACCTATGGATGTATTTTTTAGGTCTGATATTAAATATATAAATTTTACTCCTTTTGCAAAAAAAAATTGTTATATGCTTGTTTGTATTTTTGTCAGAGTTTTCAATTTATCTGTAATTATTTTTCTCTATATTCTGATTTATATTTTTCTTGTTATTACCTTTCTTATGTTTCCAAAGGTCAAATTCTTGGTTCATTCATTCATTCATCCACTCATTCTCTCATTCATTCCCTCTCTTTCCCAATAAAAACATTTAAAGCTATACATTTGCCTCTGATTATAGCAATAGCATCAACGTTTTTCCCACACATTTTCTAAGTAGTCCATTGGCTCAATTGTTATTGAGGTACATTTTAAAATTTCAGATGGCTGTGTTTGTGTTTAAATAAAACACCCATTTTGTTTTGATGGATAAAAATGGAAATATCAAAAGACTGGAAGTGGGGGAAATGTTCTAATTTTTCAAAAGGATTGTAGAAACCACCAACTGGAAAACAGACACCAAACCACAGACCCAGAAGGCTCAGAGAACACCAGGCAGGGTAAATGCCAAGAAAAATATACGTAGTCATATCATTTTTAAACTACAGAAAATCACAGATAAAGAAATAAATCTTGAAAAAAAACCAGGAGAAAAAAAAAATCTTACCTATATGCAAGAGCAAAGATAACCAACTTATTAGAAACCATGCATGCAAGAAGAGAGAAATATCTAAAATTTTGAGAGGAAAAAACTCGCCAGCCTAGAATTCTATACCCTGTAAAATTATCCTTCAAAAGTAAATATGGTATCTGTATAGTAAATATATACTATCTTTAATAGTAAATATAAACATGTGACTAGAAATAATAGGTGAGTGCCTACATTGCAGAAGCTAAATGTAGAGTTACGGCAGACAGCTTTTGGCAAGGCATTAATTTATGGCAGAATTGAGATGTGTGTTTATAAAATGGAGCAGAACAGTGGGGAGGTATGAAAATTATGCTGGAAGAAGAATGGCTTAAAAAGCTGGGGAGCAAGTCTTACAATAATCATGAGAGCTGCCAAGGGGAAAGCAGTCCTTTATGAAAATGAAATGAGTAAAGTTACAGGAAACAGTTCAAAAAGAAATCCTTTCTAATGATTTAACAGGCACTACTTAAAATAGTAAATGCTCCTATTCTGGAACCGTAGAAGAGATGGGAAAATCACCTTCACAGACACACAGGCTTCATCATCCTGGCCTGGGTGAGACAGGGTTAGATGAAAGGCCCTTTTCAGTTCTATGAGTTTACAACCGGCAGTGCCAAATGGCTTCTGCATTACATTCAATTTACTGTTGAAATGACAGGACCAAATGAAAGGCCTGTACAGGAGTCTGGGCCCTTGAGGAATATAGATCAAACCTCACCTCCAAAATTAGGGGCATATCAGTTTGCCCTGCCTCCTTATCTCCATTTTTCTTTTCTACCCTGTTCTTTTTGCCCCTCCTTCCTCCTCTATGTTTATCATCCCTCTGTTTTTCTCTATTCTTCCTCCCTCTCCCTTTTCTGTATTATAGTCTCCTTTTCTATCATTTTCTCACCTCACTCTACCTATACATTTTTTCCACCATAAAGCCATAGAATTTTTTAAAAATTATTTTCTTAAGTGCAAAGAGTTCTTGGATAGGAATAACATTCTCTTCACATCTCTGTCATTTTTCTAGAAATCGACATTATTGACCTACCCTCAATGGATTACAGTTCATAATTATTTCTTTCGTGTTTATGGACATCAGTATTTTTTTTGGAAATTCAAAAACAGTTGTCAGGGTTGCAACATAGTACTTTTCAAGATGATTCTAACACCTGAGCTAACATTTATGATGTACTTCTGCTTAAAACTCCTATGAGCTGAAGGCTTCAAATTCTATAAAACTAATTGGTTTCGGCCTTTCTGAATTTTTTATCTTTAAAGCTGAGAGTAGCAAATTTGCTTCAATGAAAGACATCTATTTGTAATTTTAAATTTGTTTGCCATATTGTGAGTTTTCTATGATCTTAGAAAACAAACAATCTCCACATCTCAAGGAACTCTAGATTTTATAGGTCTTTACTAAAACAAAATGATAGGGACGCCTGAGTGGCTTGGGACACCTACGTGGCTCAGTGGTTGAACGTCTGCCTTCAGCTCAGAGCGTGAACCCAGAGTGCTGGGATCAAGTCCAACATCAGGCTCCCTGCGTGGAGCCTGCTTCTCTCTCTGCCTCTCTCTCTGTGTCTCTTATGAATAAATAAAATCTTTAAAAAAATGAAACAAAATGATAAAAGTTAGTTTGCTATTACTTATTCCTTAGCAGTCAGGCTTTTAGGTAAAATGCTTGTTCGTTTCAGCTATAGAGGCTATGATTATTTTGCACGTAGCAGATAAATTTTTGTTAGTGTGATATGAAGTAAAAGGAGTAGTGCTTGTTAGGGGAAAAAAAGGATGGCTAAGGTGTGTTTGGATATAAGCTAGACTATGGTGCCTACCTAATTGGTTCTGTACACAATATTTTGCTAAGCTAATATAAGAAATAATAAGCAATTATGTATTAATCACAGTGTATAAAATCATTAAACTTCCCAAGATTTGTCTATTTGCGGTTTCTGTTTCTTGAGTGGTAGTTTTCAACTGATCTATCTCCTGACCCATGTATCTGAAAGATAAATTTCTCCTATCAGTAACTACAGTTCATGATACCAAAGTCTTCAGAGGGTCAGGGATTCTTTGGCCTAGCATCAGAATAAAGAGGATATAATTCTGAAATGTCCTCATCACCTCTTCTCTTCCCTCATTTTGAGAATCACTACATATCTTCATAATTAAAATCACACGCAGCTACAATTAATTAACAAGAATCACCCACTAGAGTTTTGAGGCAGGATATATGGAAGTCAGTAAATATAAAGAAATGGGGGGAGTCCATGGAAAAGTCCAACGAAACAGTTACATTAAAAAAAATACAGGCATAGGAGGGAATAGATTAGATACAGAAAAGAAATAATTTATTTTCTCTTAATCAAAAAAATATAGAAGACCTCTATACTGAAAGCTATAAAACTGAGAGAGACTCAGTCTCTCTGAGAGACTTGGAAGACCTAACTAAACAAGATAATCTATGTTCATGAAGTAGATAATTCAATAATATTAAAGTACTGGTTCTTTTTCAAAGTGATCTATAGATTCAAATTATGCATAAATTTAAAAAGAAAAGGAGAAAGACCTATTTACTCAAGACTAGTTAGGAGACAGTATTATCAGTTTATCTAAATTGGTTAGGAATTAACAACTCTCTCTGATACAACAGAAAGAGTAATTCAGATGTGTTTAAAGCACAAGTTATTTGAGCACAAAAATATCACAAAGTTATATTTAGAGAAATCGGGGTCCTCTGAAATTCTCATTGGCCAGTTAACTACTAACACCGATAACCATGGATTTCTTGGCTTCATAGCTTGGGGAATGTTATTAGCAATTATTTCTTTATCATATTTTAACAAGAAAATATTTCTGAACAATTGCATTCTTTATGTAAGTAAATATAATAAAGCCTAATTTAAAAAAATTTGTTGATCATATAAAATGGAAATTGTCCAGGGGAATTTTATAATGCCTTTTAGGTATTCAAAACAGTATTTATTTACTCAGTTATTAAAGTAAATATTTACTAACAGTGCCAGGTACTGTGCTAGGAATATGAAGATTCTAAGATGGATTCTGACATCAATCAATATGAGTTATTGTATAATTGAAGGTAAAAAGCACTCATTCATTTAATTAATATTTGAATTTGTTCTCTGGGCCAGGTACTGAAGAAACAGTAGTGAATGAGGTAGATATGGTCACTGTTCTCACGAAGAGCATCATATTCTAATACAAGATTGTTGGAAGGATCCTTATGCTTCCTGGGACCCTGCACCTTCTCAGGATAGTCTAGTTAGGCCATGCTCAGAGAGGAGCCCTTCCAAGGGCTGAGAGACACATCCTGATCTCAAGGAGAGACACAGAATTATTAGCTATCAGGCATTCTAGGGGTAAGACTTGATTGGACGCCATCAGTCTTCAGCCATGTGGAGCCCAGCTGAGGAATGTGGGATGTATGTAACTTTAGAGTTCATGGTACCTTCCTTAGTTGAATCTTCCTATCTTGGTGCCTGGTTTCCTTTTAAATCTCATGCAGGGTTCCTGACAAGGGGCCTTCTGCAGAGGGCTTACCTATCTAGAATCTTTCATTAATGATATGAATTATTCAAACAAAGCTCTGGCAGGGGGGCAGTGGAAAGCTGGGACAGTTAGCACGGAGCACAGATCACTTACTCATCAGGTAAACTGAGAGATCAAGAACTAAACTTGGTATCTTCTATCTTTAAAATTTTGGTGATATGAAATTGCTTACACAAGTTAAGAAATCTACAGTGGAGCCTGTAGAAAGGCACCGCTTGATCAAGTGATACATGCTCTTGAGGCATTACTGACAGCTCAAGTGCCATTATTTCTCTGTAGAGAATAAAGAATTACACATTTTGAGAAATTATGTTGTGTCATTTTCAAAACAGGAAATCCATGAACGTTCTGGAATAAAGAAGGTATGTGATTCTACTCTTAATATAAGCAACTGCAATATTTAAAAACTATGAAATTCTGTTCCATGACTACTCAGTTGGGCATTTTAGTAGTTACAGATTCCTAAATAAATTGATAGGTCCTTCTGAAGACTGGTCACAAATTAGACATACTTATTTTTTTTATAGCAGCAATTTCTGGTTATTTAAGGACAAAATTGGAACGAGATTTGAGTGTTAAATTGTCGTTCTGAGCTTAAAAGTTGAATGAATAAGAAAATGTCAATTCCCATTTTTAAAAAGAAATTTGCAAGTAAGTAAAATCAGAGCACAGTGAATATTATCCACACACGTAATGGAAAATCTACCACTAAAATACCTAGGCACTTGCTTTTAAAGACTTAATTATAGCAATCCATGGTAAAGCAGAGACAAGAAATCAGGCTTCTTGATTTCTAGAGATATTCTTATCCATGAAATCACATGTCATCTTTGCATCCTCGTCCCTTATTTGGATAAGCAACACAAATAGAAGTCCATTGCCATAGATGTAGCAGGTATTAGCTCCCTGCTTTCCAGGTGTCTGCCTGTCTCCTATTTTCTATTTATTGATCACTGCTGGGGGTTCCCACATGAGTATATCCCCCTCTGGATCATTCCCACTCCTCTTGCTGCTCAATGACAGCCCCATTAACTCTTTAAGAGCCTCTAAATGGCTAAGAAAGTAGTTGCAAGGCTAATTATGGCTGAAGGGCTCAGCCAGAAAAAAGCATCTTAGGCCTTAAATAGTGAAATGGGGACTTTACCAAAGGTTTCACAGCTGCACTGGTTTTTTGCTCATGGGTAAAGTAATGACACTAACACAAACAAACCTCTGGAGAATAACATGGTGGATATACAGAACTGGAAGAACTCTTTGGCAAGATTATTTAGTTCGTCTTAATTTATCCTCCTCCAATTGGTGATTAAGGGTATTCATGCACCTTCACCAGTGCTAGCTTGCTCAATCATTCATTCATGCATGCATTCATTTATTCATTCATTCATTCATCCTAAACCACTTTACTGAGGTATAACTGATAAACAGCTGCGCATATTTAATGTGTACAACTTAATGAGTTTGAGTAAGTCAGCATCTGTGAAACCATCACCAAAATCTATGCCATAACATATCCACCACTTCCAAAAGTTTTCTCTCTCCCTCTTTATTATTATTGGTAATTATTTTACTTTTTTTTAAAAACTAAATTTATTTTTTTTGATGTTCAATTTGCCAACATACAGAATAACACCCAGTGCTCATCCCGTCAAGTGCCCCACTCAGTGCCCGTCACCCATTCACCCCCACCCCCCGCCCTCCTCCCCTTCCACCACCCCTAGTTCGTTTCCCAGAGTTAGGAGTCTTCATGTTCTGTCTCCCTTTCTGATATTTCCTACCCATTTCTTCTCCCTTCCCTTCTATTCCCTTTCACTATTATTTATATTCCCCAAATGAATGAGAACATATAATGTTTGCCCTTCTCCGATTGACTTATTTCACTCAGCATAATACCCTCCAGTTCCATCCACGTTGAAGCAAATGGTGGGTATTTGTCATTTCTAATCGCTGAGTAATATTCCATTGTATACATAAACCACATCTTCTTTATCCATTCATCTTTCAATGGACACCGGGGCTCCTTCCACAGTTGTTTTACAGTTTGTGATAAAAACACTTAAAATAAGATTTACCCTCTTAGCAAATTTTTAATACATATTAATTAATATATTATTATTACCTGTGGGCACTATACGGATCTCCAAGACTTATTCATTTCTGGCTCATTTATTTTTAATTTTCTAATATGAAAAGTGAAAATGATACTTTATTGGTGTTTTAACTTGCATTTTTTGACTAATTATGAATTTTAATAGCCTTTTAAATGTTTATTTGCTGTTTGAAACTCTTCTTTCATTGAGAGCCTCCTCTATTTAGACACTATTTAAGTGCCAGGGATATAACAGTTAGCAAGACAAAATGTAGAGTTTACAAAGTTTCAGAGCAAGAAACAAACAATAAAAACAACAAAAAACCCAAATCATTTTTTTTCTTTTTTTACCATTTCAAGGAGTAAGAATTGCTATAAAATACAAAAACAAAAACAGTAACAAAGTAAAGGGACAGAGTAAAGGGGTCCATTATTTTAGATAGGGTTGTCAAGGAGAGGGACTCTGCAGAGATGATATTTGAACACAGAGTAAATAGTAGTATGCCATGTTGATCCTTGACAAAGAATCCAGACACAGAGCAGAAAGCAAGCTCAAAGCTCCTGAAGTGGGAATGCGTTTGTTTGCTTGAGGAATAGTAAGCAGGTCAGTGTGGCTGGAGTCCAGTGAGAAACAGGAAGAACGGTGGTAGCAAATGGGGTTGGAGAGATCATGTAGGGCTTACCTTGCAGGTCACTGAAAAGGCTCTTATCCTATTTTATCCTAGATATTTTGGGAAGTAATTGAATGGTTCTGAGCAGCAGAGTGATAGGATAAGCCTTCCATTAATCTGGCTGCTATGTGGAAAGGGTCTATAAGAAAGTGAGACTGTAAAAAGACTTGTTAAGAGACTAGCAGTGACTTGGTATTAATAGTACAGAGAAAAAGGTGATTTCTTTCAGGATATACTTGTTTTTGTTTTTTTAAAGATTTTATTTATTTATTCATGAGAGACAGAGAGAGATAGGCAGAGACACAGGTAGAGGGAGAAGCAGGCTCCATGCAGGGAACCTGACATGGGACTGGATTCCGAGTCTCCATGATCATGCCCTGGGCTGAGGGCTGCCCTAAACTGCTGAGACACCCGGGCTGCCCTCAGGATATACTCTGAAGATTTGTTGATGGACTTGATGAGTGATATAAGAGAAAAACAAGTCAAAGGCAATTCTAAGGCTTGATCAACTGGATTGGCTACTTATTGTAATGGAGAAACACAGGGGAATAATGGATTTGTAGAAGTATAATCAGTAGTTTAGTTTGGAAAGTATTAAATTTGAGATACAAATGTGATATCCCAGAGGAAATACTGAGTAAGTGGTAGGACATATGAGTTGAGTTCAAAGGAAGAGGTCATATTAAAGATACAAATTAAGGACCCTTCAGTCATAAATGGTATTTAAAGCCATGAACCTGGACTGAGATCCTTTAGGGAATGAGTACAGTGAAGAATGGAAGTCTGGAGAGTGTTCTAAAATTTATAAGCAGAAAAGGAGGATCCAACAGAGCATGGCATGAGATGGAATGGCCACTGAGACAGGGTCTTATGTTTCTTGCTGAATTGCGTAAGTTCTGTATATATTAATGATACTAGTTTGTCAGTTATACTACAAATATTTTTGCAATTTTTCATCTACTTTTTTGATTCAGTTTATCTTTGACTTACCTACTTAAAAACAGTTGTGTAGTAAAATGTACCAGTAATTCCCTTTGTGATTTCTTCCATTACTTTCAAGGTTAAAAAGCCTTCTAGTAACTAGAGATGAGACAGACACTTCCATTTTATTTCTATGTTTGCTTGAGTGTACTTTGATTCAGTTGGAATTTGTTTTGGCATATGATAAAGTTATAAGTTGATACCTTTTCCACAGATTTGTCAGGTTTCCCAAAACCATTTATTAACTCTTCTCACAGAACTAGTGAGAAGAGTTAATATGTGTTCTTCACATACTATTTTTTATATGGTTCAGTTTCAACCTTTGAAATTGCAATAAAGGCGGTGAAAAACCTTCCTTCTAGTCATGACAATGATACTTTGCATAAGAATTTCAATGTGCTTACAAGTAATTGCTAAAACAGAACCGATATTTTGGGAAGAAAATGCAAGGACAAAAGGCTAAAGAGAAGAAAGATAAAACATGAAGGGCAGAAAGGAAAGGGTAGAGCCCATTTCCTTTTTTGAAAAAAAAGTATAGACATCGAAACATGTAAAAAGATAACATATATATATATACACACATGTTTTTGTTGAGTAACTTCCCTATGCCAGACTTTACCTTTAGTGCTCTCAAGTGGTAAGACAATGTGCCTGCCTTCAAGGGGCTTAGATTTTAGTGGGGAAGTTGGGGAGTCAGATGACACATATAAATGAAGTCTATAACTTCAGTGAGTAATGAACACTATGAAAATAAGACTGGGCAATGAGGTAGAGCGCGAGAGGAGAGAAAAAGACAATGGAGCGAGGCCCAGTGGGCCTCTCTGAGGTGGCCTTTGGGCTGAGTTTTAAATAATGCAGAAGCAAGAAAAGAAGAGGGAAGGAGGGGGGCTCCAGGAAGGAGGAAGAGCAAGTGCAAGCATGGGAGTTAAGATAAGGGGAGAATGGAAGGAGTGAAGGTTACAGAGATAGAAAACAGAGCCAGGATGAACACTGGATTGCCAACGGTAACAGGTAGCTTTGGAGGGGTTTACAATGGGGTGTGATATAATCTGCTATAAATTGAGAATTCTTTGGCTGTTACATGAAAACTAATCTGGTGGTGGTGGGGTAGGGGAGAATAGTGCAGAGAAGAAGGGAGTCTAGTTAGAAAGATCTCATAGAAAGAAGAAAGTACCTAAAATACCTTGTTCTTTTAAACATGCCAAAACTAAATACTTGACACAATAGGTGGAAATATAAGTAACTAGACTGTAAGATTCCTGAAGGCAGGAGTTTGTGCACTGAGTAGGATCTCTGGTTTGTTCACTATCTCCAATGCCTAGAGTGAAGAAAGTCTGGCATGCAATAAAAATTTGTTAAATTAAATGGACAAAGTGACTGCAGAGAATAGCCTTTTATTAGTGAAATAAGAATCAGATGAAATGAACAAACAGAAAAGAGCTTCCGAAAAACCTCATTGGCTATACAACTGGTGTCACAATTACACAGCACATCGAAACGTGAGATGGATTTCCATCAAGGATGAGTCATTTAAAAATAATGTTACACTAAAACAGGGTTCAAGACAAAAGTTTAAATTAAGCCACTTTCTTGTAAACAACCTCTCACTCCCTAGACCATGAGTTTCTATGTGGCAGGAATTATGTATTCTTTTTAACTCTCCAAGTAAAAGCAGAACATATCATGTGTGTGTACTCCATAAATGTACATTTAGGCTGCTGGAATTCTACTGAAGAAAAGCTAGCACATAGGCAAAATGCTTAAGGAAAAAAATTCGGACAACTTAGCAGCATTTATCATTACTAACATTTTAGTCTTCCAGGGTAAACTTTGAAATTACATTCTAATTTGAGATGGTTCTGGTTTGACAAGTTAACTCTTGAGACATCTGAGTACAGTATTATGAAAGAACAAAACTGTTCATCAACCCTTTATGCCAATGTTAATTTCTTTTAAAAGTAGAATTTTAATGTTTTTTTATTCCTACAGTGACCCTTAAAATTTCTATGTATATAATCACAAATGCACACACAAGATGCATTTATAAGCTTATTGTGTAGTTCTAAAGACAGTTGGGAAACCCAATTTTAATTTTGTTACTGAAATAATTTAAAAATATATTATAGAACTGCCTCTTTTCAATCAACAGCAAGGATTTAGAAAGAGATTATACAAGTAGGCGCAATTTATTCAGGTTTATTAGTGTTAGAAAAATGAAGTTGCCTAACTTCAAATTATAACAAATACTCTTCTATTTTTATTCTTACCACTGACATCAATGTATATATTTTATAATACCTTTAAAAAAACTCAAGATATTTAATAAAGATGTCACTGAATGCATTAACCACTGTTATGCTAAAATCTATAAATTTATTGTCAGCATATGTATAAAAATTCCTGACCACCTCAGAGAACATCTTTGTGGCTCATAACTTTCATCAGAGAAAGAGGACTTACCGGCTTTTATTCATGAGGTCTGCTCCACGTGCTTTGTAATAATCTAGATTTGGATGGAATTGGTAAGTCACTGGTCTTGGATTTTTCTATAGAAAAAAAAATTAAATATATAAAGCTATTTAAATTACACACTAACACATAAAAGGGAAAGAACAATCGTCATATAATACATATAATAACGAAGTTCAATAATTAGTGTGCTTGGGTTTTGCTTTCACTGTTGAAGTTTTACCTTAAATGATCTTAGTCCTGATTAAACAATGAAATTATTTTATATATTTTACTTTTACCGGTCTCAAAGTTCACACAGATTTATTCCTATCATTAGATTTTTTTCCAAGTACACTTACTCCACAGTGTTGTATTAGTTTCATGTGTACAAAATAATGATTCAATAATTCTATATATATTTTAAGTATAGAATTTATCAAAATAAGTGATTTATTTCTGATTATTTTGATCACTTTTAATGACTTCCCAAAATACCATGAGACAAAATTATGACAAACTGAAAAATTACATGAGATGTAACAATTTACCCTTAAGGCCTGAGAGACATGAAGTGTTAGGAAAGCTGCACTTTGGACGGAGAGTAAAAATCTGTTAAGTTTTTGATAACCAGAATGCTATATATGCCCACTAGATGGCACACCGAGTCTTTCTTCTATAAAAATGAATGTATTACGGAATTCAGCAATTCTTTTAAAGTTAGAAATTTTTATGTCATCTATTCTTATGTATAAGTTTAACAAGTACCCAGGTAGTGAAAATATTAGCAGGGTACCATCAAAATACAAAAGCAAATTGACCAATGCACACTTTCATAAAAACAGCAATACACTGGCCTTTCTGGCTTTTGATACTTACTCGTAAACATTGCAGAAATATCCTAAGATCATTGGGTCAGGGTTGTCTATCTAAATGTGTTACTATCACTTAATGTGTCTATTATTTAAGTATATCAGGTCCATCAGAGGCAAATAAAAATTAAACGAATTCTAGTTTATAAAAATACAGTATGTTAATACAACTTAAACAAATACCATCTCTAAAATGTTAAATTACACACATTTTTCATTAAAAGTTTTATAAAACTTATAAATAAATGTGTTCCAGTGTTTACCTGAACTTATATTGCAAGTTAATAATTAGGACTTTGAACTAGAGCATGCCTGTCCTTTAGAGAGCCATATCTAGACACAGAAAGGTTTCATTTTATCTTAATAGAAAATTACCAATATGCTTTGATATCAATCCTTAGAGCCATAATCCCAAGGCACTGATATACTTGTATGTGCGCAGGGGTATATAATTGCTAAGGTTAAATAGTTTGAAATTCATCAAGCTAACAAGCTGCATCTTAATGGCCATGATGGACCTTTTCTTTTTCTGCTGAAAAGAGAATATTTACACAGCTCAACCCTTTCATATCTCTTCCAAGTCAGCCCTAATCATCTGACAAAAATGACAATCCCTTGATTTAGCTCCAGCTACTACTCCACTGGTTTGGTATTCAACACAGTTCTACAATAATCAAATCTGAATTGCCTTGATGAAGATAACCGATGCTTCCATGACTACCATACTATTAAGTCTAACAGTGCAACTTTTCTCTCTCTAGGAATTACATGGGTTTCCTCATGGTAACTGATGACAACCTGGACCCAAGTATAATGGGAAAATAAAATAGAAGTGAAAGCCACTGGCAAATTGCCAGTGCATTCATGATTTATTTAAAAAATTAACTTTCGCAGGACTATCGCTCACGACTAATTTTGCTCTTTATTCTCACTACTTGGAAATACATTTTGTTTTTGCTAATATTTAAAAGGCTTTTCTTTTCTGACTCCCAACAAACTAATAAAAGATTATGTTACTTTTTTGCTAGAAAACAATGAAACAAGGGATTGCATGGAGCAATTTTTTGAAACATCTTTATAAAAAAAATGACAAGCAATTCAAGACACGAAGTGCTGATCTATCTAAGCACTTAAAGCCATTATTAGGAATAATGATCTAACTTGAACATATGAATGAGGCTCAAGTATTGCTTTCACAGAGGCCTATTTAAATTCCTAGGAGACTTACTAGTATCAAAGGAAGAGGCAGTTTAAAGTATCTCTGTACTGGGATGGGGAAAAAAAAAGAATCAAAAGATGATGTTGAAAAACAGCATTTGAAATATAAGAAAATAAAATCAGAGGTTATAGTTGAAAGTTATTCAATAGGATTTTCTAAGAAGATGATGCTATTACTAAAACATAACTATGTAGACATAGAGATGATCTAGACTAGCACTGTACAACAGAAATGCAACGTGGGTCACAAATGCAAGCTTTATATGTGATCTAAAATTTGCTAGCAAGCACATTTAAAAAATAGAAAAACAAGTTTAATTAAATGTAATAATATTTTATTTGATTCAGTATATCTAAAATGTTGTCACTTTAACATGTAATCAATATAAAAACCTTTGAGGTACTTTACATTCTTCCTTTTGTACCATCTTTGAAATCCACTGTATATATTACATGTATGGCACATCTCAATTTGTATTAGCTATACTTCAAGTGCTCAATAGTCACATGTGGCCTGTGGCCACTGTAATAGACAGCATAGAATTTAATGTCTGACATACACATAAAACAATGTGTGGCTATAAAAATCAACATGTATAAACATGAACAATAAAAAGGGCACAAATACTTCTATACGTTAATAATTAGTCTTGACTAGTCTTCATTTGCCTATTCTTCTTTTAATTAAGTTGGTTTTACCTCTTCTGAATAAGGTTTTTTAAAAGTCAAGAAATTTTGGAACAATATCCTTTCACACAGCTATATACCAAAATGGTAACAACGGTTTCCTTAGGGCATGACATAAAATGAGCATAATTGTAACTTAACACAACTGAAACATTTTAAAAGAGATACTTGCTTTTCTTATTTAAAAGGATTTTTCTCCAAACAAAATTTTACAGATGTAGAACAGTTCTGATTTCTAATTTTTAAAGATCTGAAATTTTCTCTAAATTATGAGCCAGTAGAATTTTACATAGACAAACTCTGTATGTAAGAAAGACTGGACTCTGTGACAGCTGTAATTCTTCATCATGCAGGACATGTGATATCAACAGCCTTAATAGTATATCTTTGTATGGGCTGGAACAATTACTGATTATTTTAAATCCATTTTCACACAGATAGGATTTTGACTTTTATAAGCTTTTCCAAACCAAGGTGCATTAAATACACACACACTCTCTCTCTCTCTCTCTCTCTCTCTCTCTCTCTCGTTTTGGGGACTTTTTCTTTGTAAGAAAGACAGCAAAATGGTGATCATAACTTACAGAGGAATACCAACTGTGTTCCATGACCTGGGAAGTCTATAGAATTATACATGAAAACGCAGAAATCACAGATTCTGTTCATCCTGAGTTTACAATGCCTTTCCTAGACCAACCCAGATGGGAGTTAGGATAGATCTTCTATAAGACTGCAGCAAGTTAACTCCCAAGTACCACTCACCAAATTCCCCTCTTTAAAAAAAAAAAAAAAAAAGATACATTTATTCATGAGAGACACAAACTGAGAGAGAAAGGCAGAGACACAGGCAGAAAAGTAGGCTCTCTGCAGGGAGCCTGATGAGGGACCAGATCGGATCCAGGGACCAGGACCCTGAGCTGAAGGCAGGTGCCCAAGCACTGAGCCACTCAGGCGTCCCAACTCACCAAATTCTTAACAAGCTTTTGGAACCCTTCTTAAAGTTTTCTCTTTAATAGTTTATTTTATTTCAATACAAGAAGAATGCTGAAACTTTCACCCATTGCACAGATAGGCTGGATTTTTGGGAGGCATCCTAAAGCCTTGTGGACAAAATCACTTACAGAAGTAGAAACAAGTGGCCTAAAGGGAAGTATATGGGAAAACCAAACCAAATCAAACCCATGCTGTATTTTTGAATTTCCAAAAATGCTTCTGTTAATTTGGCATGATTACAAAATCAATTTACAAATAGTACTAAAATGACTGCAATCAATGTAAAGGATAAAAGTGATTGAAATCTATTTAACCTCTCCATTACAGTTAATGTTCTACACTTCCAAAATCTATATTATATGCTAGTAAGCTGCTGCTTAATGTAATTTCAGGTAAAACAAACACCCTCTCCCTTACTGATTACGACTTCTAATGGTGGCCACCTACCCTCTGCTCTTCTCTATAATGGAAGTCATGGATCAGCATATCACTCACCCCCCCCCCACCACCCTTACCCCTATATAGTAATATTTCAGTATTTTAAGTTTACAGTCACTTAGGTAGTATACAAATACTTAACTGTTAATCCGCACTAAGTACAACTAACTATAAAGTGCTATAGGAATAATTAACTACAAGATGACACATGACAGTTTTCCTTGTTCTGACCCTGAGGAAATCAAATTCATCCGACAAAGGTCATTACAAATAGTACTTTCCAGATTCATCCCTCAACTAAAATCATCCTCACTTGAAGATGACTATTTCCTTTTGAATTGTTATACAGAGACCACCACGGAAGGTATGAGTCTAAAGTAGTCATCCTGCTTGGAAAAACACAATGTCTTTCAAAGGGCTGGCTATTTACAAATAAATGTAGAACTGACAGGAGCATAAAAGAAGCAATTCCAGTGATCTCTTTGATTTCAGGGATCCTTGTTCTAATTTATGAATGTACCAGGAGGAGTTAAAAGTTGTATGTGAAAGACAAAGGGACTAGGGGAAACAGAACATCACTAATCTGCTTTCACATTGGGTTGCAGGGCAGAGGAGGCAAGGGATGGGTAGTCCCTGCGGCTCCTGCTGGGTGGGATCCCTGCTCCACTCACCACTAGCTGAGCCCCTGTGTTATGGCAGCCACATTCCTAGCTCTAGTGTCTTTTCACTGAAAATCTGCAGTAATGGACATTAAGTGCACAGTACAGTGCCGGGCACTTGATAAAAACTCCATGAAATGGAAGCATGATTATCTCCTGGTAACACTGACAAACAGACATTTGAGAGCAAATTTAGCAGTCTGACAACTTAAAATCCATGATAAGCTATAGATAAAGTGACGTTTCATGCTTTTGAAAATCATATACAAATTAAGGATAGACTTTTATCAAACATTACACATTTTAAAAACAAAAATAATAAAATATTAATTATTTAAATATTTAAATATTAATTATTAAAAAAATAAAAATCAAAATCAAAATAATATTTAAGAGAATATTTCATGCATACTTGATTTCCTTTGTAGGGAGAAAAGCTGTTTTACTTCTCAGAGTAAGAGTACATGCATTTATAAATTTAAAAAAAATTGTAAAACCATATTAATGCACATTTGCTTGCCAGCCTATGAGGTTATAATCATTAAAGTGATTTCCTACAATATGTCCAAATTATTATCACAATTTTACCTTAAATTAAACTGATAAAGTTCCTGTAGCACTTGTTTAACAGAAAAAACTGATTTTTATTTACAATATACTATATGTTTGGCATGAAGAAAAGAAAATATTTGACAAATGAAGAATTACTTAGTTTTCATTTCCCTATTATCTTGCTACCAACTCTTAATTTTTAGCATGCCAGATTGGAAAAGAGGCAAAAATAAGGCTCAGAAGGAGAAGCAGCACTGGAAAAATATGTCGAACATTTCTCTTTGATGAAAAACGAGACTCTTACTTTAGTGAATATGTTATTGCCTCAATGCTGGGGGAAAAGCAACCGTCATTAGAAAAACGAATTGCTCAGCTGTTTATAAGCAAAAAGCTCTGGGGGAATTTCTTAGGACCCCAAGGGCAAAGCATTACAGGGTTATGCAAACATATGTTGCAGGTGTTTTAGGGGAGACAGGTGGGCAAACCTCAGCCACGGAAGAGGAGGTAGTTTAATACGCTGCAAGTGAAACGAGAGAACCCAAATGCATCCAAGTGCGGGGATGCCATGGCACCAGTGAACTGGAGCTGTAGAGTAAAAACTCTCCCTAAAATTATCTCGTTAGTGCCAAGCAAACAGAATTTTTCCCTTCTTGTAGTTTTATAGAAAACAAACATTGCCAATTACTTTTTTTTTTTTTAACTAAAGGTATTTTAAACCTGGAACAAAGAACAGCCTGAAATAGCGATAATTATCCAAAAAAAGATAAGGATGAAGTATTGTTGCCTTTATTTAAACAAATATTCCTAAGGAGACAGTTTGTTGTAATATCCCCTCTTTGGTTCACTAGGCAACATTAGATTTATCATAATTCTCCTAAAGCCTAAGATATTTCTATATTAAAATGCTAATTTTGTCTTTTCTTTTGCCTGTAATTAAAGCTGGGGAAATTTGTGATCTGATATTCACTGATTGCTAGAGGGTCCACCAAGGTCTCACTATTTCTGTTTCTTATTGCCACATATTGCCCTCTTCATTAAAATTAAATAGAGTAACACATTGGATCAAAAAGGCAGACATTATAATCCTAAATGCTCACAAAATTCCCATTTAAGAAAAAATATATATTAAAATAAGTAGTATTATCTGGATATTAATGTCAAATCTAGACTTGTTACCATATTTCCTTCCTCTTATTTAGCCAAGAATTCATTTTCTTTTTACATTACTTATTGAGACAATACTCATTTTACTAGGCATACCCATGTATAAATGGTATATTGAGCCATGCATCCCTTATCTAAACCATCTTTCCTTTATTCTTTATTTTTTCCTTTATTCTTTAAAACAACCCATATCATGAATTAAATATTAAGTACTTAGTATAAAATAAACTCGCAAAACAACAAATTTGGAAAAATAAAGCCTAGTTTTATTTCTTTGCAATATTACAAATCCAAAATGTAGATATAAGGCATTCATCAAGTTAACATAAAAAAAAAATCTTGGTAACAAGGTTGTAAAGTAGAATATTATTTCAGTACCGGAATTAAAATGACCTCTGGTTTGTATACTAATAACTCTGATGTATTCTGATAGGAAATACATATTATGAATACTAGGTATTAAGAATCTGAATGCAATTGACAGAAATATTCAGGTAATTCTAATCTATGCATCTATAGATGAAAACTTAAAAAAAAGAGAAAATTTAAAAGGCCTTTAAAAAGTTAAAAAAAAGGAAGCAAAAAATCATTAATTGGGTAAAGACACAGACAAAACCTCTGAAGCCATGCCAGCCTCATTTTACATACTGAATAAGCCCAATTCCCTAAAGTGACATCCCCATCTATACCCTGGCAAGCCGAGATCTCAGATGGCAGAGAAGCATTTTAAACCACCTGTGCGTTATGCTCGACTGTAGATTCACACAATAAATAGACACCAAAAGAGAAATAAAATTTTTTCCTTTTTTAAAATATATTTACATTTTTGAATTTAGCATGCAGGAAGATGCCAGATTAACATGTCCCCCAATACATACACACATATATATATAAATATGCAAAGTAGCTTAGGTCTACATGTTTTCTTTGTTACTAATACTGGGCCTCAAAATATTACTTTTTGATAGCTGGTTAGCTCTTTTCAGCAATACTGAACTCTTCACCTTTTTCCTTCCTTAAATGTGAGCAGGATGGGGGAGAAATGTTACTTGAATGGTTTAAGAAAATAGGGAAACCCATTTGTCTTTGCCCAAGAAGGGTCCCCAATCTTCAATGATATAAAAGGAAAAGAAAAGAGGCAATCTCAAAAAATATTTCTAAATATTTCAATTTGGAACTTAAACTAAAATCTTTGATATGAAAATTATCATTGTAAATTTTTATCGTTAGAATTGTTAAAATAAGTTTAAACAAAGTATCATTAGAATAGAAGCAATTTAAAACTGGCTTAAGGGCTTTTGAACCCCGAAGAGTAAGTCTAGGTGACCCTATGGGAATGAGAACCCTGGCTTGAGAAATTTTGCTATCTTCTTCTCCCTAACTTCTTCCTTTTCATTATCTGCTTTGCAATTGCCAAGGCAACAAAACCTAAGATCCTGCACAATGAGGCCTGGTGAAAGGAAGCCTCACACAGCCACACTTCTAATGCAGTTTTGGGAGTAATTTCAGTGATAAAACATCTTTAAATTAAAAATTCATTTATTATATAAGTCCACTCTTACAAAGGTCACTCACACTGTATTTTTTTGTGATGCTTTCCAATGTAACAATGAAGTATCGGTACTGAACTTTAAAATGTCTAAATGAAGAAGTCAAAAACCACCATAAATAACAGCCAGATTAGTTACACGTTTCTGAGTGAGACCAATCTCTACTTAAGAAAGTGTGTCAAGTTAGACTGCTGAGAAAAATCCCTATAGATGGACTTTCCTGATTATTTTGTTCAAGACCTCATATATCATTATAAAGAAAAAGAACACCAGTATCAGGTGTGAATTTCTCTTAAAAGTAGATAGTGTCATAAAACATTTTCTTTTTAATCAGTAACTTTGGATACAGACCAGTCTTTAAATCATAGCCCCTTCAAATATCTAGTGATAATAACTGGCACATCAGAAGACCTGGGTGGCTCAGTGGCTGAGCATCTGCCTTAGGCTCAGGTCATGATCTTGGGGTCCTGGGATTGAGTCCTGCATTGGGCTCCCTCCAAGGGGTCTGCTTCTCCCTTGGCCTATGTCTCTGCCTCTCTCTCTCTCTGCGTCTCTCATGAATAAATAAATGAAATCTTAAAAAAAAAAAAAAAACCTGGCATGTCAATTGCATGCTGCTCATATGACAGACTATGCTAGGGGTTCTTCTCTTTTTTGCGCCGTTGATTGCTCTGCCTTCTGGTGATGACTTTGGCCTCCTTTTCAGAATAATGTTTTTAAATATATAAAAAAAATAGGTTTATAAAGGAAACCAATCATGCTGAAATGTAGTAATCAAAATATTGAACAAATTTATAACAGTGAAATGTACTTTTATATTAATGTATTAAATAAGATACAGTGGCTGGTCTAATCATTACTATAATTTAGAAGTACTGATGAATGTAAATGGTAGTTCAAGATATCTTCAACTGTAACGTGATATAAAATATCTGTGATTGTTATTAGTGAAAATGTTTGAGGTGTTGTCAATACTATTGCAGTTTTTGTCTTCATCCCTAGTTGAAGGAAATAAAACTAAATTTTAATAAAAGCTCAGTGAAATAGAGTTGTAAATCTTCCCCATCCAAGTTCTCAGAACCTCCTGAATCCCATCCACAGACCACTTGGGCACTTTTCTCAGAAACCTAAAAGGTAACTATGCATAACAGCTTTCATCTTGGGAGGTAGTGTCTTATGGATACCACTGGATTAGTTTATTAACCTTTTCACTGCACAAATGTGTGCAGTAATAGTCAAATATAGAACAACTGCTATAGCACAGGCAGCTCTGAAGAGTAACTGCTGTGCTGTGCCAGGCTTTAACCCTTCAGATGCTGGATTTCTTTACTGACATCAAAGTACTTCAATATTTTAACAACTGGCATGGTTGTAACACCAGATGACTGCCAGCCCTGGAGAGAAATAGTAATTAGGAGTAGGGATGTTTAGAAATATAGGTTTCAACCTGCGTAGCAACCAGTACTTTACCAGAATGTGAAGCGAGGCTACGTGGGGGGTGAGGGTGAGGATGATGAAGGAATGCTCCATGACAGTGAAGCAAGCTACTTCCGCAGAGTCCCCTTTTTCTGTACTAACTTCTCTGACTTCTCTAATTTCCCTATTTGTGTGGAGTAATCGACAGCACTCAGATTTGTAGAGGGAGGTTTTGTAAAGTGGGGCTGCCTATTCATCTATGTGTCCCCTCCCTCCCTCCCTTCCTTTAGAGTTAGCTGAACTTTTTTTAGTCTGCAGCCAGAAATGCTCCAAGAAAATAACTCTTTTAAGAGGTCATTTTTTTTCTTAAGAATCAAATCATTTAGTTGAGGTCCAAGACCCCCCTGGCTGGAACTCTGAAGCAGTGAAATGAAATAGATGTTTCATACTTTGTAGTAATTCAGAAAGAATGAGAAGGACTTAAGTAATCACTCCATTTAGGTTAAGAGAATCTTAGGAGGCCATTCCTTCTCCAGTAGTTATTCTCTGTGGAAGTACAGAGCTCTTATTTCCTGGTGGACACTGCACTGAGAATAACCTTGAGAGAGATGGCTTATTATATGAAAAGAGGGGGAAAAAGTAGAGAAAAGCAAAGTATAATTCTTTTTATGTATTTTTAAAAAGAAATAGTTCACAGAAATTGATGAGATGATCTTAGAAATTCATATGGGAATGCAAGTGACTCAGAATATCTAAAATTATCTTGAAAAAGATAAACAGAATACATAGACTCATAATTCCTGATTTCACAACTTACTACGAAGCTACCATAAGACTACATTGTGGTACCACACTACAGTGTGGTACTAACATTAAGGACAGACCTATAGATCAATGGAATACAATTGAGAGTCCAGAAATAAACCTTAACATTTATGGTTAACTAATTTTTGTAAAGGGGTATGACAATTCCATGGAGGGATAGAATAGTCTTTTCAACCAATACAACTGGATATCCATATGCAAAAGAATGAATATGGACCCCTACCTCACATCACACACAGAATTAACTCAAAGTAGATCACAGACCTAAACCTAAGAGCTAAAACTAACAAATGCTTAGAAGAAAACACAGGAGTAATAATTCTTTGTGATCTTGGGTTAGGCAATGATTTCTTAGCTATGACACCCAAACTCTTAAGGAAGATTGATAAGTTGGACTTCACCAACATTAATAACATTTGTGCTTTAAAGGATACCATTAAGAAAGTAAAAAGATCCATAGATGAGAGACAATATCTACAAATCAGTTTTCAGGTAAGAGTCTTGTAACTGGAATATACAAAGAACTCTTACAACTCAATAATAAAGTGACAACATAATTAAAAATGGGCCAACAAAAAAAAAAAAATGGGCCAACAGTCCAAAGAGATCTTACTCTAAAGAATATGTACAAATGGCCCATAAACACATGAAAAGATGCTTATCATAATTAATCACAAGGTAAATGCAAATCAAAGCTAAAATGAGGTACCATTTGATACCCATTAGAATGGCTATAATAAAAAAGACAGAAATAACAAGTGTTGCCAAGAATGTGGAGAATTTGAGTCTTCATATATTTTTGGTAGGAATGTAAAATGGTGTAACCACTTTGCAAAAACAGTTTGGCAGTTCTTAAAAGGTTAAATGTAGAATTACTATATGACCAAGAAATTCCACTGCTAGGTATATATCCAGGAAAAATAAAAATATGCCCACACAAGAATATGCACAGTAAGTGTTCACAGCAGCACTACTCATTGTAATAACTACAGAGTGGAAACAACCCAAATGTCTACCAACTGATGAATGGATAAACAAAATGTGGTATATCCATAATAGAATATTATTTGGCAATAAAAATAAAGTATTAATACAAGCTACAGCATGGATGGACTCTATAACATTATGCTAAATTAAAGAAGCCAGTCACCAAGGACATATCATATAGTATGATCCCATTTATACAAAATATCCAGAATAGGCAAATCCATAGGAACAGAAATTAGATTAGTGATTGCCTAGGGTGGGATGGGGGCAGTTTTAGGTAAGGGGGAGAAAAGTAGAGAATGACCACAAATAGGTACAAAGGTTATTTCGGGTATGATGAAAATGTTCTATAATTAAGATTATGGCATTGACTATACATCTCTGTAAACAATACTAAAAGCCATTTGGTGGTATGCTTTAATGAGTGATTTTTTATTATATGTAAATTATATCTTAATCAAGGTGTTAAAAATCAAGAAATATGATATCTGTTGATAAATGAACACACATTGCATGTGCTTTTCTTTTCTCTTTCCTAGAAGGAGCAAAGAAGTGATGCAGGCAGAGGAGGACTGGACACAGACTTTGTTTTTTACTTTGTATTTTTTCATACTTTCGTGATTTCTTTAACATGTGTCATATTACTCCACTCCCATCTTTCTATCGATGGGAGTTATCTCTACAATGGGTTTATGTACAGGGACCATTCTGATTTCTTCTTTATACTTCTCTGCACTAAACTAAAAACAAAAATTATCCTTTTAATGCTACTTAAAATAGAAGATAAAATGTATGTCTTTCTCAGTTTAGTTTTTATACTCATATCACACATATCGTAAGTTAAATAAATACGCAGAACACTTTACAATTCTGGCTGAAGCTGTCCTTTTTTTTTTTTTTTTTTACCAAAAGTCTATCATACAGTGTTGTGCTTACTTTTCTTAGTGAATCATTTTGACCTCTAGTAGAACTGGTTCCACACGGGCTTTTGAAGATCTAGGATTTCAGATAAGACTGACCCTTGAAGGTCATCTAGAAGCCTCAAATAGTACCAACTATAAAATTTCACTACAAACTAACACATACACACATGTGTAATCTTACAGATCTGGCAATAACTCCCTGTGAATATACCCTCAATTTCAAACCTTCCCGTCTGATCTTTTTTATAGTCATTTTCCCACTATTACCTCTCTGCACAAGAACTCCTAAACCTCCATCTTCGGTATCAACATTTCAGACTGCTTCCTACATAGAACCTTAGACCAAGGATATAAAAATCTGGACTGAGCAAGTTCTATCATCCTGCCTTTTCCATGACTTCTGTGGCAAGGCCATAGTGCTGCATGACCAGACCCTCTCTGTAGTTCAGACATGTCTAATTTTTGCCTTGACTATTCCAAGTCTCTAATCTTGTTCTTATGTGATCCATACATACGATGTCACCAGAATCACCTTTCAAAAATATAGGCCTTTTTTCTTTCTTTTTTTTTTTTTACTACCTTCCTCAGTTCAGAATCACGTCTCAAATGCAAATTGAATAAAATCCCAATTTCTTAGCATGACATTCAAGGACCTCCATGATCTGGGCCCTAAAGTACTTCCCATATTACCCCCTATATGCCCTACATTTCACTCACAACGAACTATAGACATTCCCCATATTTCCAGACTTCAGGTAAGCTGTTCCCCCAGGTTAGACCTATCTACTCACTATTCTCTTTTTGAAATTCTTTCTTACTCTCAGTTCAAATAGTACCTCCTACATGAAGCCTTTTGTGAATTTCCATATTACTCCAGTAACTCCATTCTGACAGCATACTAATTTTAAGTTAATTCTGTATGTATTTCATCTTGTCTTTCATTATACACATCTGTTAGCTATATACATGTCTGCCTTCTGTGAAGACTGTAAGCTCATTGAGGGCTGAGTTCATGTCCAGATCACCAACATATAATCAGTCTCTGCCTCCAGCAAAAGGTCTGGTACATGGTACGTGCTCAGTGGTGGTCTATGAACTAGATAAACCAAAGAGTTTGCCAGAGTCTGGCTTTTAAAGAAATAGCTGCAGAGGTGATATCATATCATATATAGACTCCATCAAAAACTACTAGAAGTGATAAATGAATTCAGTAAGGTCTTCAGTAAGTACACTTATGTACACTAATAATAACTATCAAATGCACTAATAATGAAGCATCAGAAAAAAAATTTAAGAAAACAATCCCATTTACAACTGCACAAAAATACTCAGCCAAGGAGATGAAAGACCTGTACTCTGAAAACTATAAGACACTGATGAAAGAAACTGAAGACACAAACAAATGGAAATATATTCTATGCCCATGAATTGGGAGAACAAATGTTGTTAAAATATCCATACTACCCAAAGTAATCTACAGATTTAAGCAATACCTATCAAAATGCCAGTAGCATTTTTCATAGAACTAGAAAAATAATCCTAAAATTTGTATGGAACCACAACAGACCCTGAGCCAAAGCAATCTTGAAAAAAGAACAAAACAGGAGATACTACAACCCTAGATTTCAAGATCTACTACAAAGCTATACTAATCAGAACAGTATGATATTGGCACAAAAATGAACACATATATCAGAACAGGACAGAGCCCAGAAGTAAATACATGGTTATAGGGTCAATTATAATCTACAACAAAGGAGGCAAGAATATGCAATGGGAAAAAGATAGTCTCTTTAACAAATGGTGTTGGCAACACTGGACAGCAACATGCAGAAGAATGAAACTGGACCACTTTCTTATATCATACACAGAAATAAACTCAAAATGGACTAAGGACCTAAAAATGAGACATGAAACTACAAAAATCCTAGAAGAGAGCAGAAGCAGTAATTTCTCTGACACTGACCACAGCAACATTTTTCATATGTCTCCTAAGGCAAGAGAAATAAAAACAAAAATAAATTATTGGGATTAAATAAAAATTTTTAAAAAACTGCACAGCAAAGGAAACAATCAATAAAACAAAAAGACAACCTATTAGATAGAAGAAGATATTTGCAAATGATATATCTGATAAGGGGTTAGTATCCAAAATATACAAAAGAACTTACACAACTCAACACGAAAAACCCCATAAATAATCCAAATAAAAAATGGGCAGAAGACATGAACTGACATTTCTCCAACGAAGATATACAGATGTCCAACAAACACATGAAATGATGCTCAATATCACTCATCCTGAGGGAAATGTGAATCAAAACAATAATGAGATATCACCTCACACCTGTCAGAATGACTAAAATCAACAATACAAGAAACAGCAAATGTTGGTGAGGACATGGAGTAAAGGAAAACCTCAAGCATTGTTTGTGGGAATGCAAAATAGTGCAGCTTGTGGAAAACAGTATGGAGGTTCCTGAAAAACTTAAAGCAAATTACCATATGATTCAGAAATTCCACTCCTGGGTATTTACCCAAAGAATAAGAAGACAATAATTCAAAATGATATATGCACCCCTAATTTTACTACAGCATTATTTACAATAGCCAAATTATGGAAGCAGCCCAAGTGTCCATTGATAGAGGAGTGGATAAAGAATATGTGGTATGTACACACAACGGAATACTACTCAGCTATAAAAAAGAATGAAATCTTGCCATTTGCAAAACATGAATATATCTAGAGAGTATAATGTTAAGTGAAATAAGTCAGTCAGAGGAAGACAAATACCATATGATTTCACTTATATGGAATTTAAGAAACAAAACAAAAAAGAGACCAAACAGGATGCCTGGGTGGCTCAGCAGTTGAGTGTCTGTCTGCCTTTGGCTCAGGGCGTGATCCCAGAACCAGAATCGAGTCCCACATGGGGCTCCCTGCATGGAGCCTGCTTCTTCCTCTGCCTATGTCCCTGTCTCTCTCTCTGTCTTTCATGAATAAATAAATAAAATCTAAAACAAACAAACAGACTCTTAACTAGAGAAAACAAATTGGTGGTTACCAGAGGGGAGGTGGGTGGGGTATAAGTGAAACAGGTAAAGGGGATTAAGCGTACACTTATCCTGATGAGCATTGAGTAATGGGTAGAATCATCAAATCACTATATTAATTATACTGACATTAGAAAAAAAAAGTTGCAGCAAAGTACAGTGAAATATCTTGACTTGCAGGTATGCATAAATAATGAAAGGCTCAGAGAGGAGGCATTTCTTAAATGCCCACACAAGTACTTTCCTTTTTCTTTTTTTAAAGATTTTATTTATTCATGAGAAACACAGGGAAATAGGCAGAAACACAGGCAGAGGGAGAAGCAGGCTCCATGCAGGGAGGCCGACGTGGGACTCGATCCCAGGTCTCCAGGATCACACCCCAGGCTGCAGGCGGCACTAAACCACTGCACCACTGGGGCTGCCCACACAAGTACTTTCCTTGTATGAGACCTGAGGCTGAAGATGCTACTATCATGCCGATTTTGGACAGAAACTCCAAAAAGGCTAATTGGAAATGATGTGATCTCATACTGCTCTCAAAGTCTATCCAGATGAACAGAATCCTAATCATATCCAATTATGCAGTACTATCATGTTCATAATTCAGGTAACAGAAATGAAAAGCAGTCCAGTGAGTAGTCACAGAAGCAGCTTGTTCTAACAGAAAAAATCAGGAAGCAAGCGTACATATGGGTTGGCCATGACTATTTGACCGCCCGTTTGATGGGTTATCTCCCAGGGGCACAGCTGGTTGAGTACATGTGGATGATACTCTATAGAGTGAAATACAAGCAATTTAATTAACTTTTCTTAATTGAGTTGAACTTTTTACAGGCAATAGGTTGCTTGACTTTTGTTTTGTGTTGTGATACTGTTTTTGTTTGGGTCTTCATATGAATTTTACTAGGAAATAGTGAGAAGCTGATGTCATTTTAAAACCAAAAAGTGCCATTGAAGCTGGATAGAAAGGAAGGTTGTGAAGTTGTTGGTAGGAGAGAGCCAGAGAGAGCAATCCAAGCAGAAGGAAGAGAACACAGAGCTGGCATAAAGATAATATGGAAAGAAACATCCTTTTGTCTCCAACCATCCATAAATCCTTCCATCTGAATATTTCCTATGTGTTAGGCACTTTTTAGGTAACAGGGTGTATAGTGGTGACACCTCAGTCATGACTCTGCCCTGAAGGAGCTTCTATTAGAGGATGAGACAATCAAATAAGTACATATATGAGTGTAGGACTGTATCTGTGTTGAATGTTTAGAAAAGGAGGCATATGGTGCTATGAAAGTGTACAACAGGAGAATTTTATTTCATCAGGGATATCAGGGAGAACTTCCCAGAGGAAGTGACAATGGAAGGGCAATCTGAAGAAAAAGTAATTAAACTATGTTTGTATGGTGAGGGGACAATTATGGGGAGAAGCAGTGATGAAAGGATACTTTTATTTCCCCTTCAATGTATACCCTAAATTCATCAGCAATTTTCAACAGCATTATTATTATTATTATTATTTTTAAGATTTTTAAATTTATTTATCATAGAGACAGAGAGAGAGGCAGAGACACAAGCAGGCATCATACAGAGAGCCCGACGTGGGACTTGATCCAGGGTCTCCAGGATCACACCCTGGGCTGCAGGCGGTGCTAAACCGCTGTGCCACTGGGGCTGCCCGCATTATTTGTTTTGTTTTGTTTTTTTTTTTTTTGCATTATTTGTTTTTAATTCTAGTTGTTCTCTTTATAACATTGTCATTAACCATTTCCATGTTCTTGGTATTATCTATTCTTAGGCCATTGTAATTCTGTCTTCTCATGGTTTTCCCACATTCTGACTCTTCTTCATATGCTCCTTCCTTTTGCCCCTATTGTTATGTCCCAATTCCCTTCCCAGCCCTCTTCTCATCTCCCTAACATATCATTCCTTGAGACTATCTACAATACCTCAACTACAACTAATGTCCATACTCTACACTTTCTAAATCTCTCTCTCTGCTTCAAAGCTCTCCTTTCGAGCATGAGACACACATTCTCAGTTGCCTTCTGGATATTTCTACCTGTAAATCCCACAGCCTACTCAAAATCAACTCATTACCCAACCTTCTTATATTTGCAAACTTGTTCATCCATACATTTTCCCACTCAATCAATAGATGTATACCCGGGAAATACAATGAATTGCTCACCACACATAGTTAACTACTGACTAAGCCTTGTTGACACTCTCTTAAATGTTCTTTCAAGTAACTCTTTACATTTTCTGTTTTCAAGAAGCTCATAATTAAGTCTTATTTAAAAAAGAGAAAGGAGGGGCAACCCGGATGGCTCAGCGGTTTAGCGCTGCCTTCAGCCCAGGGCCTGATCCTGGAGACCCCGGGGATCTAGTCTCACATCAGGCTCCCTGCATGGAGCCTGCTTCTCCCTCTGCCTGTGTCTCTGCCTGTCTTTCTCTCTGTGTGTCTCATGAATAAATAAATAAATAAATAAATAAATAAATAAATAAATCTTTAAAAATAAAATAAAAAAGAAAAAGGAAAGAAGGAATGAGAGAAAACAGGAGAAGGAAACAATGCTCATACTGTCTATATTACATTGCTTGCTTTCTTACACCAAAAGGAATGCTACTAGAAAATGACATCACTTTAATAAAAAATATTCATACACACACTTTAAATCCTCCAATGCAATCCTTTAGGACACCAAGCTGTATTATCTCTGTGGTAATGAAATCTCTTCTCCCTTGTTTAATCAGAGGTCAGTTTTTTTCTGATTAAGTTCTAAATATATTCTGAAATTTCATTTTTGTTCAGTGCTGCTTCCTATGTAGTTGGTTAGTCTCTAGAACTCAAATGAAAGAAAGTTCAAATAAGAGAGCTTAAATAAGATGTTATCAATTAAGTAAATTAAGTAGTTGATCTCAAATTAATAGCTGACATTCTCGTCAGCGGGTCCTCTTGTAAGTGGAATATATAATAGATACATTCAATTACAACCTTTATGAGAAAATCTGGTGGGATTTCTTCAGATACGAGCTGGAAAGATTAGGCTGAAGGGTTTATCTCTTTCCTGGGTTTATGAACACAACTCCAAGCATTCCTGTCATTTTTCTGCCTTCTTCAAATTTTCCTGTTTGGCGCTATTTCCCAATGACAGCTCAAGTCATGTAAGCACCATATAACATTTACTTTAAGTGAAATAATTTGAAATAATCTCTATTTTTATTACTGTTGTTATAGAAAGAAAGAGAAGTGATGGATAAGGCACTTGCACTGCAATAGGAACTATAAGGTCAGAAAGAATCAAGTCACTAACAACCCCAACTTATAATGTGATGATGGTCAGACCTACAACTGACAATTTTATGACACATCTATAGCTCTCAACAATTCATATTTCTTCAACACATTTTCCATAAACACTATAGAGGATAAACTTGAAGGGGTTGTCAAAGAGCTAAGAATGACAGTGTGTAGAGAAAAACCTGAAGCCTAACTCTTGATTTACTGAAGCAACCATGCAGTAAAAAGATGTTAGTGTCAGTATCCCTAAAATGGTGGGTAAGGAGACAATTACTTCCAATTTTCCTTTTCAGAAATCAAGTTTATTAATGATTAGGAGTAATTCTGAGGTGTACCCAACGACTATGGGAAAGTTGAACAGTAAAATTAACACAAAGTATCGCTGAACTGAGGTATGCAGCCTTCCTCAAGACACCAAGCGGTTTTCAGGTTAAGAAGGTCTGACTATATCCCTTACATGTTTAATATATATATATCAAAAGCAAAAAGATGTCAGTCAAAAAGGGACTGCCAAGGAAGCAGAGAAAAGTAGTTAAAGAGGCACATATGGGCAGAGTCAGTGGGAGAGAGAGCCTGAGTTAGTGGTTAATGGGCCATGCGCTTTCTAGGACCACAGGAAGACTATCCTTACTGTGGAGTAGGTATGCTAGCTCTCTTAGCCTGGTTTCATTAAATATGCCTTCCCATCTGCATCCATCTGACACCAGGCCCTCCAAGGAGCTCTGTGATTCTGATTACATTTTCCATGTAGGTCTACAGTATGCTGGTCATATATATAGTTCAATAACTTGTTTTTTCCCCCCTCACTGTAAGTGATCTGATAATAACGTGGTGTCCCTGTGTCTGCCACCAGGGGCATGAGGATATCAGTCTTACAGATGTTCCATTACTGTAGATAGAGAAAGGGACATACTGGCTTCACACAGCAGCCTTTTGAGCTCAGTTCTGGGAATCTGTCTCTGAGAGATGGCCTGGTTTTTCTGACAACAAAATCAGATTTCTCAGATTGTGAGATTTAACATCACAACCTTCACACTGTGATTTTTGCTTTTTCCTTAAAGAAGGTCCTTTCAAACAGCAGAAGAGGTAAAGCAACCAAAGGCATTTCCATTTTAAAGAGAGCCACTGGCAGCTCACCTGCTTCCTCCTCTTCTTGGGCACATGGCTCAATTACATTTTCCAAAGTCATATGTGGTTAGAGATAGCCAAAGGACTGAATTCCAGCCAGCAGAATGTGAGTGAAAGTCATGCATGCCACCTGCAGGCCTTGCTGTAAAAACTCCCAAGGACCATCCTCCTTGCTATTTTTCTCATCCTGATGGGGATGTCAATGTACTGGGTGACTCTGGGAGGTTGAAGTTGAAAACAGCAGGGCTAACAAAAGCCCAAAGAATTGTGTGACTATGAGATACTCCCATCCCTGCCTTATAATGGATTGTCACTTGGGTGAAACTTAAACATCTGCTGTGAGATGCCAAAGAAACATAAGGGTTTATTTGTTACAGCAGCTGGTCAACCTTAATACACTATAACAATGAAACTGAATAATCATTGTAGTATGTACACATATTATTCTCAAGTAGAAAAGCTGTCCAAGGTGATTTTTTTCCAGTTACTTAACTTCCTATTTATCCATATTCTTATATATTTACTTTCTCTCTCTCTCCCTTTCTTCTGCATTTCACACTGTCACTCTTAAGCCTTTGAACTGGCTCTCTTGACTGGTTTACTTTAATTTTTAATTTTTAAAATTTTTTTGTCTTATTGTCTTCCACTTAAGCCATTATAGTCTCATGGTTAAGGAAAGCACTCAAAGATCAGTTTTATTATAGAAAAGCAATTTATATTATTTTTATACTTTTCCCCTATTGCTTTCACTGGGTACTTTACTTCAGGAACCTGGAAACTAGATCTGGCAAACTAATAGACCAATTTTCAAATTCAGTATTCAGACCACGAATAAATGTGAAATCAGAAGTAAACAACTGTCCTTGGAAGGATAATCAAGTTGAAATGCACAGTTTTGTATTTACTATACAAGACCAAACAACTCATCTTAATTTTCCTTGTGGCCACAGAGGAAGTGGAGGGAAATGGTGAGCGTGGAAGTACTGAGGTACTTCTGTCCCAGGAGTCTTCAGGGAGAGCAAGGCCAAGGAAGAGCATGTCAGATGGCTCCAGTTTGGAAATGGGAGCCTGGGGACTGGTCTTGGCTATGCCACTGAATTCTGTATACTTTGGGTATGTTGCCTCACATCCTTATCAAGCCCTCAGGAGGAAATGAAGGTATAGTTATATCATCTCTAGAGTCTTAACTATCTCTAAAGAATTTGCAAAATGTATCATGCCCCATAACTGAATGTTTTAAAGGCCTTACTTTGTAATTATCAGTACCATCTATAAAATTGCATAATGAGCCAAATGATAAGAACACAGTAAGAGGACTGGGATGGAACAGGTATACTTCTCAGTGAAAGCCAATGTTCTAGAAGGTATTACATTATCAGTTTAATTAGAGAAGTTCAGGAGAACTCTTCTATTCATATGGGTGAGAGTAAGGCCTGTGTCTTTCCAAGCTGTCCCTGCTAATGGGTATGTCTACGGGGACTCTAGAACTGTGTATGCTCTAGGAGGCAGCCTTAAGACTCTCATCCTGGTTAAGCATTAGAATCAACTAGATCAGTTTTCAGGAACTACTAGTCTAGAGCAGGGATCCTTCAACTTTCATTATTCCTTTACTAGTTAAAAATGGGAGGGGGTTGTTTATACCCTCAATATGTGTGTATTTATTTATTTATTTACAAGTCATATGCATGTACCACTTGTACTAATTATGCACATGAGAAAATATATGTATGCACAACAGAATTTTTAAATGAGATAGAGATGAAATAAATTATATTTAAATTCATTTTCATAATAGTTTACTTACAATGGTAATTTTTGCTCTTCTGAAAAATATATGTTTAGCATACATTGGTATGATTCAACATGCTTCTTTACTTTTTAAAAATCTTGGTTAAGTGCTTTGTGATAGTCAGTTTTTGTCAATAACATTTCAGAAAATGCTAACCTACAAAGAGACATAGGTCTGCATGGAGGAAGTACATTATTGGCTTCTCTTGCTAAAGTATAGCATTCATAGTGCAATCCACCAATTATGCCAAAATTCTTGTTAAACTGACATAATTTCTATCTTCTTTGATATTAATAAGCTTGCATTAGGGATCTTCAGAGAAACAGAACCAATAAGATATATACAGATATATAAGAAAAGATTTATTATGGGAAGTGGTCTATGTGATTACTGAGGCTGAGGTGTGCTAAAATCTGCCAACTGCAAGCTGGAGAACCAAGAAAGCCAGTGGTATAATTCAGTCCAAGTTCCAAGGTCTGAGAACTGGGGTGGTGGGTAGGGGTGGAAAGAGGGAAGTGTGGGTGGATGAGTTGGGGGGAGGTCAGGGAAAGACTGGGGTGACTATGCTGGGAAGTCCTGGAATCTCAAGGTCCGAGAACCAGGAATTCAGATGTCTTAAGGGCAAGAGAAGATGGAAGTCCTAATTCCAAAGTTTGCTCTTCTTCCACCCTTTAGTTCTATTTGGGCTCTCAAGAGATTGGATGATGCCTGTCTACATTGGTGAAGGAAAATCTTTACTTAGTCTACTGATTCAGTGCTAACCTGTTCTGGAAATAGCATCTGGGTTTCCTTAGCCCAGTCAAGATGACATAAAATTAACCATCATCCAGCTCTTAAAATAATTTAATTGGAGGATGTTACTTTTCTGTATTTTAAAAAACAGATTCAAACCTGACTTCATCTCTTCATTTGGGATATTAGTAACCAAGTTAGAATTTCTGTTCCCACAACTTTTTAGTGTACCTAGAAAGTTTTAAATGATACACTTAAATCGTTTTTGGCAAGAACACTGCAAATGGATGAGAAGTTTCCAAATATTCAAATTTAAAATATTCTTTCCATAGCATGAATTTGAGAAAGCTCCTATTTTTTTCTCATTATTAAAATGAGAATCTTAATTTGAAGAGACAAATTGTTTATTTAAAAAAATATTTGCATGGTAACATATTATTAACAGCTACTCAACACAACAGAGGTAAGCAAATCCGAAGTATATATTGTTTTTCAAAAAGAAATATTTGGTGACTCTTTTAAGTACACTAGAAGATATCTAGTGAACTCACAATAGATGTCCATGGTCCCTGACATCTCTTTGTTATTATAAATATGCCATCATTTAAGATAACACAGCCCATAAATCCACTTAACTGGGCAAATGGAAATGGCAATAAAACACAAGGTGGTGAAAGCAGAAAGAAGAGAGGAGGCCATTGTCAACACCTTTGCGTGGAAAAGTCCCCTCTTCCCTTGGAAGACTTCACAGGTGATACATGACTGGCTGACATATGGGCCTAGTGAAGATACCAGTATTAATTTGTCATTAAAAAGTAAAGGTCAGGGTAGCCCGGTGGCTTAGCGGTTTAACGCCGCCTTCCGCCCAGGGCCTGATCTTGGAGACTCGGGATTGAGTCCCACATCAGGCTCCCTGAGTGGAGCCTGCTTCTCGCTCTGTCTGTGTCTCTGCCCCCCACCCCCCTGTGTATGTGTGTGTGTGTGTCTCCCATGAATTAAAAAAAAAAAAAAAGTAGAGCTCAGTTTTTTTTTTCTCTTAGAAAAGTGACTATAAATAGAAGTTCCATTAGTTTCTCCCTATATTCTACTGGATTATCTCTGTGTAGTCACTGTGTATGCCATTTTTCTGTTTTTAGATATTTGGGTTTCGATTTGTGTCATAACTTTTTTCTGAAACTAGTGTCTGTTTCTTAAAGTGTTGTCCATGGCTGGCCAGTTTCAGAACAGTTACAAATGCAGATTTCTGGATTTACACTAGAATGATCTAGGAGTCTGTATTTATAACAAGATCCCACAGGTGCTTCTCTGGCACACCATAGTTCAAGAACCACTGCATTAGATGGTAAACTTTGTTGAGAGGACTGTGTCCCCCTAATTCATTATATTCCCAGAACCCAGCACAGGTAGCAATAAACACTTGCTGAAATGCATTGCAATGAACAGCGTAATTTCCCTTGTGGCAGAGAGCTTGAGGGTTTGTTTGGTCGGGGGTTAATAGTCACCATACATTTATTTACTCATTCATCCACCCATTATTGTAGGTACTTGGGTAACAATATAAAACAGACTAAACACATTTCTGTCATGATGTTGGTATATTAGTAGGGGAAGGCAGAAAATAAAAAAAATAATTTACAACGTATCTACTATGATAGAAGGTGATAATTGGCCATGGAAAGGAAAGTAGTGCAGGCTAAGGGGATCAGGAGGGCTTGTGGAATGGGCTCGTGGAGACAGGGCAACTGCAGGGTGATCAGGGCAGGTCCCACTGAGAAGACCAGACCTTAGCGAAGACTTAAAGGAGGTCACAGAGAATCAACCAAGTGATTATTCCTTTTATTTGCCACAAATCCTGTTCATCCTTCTTTGTATTCAATCAAGACTTCTGAGACATTTTAGACGCTACTGCTACACAGCAAAAGGTCAGTAAATTTTGGCTAAATGAATAAAAATACATTTTGGAGAAAGAAACAATGTGGAGAAATAAAACTAAAAAGTTCCTCTTTGAAACCAGGAAAAACAACCAAAGTAAAATAAAGAGCTATTCCAAACCATATGAAGATACTTGGAAAATATCATTAACAGCATCTGAGTACCTTACACATCAAATACTTGAGTGAAACCCACTAGGCAGAGCTGAATGGAGGAGCTGGGGGCCAACTCTGCATAGGTGGTGGCAGCTCTAGGCTCATCCGGGTGGAACTGACACTTGCATATATACGCAAACCTCCCTGACATATCCCAATATGGTAATCATACAAATGATGAAATATACTTAAAAATCCTCCATGATAAAATCTTTTGTGATTTTGTTTTGTTTTTTTTTGGAACAGATATAACTTCTTGCCTAAAGTATTTACATATAATAAAGTTAATTGATTATTGTTTTGCAGTTAACTACTTGAATGTATTGATTTTTATTCCTATAAAATCAGTATACTTAATATTTTAAATCAGCAATACAATATTTACTAATATTTACTAAGCTAAAAAAATCAAGAGATAAATAAAATACTTGTTTTGGCCACAACTACTTATATATTAAAAAGAACTATTGTTTTTTTTTCTATTTTGTCACTTTTAAGTTTATAATCTGTCATATTCTGTGATTTAAAACTTTCAGTTTCTTGACATTGTAACAGTAAGACCATGTAGAAACAACTCCATGTAGTGCCTTTTCTTTGTAAATAAGCTACTTCATATACAATAAGGAAAATAAGTGATTAGCTAGATTCTCAAAGCACTTAGAGCTGCGAATGACTTTTAGAGATTATAGGCTAATTAAAGCCTCACCAGTCACCTATCCCTTTTTAAAAAACAATTAATGAACCTGAATCTAAGGAAGCAAAAGGTTAAATGATTTCTCTGGGGGTAAAATGGCAAGTCAGCAGTGAAACAGGGCAGATACTTCATTCTCTGACCTCAGGGACATATCACAAACATATCACTATAACGTATTGTGATACTTTAATGCTTTTACATTTGGGGCCTCCTAGTGCCTTTCTAAACACACATGCATTGGATTAATAGCTTTAAAAGCTTAAGTAATCTATTTAAAGTAAGTATTTCCCCTTAAAAATCTAGATTTCCCTTACTTATAAGTTATCAAATAAAAGGGGAATGGTTTGTAGATTTTGTTTTCAGAACAGAATTAACCATGCAATCTAGTCTCTTCTTTAGCTATTTGAGGAAAAATAAATCACCACTGCAATGGGTTGAGAGAAGAAACCCTTTCATCTAAAACATGCAGAGGAACCTGCCACAAAGTTTCACAGCTCTCTTCAGCCACCCAAAATAAAAATTGCTAAGCTTCCCGAGAGTGACCAGGGGTGCCCAGGTGGCTCAGTTTGTTAAGCCTCTGCCTTTGGCTCAGGTCATGATCTCAGGATCCTGGGATCAAGCTCTGTATCAGGCTCTCTACTTAGCAGGGAGTCGTCTTCTCCCTCTCACTCTTATAACATTTATTTATGCTGAATAATAACCTACAAATTGGAATACTATATAAATTAATGCCAAATAAAATACTATCAAACTAAGATACATTTGATAGACTTAAAAAATGAGTGCCTAAAAAAAAAAAATGAGTGCCTATTTGCACATGAGGTATTGAGAGGGGACAATGCTGTTTTTAAGGTCCCTGAGGGGCTCACTGAGTTAGTGTGGATGGAGTACTGCAAGGCTGAGTTTGGTCACTTGTTTCGGCAATTCTCAGGAGCTTTGCTTATGGAGTTTTCTTAAGACAGAGTGACATCTCCCAAGGAAATTGTTAAAAACCCAGTCAGAATGCCTCTTCCATGTCTTTCTGACTCTCCAAGTCCGAATTACCTATTCTTCCTGCAATATTCTCTCACTCATGTTACTTTCCATAAGAATTAGTTATTTACATCTATAAGGGACTATATCCTAGTCCCATAGATCAGTTCTCATGGTCTGCCCACAGTAAGTAACTAAAAAGTGTATCTGTTGAATTGTATCTTGCTAAAATAAGTCCAGAAGGTTCTACTGAGATACATGGCCTAGCTGCTTCATTCTACAGTTCAAGAAAAGGAGTGAGTCGTCCAATAAATACAGCAGGTTGTGATGTCAGTGGAACCTGATTCTGTGTTTCCCTCATGTGGCTGCCACTGGATTAGTGCTGTTGGAGATCTAATCCCTGACCTAGGAGAGCTCCCATTTTGGTAGGTGAGAAAGACTGGTTTAGTTCCCTCGTCACTACATAGTAGAGCATAATACTGATCTAATGAAAGCAAAACTGAGACTGGTAGTGTAGGGAAGGAAGCCAAGACAGTGTTTTAAAAGATAAATGTGATATATGTTCAGGGTCCTGGCCAGTCTTTCTAACTTATGCAATGACCTACTGGTCAGATCCATGTTACAGCCCAGAGGTCTGAATAAGTGAGTGTGCTCTCCCAAGCGAGGAACTCATTTAAGACGAGTTCTTAGAACTTCCAGCTGAGAGTTAAGAATAGTTTGTAATGACAGTGTGTCTCAGTCATCAGAGGAATCACCATAAACCCAGCAATCTTTTTAGAATTTCAAAGTGGGACCTTAGAAGTAATTTTACCATATATCAACATGTAAGATTGCCGGGGAAGAACAAAGTAATAACAAGCCTTCCCTGGCCTTTCCGCTATCTCAAGCAGCTTCCCCTAAGTTCCTGGCTCTAGTCACACTGGTCTTCTTTAGTTTCATAAACAGGCTTGGCTCTTTTTTACTTTGGAGTGTTTGCTGTTCCCCTGTCTAGAGGCTCCTCTCCCTATTCTATGGCTGATATCTTCTCCTTCATTAGTTCTCAGCTAAAATGGTATCTCATCAAAGAGAGGGCCTTTTGACTAACTTACATAAATTAGGTCTTCACCAAGCTCAGGTTCTTTTCCTCCTCTTATTACTTTAATGCTACCCTATTTGTATCCTTTACAGCACGTGATAAATTGAGTACTTTCTTGTTTACTTGTGTATTATGATAAAGCCACATCATACATATATATATCTCACCAGGATCTAAACAAGGTCTGTTGAATTCTAGATAGTATACAAGAAAGACTGGTTTGTTGAATAAATTAATAAATTCAAAATACTTTTATAAAACAAGTTCAAAATTATTTAAGGCACTAGGAAACCCTTAACAAGCTTTGAGAAACATAATCTGACTTTATAAAATGTCTACAATAAAAACAAATTTCAAGTACTGGTTTAGTCAAGATTTTCAGGTTATTTCTTTACAGATTTTTGATAGCCACCATTACTTCAGAAGTAGAACTTACTATTTTTTAATGCTGTCCTATGTCAAAAAAAGTCTATACCTGATTAATCACTAATACCTAAATATTAATGATAATAAATGTCCAATTAGCTGTAATCTAATGATAATAAAAGAATGACATGTAGTTACCTAGCTCATATACAAAGAAAAAGAAACATTTTGAGGGGTCATTAACAGAAAAAAACAAAAACAAATGATTCTCAAAGAATGGCAGTTTTCAGAGAAATGCTCCTGTTTCTCAGGGACTAAAAAGAGGATGAAGAAAAGAGAAGTACCATTCTTTCTACAAGAGAAAATCATATTAAAAACTAATATTGGAAAATCTGAACAGACCTCTGATGGGAACATCATGAAAAGTAAAAAAATGGGTACTGCATCTTCCTCAAAGAGTTATTAGTATATGTGGTTTTCAGGTTATTTACTACTCAGAGGGGAAAACGAATACAACTACTGTAATGCACATTTTGCAACACTGTCACTTGATTGGTAGCAGGCTTGGATTCATTCACCTTTTTTCAATTCTGATAGATGACATTTTACCAAAGTCATTTATTTTTAAAAAGTAACACCTACAATGGAGTTTTTTGGAATTAAAAGAGTAAAAAAATCTATTACCTACATAAAATCTGAAATCTGAATATTTAGACCTTTTATAATTTAAAAAGGCAAACTTTAACATAACTCCAAATAAAAGCCAAAACAGAATTGGCCAAGCATAAGAACACTGTACACTATATTTGTATAGCGTGTTTCTGTGTACAAGAAGGACTATGAAATTAAATCTTGTTTTCTTCCAAAAACAATAGCAGTCACTGCTAAAAGGGTTGCTTGCAAACTTACCAGAAATATTTTTTGGAGAATATTCTAGTCTTCAAAACAAACAGTAGCTGTCAAATTCTTACTGCATAATCTAAAATGTTAATCTATGTACTGTATTTCATTTGTAATAAGTCTTTGTGATAAGGTTAACACTTCAACACACAACACAAATAAGAGAGCACCAAAAAATGAAAATTACTTTGCTTATGTTTCCGTATTAGAATTTTATTTGCTAAAGGGTAAAAACAGATTTGCAAAATTCACAGTTAACTTAAAACAATAGTTTTAAACCTTTTATTCCTAGCCCTTACTGCCTTCAGGAAGGAGAGAACATCTGGTTATTTAAGGAACACAATATGTTCACATTTTCTATGACTTTTGTTTCTAATTGGGTTTTTAAATTTTTTTTTTAAAATTTGAACAACTAGTTAGAACAATGTTTTTTAATCACTTCATATTTTTCAGACTGTCCTCCTTCTATCCCTCTACTTCATTTAGTGGATTGTTTTTGGAAATCTGCTCAGTGGTTCTAATATCATAAAGACAAGAAAATGAGAATTAGGATCATGGTCTGAAGAACTAAGTATAGAAATCATATTTATGGTGAACAGAGAACATGATGCTACAAACGGATACTTGACATTTAGTCTCTTTATATAGCATACCTTTAAGAAAATTTCAAATAGTTCTAGGTCCACTTATTTATGTGGCAGTTATATTTATTACAGATGCAAATTAAATGTCTGTTACAAATTGAATAATTTTTATGACAAATAGTAGTACATAGGATTCTACTATTTTTAAAAATATAGTTCTGGTGTGGAAAGGTGGTTGGAAGACCTGGGATCAACCAGTGCCGGCTCTGCAAGCTGTATTAAATGAGTCTCGGATTTCACCCTGATCCTTTGTTTGTCTACAGAAGCAGAAGCTGGATTAGATCTCTAGGTTCCTTGCAGTTCTGAAATTCTGATGCTCACAGTGAGGTATATTAACTAGATTCTTTGTTATGTCTCTTTTGTTCCATAATATTTGAAGGTGTTAACAGTTTTTCAAAAAATTCTGACACACAGCAAATGAAGGAACTAGATGCTCTATAAGTTTAAGATGCAGGGTCATTCACCATCTTGATAAAAATGGCAACTGACAAATATATAGTTGGTAAAGGCTTCCATGGGATGCGGGTATGGGTTCTAGATATACACTAGGTGAATGAGATCCACCCAGATTAGAGTCAGTATGGTGTACTGGAAGAGGCTTAGCAACCGCATCCAAATTCAATTTATTTTCTTAATATCAACTCCTGTAGAACACAAAGTTAAATGCTAAAAAATGAGTAGGATCATATGGAATAATGGATGCAATAATAAGCAAATAACTAAAATATAAGATCCTTATGAGGACTCAAAGGTGAAAACATATCCTGTCTGAGCCTAGGAATGGCTTCCTGAAGGAGGTAGAAGGTAGGCTGGGAATCTCAGGAGGGGATGGATACATACAAGGGTTATGGGGTCTTTCTTGTTAGCTTAGAATCTCAACAAGCCTTTGGCCTCCGGAAAGCCACATAACCTTAACCTGCCTGCACTGAAAAAGAATGAAGAAAGATAACCTGGTTTTGTCTACTTCATAGCTTGTTGTAAGGACATCAAAGTGCTTAGAAACAATGAAGGACAATAATTCTATTATTACAGTGTACAGCCCCATTATTTCAGTCTGTTCAAATGAGAAACCTTTTCACAGTAAAGCCTACATCTGATATAGAACAATTAAAGCTCAGTGTCGCATGCTCTAGTTGCAGAGTCTATTCTCAACTGAGCAATCGCCACTGGGATTTACGGAAAACGGTAGGATGAAGTGTTTTTCTGAAGTTGGCAATGAACTCAGAGGGCTCAGAGTTCCTTGTTTATTTTTATTTTATTAATAAAATGGGTCTGTCAGCAACCACAAACACTACTGTCACAAATAACTGGACTATGAGAATGTAGTTTCATGCCTCAAATCTCATCCTTCTACTAGTTCACTTCACAGAGACTTGTGTGTTTATATACTTACTCTGATCTACTTGAATTGGGAATGATTCAAGTATTTTAAGTGTTTCATTGTTACTAATAGAAATTAAGCACACTGATGTTTGGATTTTTAGAGGATATGGGCGGGGTACTAACATCATCCTTCCCTCTTTTTCTTCCTCCTCTGTGTAAATGGCCTCCTATATGAATTATAATGACATTACTACATTGAAAATTCTGTCCACTTGTGGATTTCTATGCTATATATAAACTCGCTGTGTGTGTGTGTGTGTGTGTGTGTGTGTGTGTTTGTGTTTCTTCCCCATTTGTACCTCTGTAGCACCGGACTGGATTTTCCTAGATCATTGTAATTACATCAGTTTTTTGTGGACAAAGGAGCTATGGTTGGGCAGGTCGTTAGAGACAATTTAATTCAACCCCAAAAGAGAAGACCATGATTTAGCAAGCATTAGTTTCCCCAAATCACAAGGATGGTTGTTAGTATAGTCAAGATCTGACCCAGCATCCTGATCCCTAATTCAGTCTCCTTGCTCCTTAACTAAAACTATCACCTTGCTGGGATAGTCATGTGAAAGCTCCTTAACACTATACAACTTTCTTTATTTTTCTATAGATATCATCATTCTATAAACTTGTTCTCAACAGCCTTTTAAACATGATTCCTTCCTCCTCCTGATCAATTTCTTCTGCCTCAGAAATATCAGTTTAAGGTCTTATATTTTGGGTCATTATCTTATCATTTTTACTTAGTTAGACCCTAAATGTAAAAGTGGGGAATACTTTTCTTTAGATACTAATGCCAATATTTTTCTTCTCTTAATCCTTAGAGAATTTATTTTTTTAATGCTTACAGAATTGGCTTCATTATATTTATATTATGTACACTATTTTATTGAGATAAAAAGTACTCTATTAAAATCTCAGATTCCACTAATAACACTAACTGATTTATTATATAGAATGCTACATTTAGAAGAGTGGGTGATGCATAGCAAGATTAACCATATTTAGCCAGGGAAAAATTACCAAGATCGATAGGTTTAGATATTATATTTAGTTCTCCCTTCAGTAAAACCAAAAATAAATCATGTAAGTAGAGAATTCAAATAGTTATTTTAACAGGTTTTTCCCCCACTCTGTATGATTCTAAGAATTCCTAATGCTGAGCTGATAGAGTTTACCTTAAGTTTACAGACCAAAACTCAAATATTTCAGTGACAAGCAACCTCATTCTTTATTCCTTTTGTAGATATTTCATAGTTGTGGTTATTTTTTATAAAAAATATATACATAAAATATGGGATTTTTGATTTTACAATCAGACTCCTAAGCCTTACCAGAAAAAAATATGCTACCTTAGATAACAGAGAAATGATGGATTACATTTGACACATAACGAAACACTGTAGAGCAGAAATGATATAAAATTGTATACTTTTATAGAAAATGGGTATAGGCACAAAGAAATCAAATCTTTTAAATCTATCAAAGAATAAATAGAGGTCATACTCAAATGTTGGAAGTCAACTGCAGAGGGAAAAGCAGAAATCCTTTAGAACTAAAATTTACGTTAAACTTGGAGGCCCAAGTGGCTCAGACAGAGCTTTGGCAACAGAGCCACAGACAGACGGACTCCAAGACAGTTCGACAACTGCCAACATGACTATTGGGAATTCTGCCAAAGAGCCAAAGGCTGGGATTACCACCGAATGCCTGGCATTCTCATACTCGTGTTTGAAGCTCTCTCTCTTATATTTCATCCAATATTTTTGTTTGGCTCAAAAGCATCAAGGATTCACAGATTTTTTTAGATCATTAAATGTTCTTATTTTCAAGAAATATAACATTAGTTGTAAAAGAGCACACTTTTTCTCTGAAGTGTAAAGAAAATTTTGGTGGCTTGCTTTAAGTTCAAATAGAGAAATCAGCATTAAAGTCGTTTGAATCTCTGTTTTATTAGGTTACTCTTCCACAAAATTAGAAAAATACATAATCCAAAATTAAAATGATTTAGTATTTCATTGTGTCATAAACTTTTCCAGAACCAGTGCTTTTTATAGCTCTAATGTCTTGGTCACATGGCCCCTGAGGCTCTACCTGGGTAGGCTGGTCTCTGTGAGAGGTACCAATGATAATGAAATGTGGTTATAAGGAGAGACAGTTGCTGAGCTACTTCCTTGAGTTATGAGGAAAGGGGAAGGCAGAACAACCCTCTGAGGGACAAGAGATGTGTGTTCCAGGTTCTCACGGTCAATGTACAATTACTTAATTTACCTGCTCAGTTGCTAGCCAGTGAAGTATGTGAATTTTGCCTACAACTTCAGGCAAATTCTGTCATTAAGCAATTCATCTGTCATTACACAAATTCCCCACTATGAATTCTTGGAGTCATGCTGAGAAACCATTTTTTCACTCAACTTAAAATTGTGCATACTCTATTTGGAAAGCTTACCTTTGGATCTCGAAGGAACAGAGCCTTAAGAATTAGTGAGTGTACGTCCCCAATTAGTGGGTAATGCATCAGAAGGCCAAGACAGGTCTGGTAGTTACTAGAGATCACTAAATAAGAGGAAAAAGAAGAATTCAGAAGCAATACTGTTTAAGATGTTTGCATTACTCAAGATTAAAAAATAACAACTTAGATTTAAAGAAAGCAAACCAATAACTCAATTAATTTGATTAAAGGAAATAGGGAGAAGGGATCTTTACCAAATGGCCTTTGAAGCAGCACACTGTACTGTTAACTGCAATCTAATATCTAGCACTTATCCTCAGGAGGTGTTGGAAGAAGAGCCTCAGATATAGAGATGTGTATGTTTGCAATATAAATAAACTCTTAGAAGCATGCATATTTATTGCCATTTATATATCTGTGTTTAAATGTCTCTAGTTTTGCTTAGAAATTAGTAACAAAAATCTTATGAATGGGAAAAAACAGTTTAAAATTCTAATAATATTTACCCTAATTATTATGCTTCAAAAGTTACGTTACACTTACTCTTTTATATGTAAATATTACATAATTCAAAGTTTAAAAAATATAATTTCTTCCAATATTTTTTTCTAAAGGTAATGAGAAATTTAGGGGGAGGATCTATGCAGCATTTCTTGGGAGGAAAAATGTCAGAATCTTCATAGATAAGCCTAACTGTGTTCCTTAGACTGTCATTTAATTTTTTTCCCAAATCAACCTAATTATGGGCGCAATTATTAAACACATCTTTTCAGGCAGGTCTATGTAAACTACTTCATTTCTTGGCAATCCATCTGCCACTGCTGTCACAGTCAGGCCCATTAACGACAATCGGTTTGTAAGCCACACTGACTGCTTCCACAGCATTGACTGTGAAGAAACTTTACAGTTACAACTTCCTGTTGTTGCAACTGAATCCTTTTCATTAATCTGAACAAGCAGTTGAAAAATATTCCATAGGAAAACAATTGTGATTCTACAGAAACAACACAAATCACAAAATAAATAATTGTTTGTGATCAGAAATATCCTTGATTCCTAGATTTTTCTTCTTTTGTTGGAAGCACCATTTTTTGCAACAGCTTCCCGCCCCCTCCCCCTTCCCATGAACATTATGGGGAAAGGAGACAGGACTGGGCAAAATGAATAATTATAATCTATGTAAGGAACCACTTTATCATCTTCATTTCCGTTGCTGATCTGACAGCTTGTAATTTCATACATCTGCTTTCATTTGTAAAGCACTCACTTATCCTACCCTTTCTATATCTGTTCAGCCTCTTCTTTTCTCATTCGTTCATTTTGTCATATTCACATTCAGTTACCTGTTTGCCTTTTTTCTCTAGAATTCAAAAAGCTAGTATACTGAGAACTCTATAATGTTTTCCATGTGTGGTTTTCTTTGAGCTCTAACAAATAAATAGAATGTAGATAATCAATTCATCTTATAACTCATTACTTTCCCCCAAATACTATAAATATAATTATATACTAGTAACTGACCCAGGAAGAATTCTCGTGTATTTTGCAAAAGAAGCAAATGGTTCTGGATTTGGGATGCAAAGATGTGGGCTTGAATCCTGGGACACCATATGAACCTTTTCTAAGGTTGCCATAAGATTAAAGGACATAATCTGTTTCGCTGATTGACAGCAGCTGCTCAAAACCTGTTGTGAGTAACCTCTCCGAGCATCAGTTCAGTCATGTGGAAACAACTTCCTGATTAAAAAAAAAAAAAAAAAAAAAAAAAAATATATATATATATATATATATATCCCCCTACTTTATTCAATCTAATAGCTATTTGTTGAGTACCTAATCCACGGCAGGGTCTATGTTAGGAGGGGATGCAGAGATAAACAAAACACTCCTTAGTCTAAAGAAAATTCAAGAGCTGAAGGGCAGATGTATAACAACAAGCAGTTTTTGCTACTACTACCACTAAAATGGCAATAAATTACTAAAGGCTTTCTTTCTGAGACTAGGCCCTATGCCAAGAACTTTTCCTACATTATCTCATTTAATTTCTATGACAATCTTATTATAAGGTTATAATTATTATCCCTGTTTTACAGATGAGAAAACACTTAGGTTAAGTCATTTGCCCGAATCACTGTGTGGCTCAGACAAGGTCTGAGCTTTAATATGTGGCTTTGTTTGAAAAGGCAATTGTTTTAAAAATGAGATGACATAATAAATGCAGAGTCACTGCAAACAGAAGAGTCAATTTATATTATTACTCTCAAGCAGTAGTTTTTAAGGAGCTTGGAAGGTCAGCATAACCCAGTCTCTAGAATAGCCTGATATAGATAGGTATTTGTTATTTATTGGGACGAGGGCAACAATCCTATTCTTACAACTTGATAGAACTTTTGAGGCTGAAGTAAGGTATAAAATATGTAAGGGAAGCCAACAGATGCATTAATATTCTACTTGCAGAATGAATGAAGGTGCTAACAGTCTTTCTCTCCTGTCTCCCTTTCATCCATCCAGTCACTGAATGTTAATGAATATTTCCTGAGCATCTACTATATCCTGGACACACAGAGAGTGTGCTAGAGATAAAATGACAAAAGAATCTAAGCTCTGAAGGGTAGCTGACCACACCATCTGAAATACTCCTGTAGGGTGCTTGCTTCTACAGCACATACACTAAAATTGGAATGATACAGAGATTAGCATGGCTCCAGAGCAAGGATGACTCACAAATTCATGAAGCAAAATACTGCTGCAGGAGTTTAGGACATGCTACCCTGCAATATACCACTTTGGTATACTGATTATTTTGAGTTGTAGGCACTTGAAAAACAACAAATGCACAGTGAGGCTTTCTTTGAACACTCCTCTTAACTGTCTAAAGATACATCCCCCAAGGGATGCCTGGGTGGCTCAGCAGTTGGGCCTCTGCCTTCAGTTCAGGACGTGATCCCTGGGATCCAGGATAGAGTCCCACATTGGGTTCCTTGCACGGAGCCTGCTTCTCCCTCTGCCTATGTCTCTGCGTCTCTCTCCCTCTCTGTGTGTCTCTCATGAATAAAAATCTTAAAAAAAAAAAAAAAGATACATCCCCCAAAAGGAAGTCAGTTGCCATAAATTCCCCCAAGACAAACTTTGTCACAAATTCACACCTCTCATCTCTTTTTCTAAAGGCCCATTTGTCTTCCCTAAAATCACTTACTTTTCTCTAAGAGGTCTACACCTCCCCTCCACTTTCTTTATTAAGATGGTATTTAATCTTAAATTCTAAAACCATATCTTTGAGAGTTGCTCATTTTCCCGAGTATTTACCACATACAAATGAGTATACATTTATATGTGTGTGTGCCAATATATATTACACAACTGTAATATGTATTTTTATAATAAAATATATAATTATATAATAATAATATGATACATATGTTAATAAGCTTTTGCCTTTCTTGTTAATCTGTTTTTTTTTTGTTAAATAATCTCAGCTAAAAACTTAAATGCGTATAAGTAAAGCTTTACTTCCCTATAGCACCCTGTCTTTGGATAATACTATCTCTAATTTATTAATGAAAACTTGCACCTTGAGAACACTTTTAATCTGCAGTTACATACACTAAGGATTAAGTTCCTTTGAATAACTGTGCCAAATTTCGAGTAGGCAAGCAAGAATAACACAAGGTATTTTAAAAACAAAATAGTGGGGATCTGAGAGAATAAGAATTTAGTTTTGATCTTTATAGCAAATTTTTGTTGAATGTGCCAAATTCACCTGCAGTCCTATTCCCTCCCTAGTGTTTACTCTATCAGGGCAGTGAAAGATTTAAAAAAGGCTGACTTTTTGGTATCTCCCTATATTTGAAATCAAGTATGTATTTGCTTTAAAAACAAAGTACAGCAGCCTGGGTGGCTCGGCGGTTTAGCGCTACCTTTGGCCCAGGGCGTGATCCTGAAGACCCGGGATGGAGTCCCATGTCAGGCTCTCTGCATGGAGCCTGCTTGTGTCTCTGCCTCTCTCTGTGTCCCTCATGAATGAATAAATAAAATCTTTAAAAATATAAAAACAAAGCAAAACAAAACAAAACAACAACAACAAAAAACAAAGTACCGAAGTTACACACTCTGAAGAGCTCATTCACAGAAGTATAAGACAAAGGTAAGTGGTAACTAGGAAAACATACTGGATTTGGGATCAGACGATCTGGATTATAATCTCATTTAGATTTAGATCAGATTGCTGGCCAGTCACCTATTTTGTGTGTGGACTTCATTTTTTTTCCCATTTATAAAACAATAATAATGCTTACTCTATCTTCAGGGTTTCTGTAAGGGTGGCAGAGATGCAAGGTAATATGTTTTCCATATCGCTTAATTCTTGCTGAATGCACTCCCTCCACATGACGCAAAGTTGACTTCTCTGTCTCTACTTTTAAATGGTACACGACTGTTCTGGAGTTGTTTAAGGGAGCTGGTTTAAATAGTTTCTCCAGTAATGACAAAAAACTAATGAAATAAGTAAAGATAATCAGAGGATGTTATTGTTTTGAGAAAGTTTAGAGCTTAAATAACTTATGTATAATTCAAAGTTAACTGCCCCTACAATTTTAACACTTGTAAGTAAAACACTTCATTCAAATTATTTAATTTTATATTTAGATACACTTACTTTCCCAAGGTAACAAAATGGACTGGGAACAACTACCAAAGAATGTAAAACTAAATGTAGACTGCCTTTAATTTCCTCTAAAATTAAGAAAAGTAGTAGCTATCACTTATTAGGCATCTATAATGTGCATGGCAAGTTGCCATATATTATACAAATGCCCTGTGAGCCTCCTAATCCCCACTAAGGAAAGTATTATCATCAACTCCACATTTTAGACAACAAGGAGATGGCCGTGCAGAGAGAATAAACAACACATCTGAGGCCAGTGGGCTCCTAAATGGCAGAGAGGGCTGAACCCAGGTCTGTGAGGCTGAAAGCCTCACTCTTCACCACTGTACCTTGTACCATCCTATATTCCTAGAAGAAAATGTCACAATAGGAGTATCCATGTACAGAAGCCAAATTTAGACACAGTGCAAATGGCTTCTAAACACCAACTATGTGTGAGCCACAGAGAAGCCTCAAAGATATACTGAGAAAAGCCATATATATATATATATGGCCAGGTAAAGTAAATATTAGAAATAGGCATAAATTCTTGTAGTTAGTTATTAAGTGGCATATAAAACAAATAATCATGAATATAAAATTAGAATACTTAACTAACAACAACAAAAAGGAAAACTTAAAGGCTTTAACATAATTTATGGTACCTCCCCCACTGAAAACAAAGCTGATATGTATGTAAGTGTCCTGCACGGTACTTGGCATGCAGAAGACATTCAATTAATGCTATGTGCTCTGAAAAAATATTTGTTGAGGATCTAAAACATGATGGGAAAGAAACAATACTTATTGCATTCATTGTCTTGAACTATTAAAAAACCCGCACTATTTTAACTTCCCTAGTTATAAAAAATGGGAACATACAAAATAGGGTTTCAAATGGACCAGAAAACCAGGTGGGGGTAGGGAGTAATCATAAATAAAAAGAACAAAGCTTATTCTTTTCAGTCTTGGAGAAAGCCAGGGATAAAACCAAATAATACCCTTCTCCAAACAAAGTGATTTTTGTCTAGTGTTTACAATTCTAAGATTTTGTCCTTCCGGGTTTTCCTCCCTGCTTGACACTGTGACAACTGCCTCTCTGAGCACCATCAATCACAACAACATCCGTTCTCAAAACCTAAGATAAACACACATTCTTCTATAAACAATGAGATGGTCCTTATTTCTCTAGTAGATTTTGTGTATAAATATGAGAGTTTTAAATTAGATTTTTGGGAAAAGGACAATCTCAAATTCAGAGTATCCCACTCTTTTGTCTTGAAAAAAAACTTAAAATTTTTTTTTAAGATTTTAAGTAATCTCTATACCTAATGAGGGGCTCAAACTCACAACTCCAGAGATCACAAGTCACATGCTCTACGGACTGAGCTAGCCAGACGCCCCTCAAAAAAACCTTTAAGAAGTGCTCTTTGCTTTCCAAGCTTAATACACTTTAAACAGAATTTATTTTAATCAGATCAAACAACATAAGAGATCTTCTCAAGAATTTATACCTTTAAACATATGGTGTTGTCAACTGAAAGGTAGTAAGCAAGCAAGCATCCAAATGGAGAACTAACAGCGGGTAGGGTATGAGCACAGGATGAAAAACACCATACTAGTGAAGTCAGCATGACTGCACACTCACTCCAGAGTGCCAATGGTCCTGGCATTAAGTTTGAAGCAAATCAGGTCCCTGTACAGACTTAAATTTTGTCATCGTCTCCATCTTGTTACCTAGTAAGGGCATAAATGAGATGATACAGTGCAGAAACCTTTAAGTCTTTAAATGCAAGTCATTACCATTGTGTAATAATTGTAGGGATATGCCTAGAATCAGGGCCTGAGTTCTATCTCCACATTATAAAATGTTACAGAAACAAAATCTAAAAAATTTAGCATGTATTAAAATTTAGGAAAGAAAATAATAAATCTGATTCATAGTTTTTGCCTCTTATTTTTTTAAATCCAAATGAAAGAAAACCATAGGTCAGGCTTTTAATTAATTACTTGTTTGTCTGAATCTGAATATAGATAGATACATACATACGTTTTACTTCGTTGCTTAGTGATTTTTAATTCCTTGCTTAGAAGTATAGATCTGTCAGTAAAAAGGGTTGATGTACAGAAGATATTTAACAAGTGTTGAAAATCTCTCTTTTGTTAGACTTCATGTATTCAACTCAGTTAACTAGCATTTATTAAATATCTATTTTGTTCCATATACTGATATGACAAGAAAAAAGACACAATCCTAGTTTTCTCTTCATACTGCAGTGGAAGAGGAGCATAACTCTATAAAACAGGACATAGTTGATAACAGTGGCACATACGAGGGGCTGTGACAACTCCTGGAGTGGAAAGCTGCAAGGTCAGTGAGTATCATCCATCAGGTGGAAGTAAACGGAGGCAGGATACTGAGTAGTTCCTATGGCAGAGTGCTGGGGAGAAATGGAGACATGGAAGCAGGTCCTGCTTATCTACAGGGAGATAGAGTTTAGATTTTATTCTCTATTTGTTATCCCTACTGAAGGACTGTAAGTAATGTGATCAGATTTCTTTTTAGAAAGATTATTGCCAGCATAGGGTGATCAGTGGGAGGGAGGAGGAAGGACAAGATGCATGGAGCCAGCTAAAGTTTCTGGTAATACTACAGAGAGGAGAGGATGAATACTTGAAGTAAGCAAGGGGAAGTGGAGTACAGTGGGCAGAAATTGCTGGAAAAGTGGATAGGTCTTTATATACAATTGAATTTGGGGAGTGTGTGCATATGAGGAGAAGTAGAAAAACAAATGCAGACAGTAAGAAATTATCAATAAAAATGTTAATGAATTTACATAATAAGGCTACTTAATATAGTGATTTTTAATTATTTCTTTGTGGACGTTTTAAACACAGTTCCGATTTTTACGAAAGTTAGACATGTACATAGTTTAAAAATTCCAATCATTTAAGGCAGCTGATAATGAATACAGCACTTGCTGTCTCCTACCCTGTATTTCCCAATACCCAGAAGCACTTGCTTTCTTTTAGCTGATTAAGAAAAATTTACCTTCCATATTGTGAGAAAAAACATGCTAATGTCTAACTAACTCTTACTTTAAATGTTGTCTACTGACTTCCTATTTAAGCTTTAATTCATCCTTAGCACTGAAAGCCAACCCTCTGCCAACCTCCACATCATACATGCATTCCTTGTCCCCTCCCCCGATGATGTTACACCATAATTCTAGTTAAACCAATTTTTAGAGTTTCCACTTTTATAACAAGGCAAACATTATTACAGCTAAGTTAACAGTGTATCATGACTCCTCCCCCTGTTTCCACAGACCTTTTTTCTTTCTTGGGGTTTATAACGGTCTTGTTTTCCAATTGCTATGTTGTGTATGTATTTAACAGGAGTTTATCCTTAAATATTCTCCCATTTGTATACATTTATTTTTGAAACTTCAAAAAAATTTTCAGGTGTTTTTGTCAATTTCTTTCCTTCCCTCTCTCCCTTTCTTTTCTCTTCTTTCCAGGAAATTTCTCAATTTCTCATGAGCTCTCTGGTCTGTTCCATCATTGTGGGGATGCCCTCTACCTCTTTCAAGTGTTATACCTTATTTCCTCAAGTCCCTAGCTTCTTTCTTGCTTTACACCCTTGTTTTGAGGAGCACATCCTCTAAAGGCTTTATGCACAGGACAGGAATTTAAAAAAACTTTTCTGTTTGAAACATTTATTGTGACAATTAATAGTCTAGGTATGGAATTCCAGGCTGGAAATACATTTTCCTGGGAAAATTGGGAGCATGGTTCCAGAGTATTTTGGCTTCCAGTTAAAAAGTCTCACACCATTCTAATTCCCATTCTTCTATGTGACCTGTTTCTCTTTTCCCACCCCCATCTAAATTCAGAGTAATGCACCTTTAATTTGCATGTATTTTCACATATAATGGACCCTTTCAATTTAGAAACTCATGGTTTTCTGTTCAGTTAGAAATTTCTCTTTAGGGATCCCTGGGTGGCGCAGCGGTTTGGCGCCTGCCTTTGGCCCAGGGCGCGATCCTGGAGACCCGGGATCGAATCCCACATCAGGCTTCCGGTGCATGGGGCCTGCTTCTCCCTCCGCCTGTGTCTCTGCCTCTCTCTCTCTCTCTCTCTCTCTCTCTCTCTCTCTGTGACTATCATAAAAAAAAAAAAAAAAAAAAAAAAAAGAAATTTCTCTTTAATTGCTTCACTGATGATTTTCTCCCTTCTGTTTTTTTGTTTATTCTGTTTCTCATTTCTTTCTTCTTTCTCTCTATTAGAAGAAATCTCATTATCTAGATGTTGGATCTCTTGGCCCAGTCCTTCAATTTTCTTTCTTATTTTTTAAATCTGTTTTATGTGCTGTTTCCTGGAATACTTTTCAATTTTATATTCCAAACCATCTTACTTGCATCATATTTTTATTATCAATACATTTTCCCTTTTTAAAAAGATTTTATTTATTTGAGAGAGAGAGAGAAAAAAAAAGAAAGAGAGAGAACATGAGCAGGGGAGAGAGGCAGAGGGAAAATCAGACTCCCCGCTGAAAAGGGATTTTCAACACAGGGTTTGATCCCAGAACCCCAAGATCATGACTTGAGCCAAAGACAGATGCTCAACTGACTGAGCCACCCAAGTGCCCCTAACACTTTTTCCTTTGAATCACGCTTTTCCTAGCTCTCTGAGATGTTCCCTCCTCCCTGTGTAGTCTCTGTGTACTCACTGTTGTTTTTCTTTCCTGGATGCTTATTTAGATCTCTGCTTTTATTTTTATGCTTTCCTCAAATGTTTGGTGATTTATGGCTACCTGCTCATGTCTAAGAGTGGGGTGGTACAAAGGTAACTTCAAGCTTTGTGTGCATTAATGGGTGGGTCTTTTAACTCTAGGGTTTACACAGGTCATTCTTAGGTAATCCGTGAGCCTAGATTTTTAGGCTTTTTCTCTTGGGCTCACTGGATTCCCCCAAAAAGGATCTCCCAAATTTCTTCTAGAAGGAGGAAGTTTGGTTCTAGTGATCTGGGAACAGTAAAGATGGTGAAAGAACACTGGTGGCCTCCATGTTCACTGAAACTGCCCAAGTCCCTAGTCCAGAAATCCTCCATTTTACCACCTCCAGGATATATCCTCAAGGTACAGGTTGGATATCTGCTTCTTTAACAGACTTTCAATCAGTTCTTGTTTTTCAGTCTTAACTTCTTCCTTCTTCCTACCAATTCCCAGCGATACCTAGCACTGCCAATTTCTATACTTTTAGGAATTTTATGGGTTATTTCTTGGCTTTCCTCATTATCAATTTTGTATCTAGTTTTCTTGGATCTGCTAAGTCAGTTATCAGTCACCTATCTGCTTTCCTGTTTCCAAAATCTCAGTAATCTCCTTCCTAATTCTCTGTGTCCTGGGTGTTTATGCCATTTTAATGGGGTTTCAGGAGCAACAGTGGTAAATAGAGGAGCTTAATATAACATCTCAAATCTGATATCCTTAGTCACTTCTTCAATGACATTCCTACTCAGCATCTGGGCAGATGAACTACTGGGAAGAAGAATCTAGGTGAGGAAGCAACTGAATGGGGAAAGCTGAGGAAGAAGGAGAGAGCAGAGGAAGGTGAGTGAGAAAGCTGGGAAGTCAGTAGTCAGGAAGCCCAAGATCACTGTCTCCTTTTCTCTAATGGTCAGAAAGAATGGCTGTAATCAACTTGCAGGACTATTCACATTATGTTTTGACAGCAACAGATGGACATGAAATCTTGAGTATTTCTGGGTAAGATTCTAGTGATACATATGATTTTGCTGGCTTTTGCCCATAAAAGGTATTGTAAAGTTCCTGAACCCATCATTGTATTGTTTTCTAGGGCAATGGAAAAATGTGGGATGGGAGTAAGAACACAGAGAGGCAAGATTATGGCATCAGGAAAGAAGACTACTTCCTCCTTTTTAATAAAAGGCCAAAATAGGTATGGACTCTTAATTTTGAACATGAAACAAGATTTCCAGGAGCATAATCTTTCTTTCATATCTCTATTCCTGTAGTTGTATAAATTAGAAGTATTTTCAGGCAAAAAAAAAAAAAGGACATTAAAAAGACAATGTGACACATATTAGAATGGTCAAAACCCAAAACAGTGACACTACCAAATGTGGAGCAATAAGAACTTTCATTCAGTGCTAGTGGTAATGCTATGTGGCACAGCCATTTTAGAGGACAGTGTAGCCACTATGTTGAAATTTCTTTTTTAGGCCTGATCGTAAGCAATTATAAAGAAATGATAATTACTTTTACGTATCAATTTAACTGGCCTATAGGATGCCCAGATTGTTGGTAAGTTATTAGTTCTAGGTATGTCTGGGTATATGTCCAGAAAAGATTAGCATTTGATTTAGTGGACTGAGTGATGAGATCTGCCCTCAATGACAGTAGGCATCATCCAATCCACTGGGGTCCCAAATGGAACAAAAGAATGAAGGAAAGGTGAATCCTCTCTCTCTCTTCTTGAGCTGAAATGTCTATTAACTCTTGGTCTTGGATATGAAATCTCCTGGTCTTTGAGCCTTTGGACTCTGAGACTTCCAACATAAGACCCCTGGTCCTCAGGCCTTCAGACTCAGACTGACTTATATCACTGGCTATCCTGCTTCTGCAGCTTGCAGATGACTGACTTTGAGACTTCTGGGCCTCCATAACTGTGCAGGGCAATTCTTTTAATAAATCTCTTCATATATATCTGCATTTATATTATAATGGTTACTTTTTCTCTGGAGAACTCTAATACAAAAAGCTCTACCTGACAAGTCTTACCTCATAGTCTGAGGCAGAAAATGGTCTATGCCACAGCAGACACGGTGCACAGCCAGTACACTCTGGTCTCTGAAAGATGTTGCAATCAAGGTCTTGGCCAACTGAGCCCACATGACCTTTCACATATTTCTATTCCTAGCCATGGTGCCTTCATTCCTAGATTTATCTGAACTCTCAGGCATTGATCCTTTTCATGTGCCTCTGCTGGGACCTCTCTATGGGGGTAGAAAGAAGAACTCTTGAAGATACTTTTCCTCATTTGATTTAGTTCTCAGTTGTTTTCTACTCCTAGCCTTTCCACCTCATCCCCCACTCATGCCCGTAAACTGCCACTTCAGGGTCCTTAAACTACCAGTCTTTTGTTCAGGGCTCCTTCAAGGGGTGAGATAACACCACATCTATGCTGATCTACCTGACCCTCAACCAGTGTGCCATTCTATGGGTGAAATGGAACGAGGGAGCTGACAATTTCTCCAATTTTTGACCCTTGCTGATAGCACAAGAAGTGATTAAAGGCTTATTAACTCTTCCATTTTTGACTTGCTTTTTTTTTTTTTTAAGATTTATTTATTCATGAGAGACAGAGAGGCAGAGACATAGACAGAGGAAGAAGCAGGCTCCCTGTAGGGGGCCCGATGGGGGACTTGATCCCAGATCCCAGGATCATGCCCTGAGACAAAGGCAGACGCTCAACTGCTGAGCCACTAAGGCGTCGAGACCTGTTGTTTTAATTGGCTACTCTAACACCTAATAGCTCAGGTCTCTCTCCTGCCCAGCTCAGCTGAGGTCCTGAAATTTACCATACTATCCAGCAATCATGCTCCTTGGTATTTACCCAAATAAAATGAAAACTTATGTCCATACAAAAATTTGCATGCTCATATTTGTAGTGTCCTTAATCATAGTTGCCAAAACTTGGAAGAAACTAAGATGTCCTTTAGTAGGTGAATGGATAAACTGTGGTACATCCAGATAATGGAATATTATTCAGAGCTAAAAAGAAATGAGCTATCAAGTCCTAAAAAGACATAGGAGAAACTGAAATGCATATTACTAAGTGAAAGAAACTAATCTAAAAAGGCTACATACTGTATGATTCCAGCTATATGGTATTCTGGAAAAGGTAAAACTATGAAGACAATAAAAAGATCAGTGGTTGTCATGGGTTATGGGGATGAACAGGCAAAGCACAGAGGATTTTTACAGCAGGGAAGCTATGCAGATAATACTATAGTGAGGGATAGATATCACTATACGTTTGTCCAAATCCATAGAAGGTACTACACCAAACGTGAATTGTATTGTAAACTAGGGACTTTAGGAGATAATGATGTGTCATTGTAGGCTCAATTATAACAAGTGTACTACTATTGTGGGGGATGTTGACAGTGGGGTAGGCTGTGTGTATGTGTGTAGGCAGGCTGGTATCTGGGAATTCTGCACATTCAACTCAATTTTGCTGCAAAGCTAAAATTTCTTTAAAAAGCTCTATTTTTTTAAAAAAAGTCCAACCATAAAAAAATATGTATCAGCCTATGTTAGTGAAATTTTGAAATATTTTTAACTAAAATATAAAGTAATATAAATGGTAGTTGTAACTCAAAGGGTCATATAAATATCCATATCTGAGATGGTCATAGAACGACCTACAATATTTAATGTCTGAGAGGGGAGAGAGCTGGTAGTCAGGAAGTGCTTAAACACTCCTTTAAAAATAAGACCACCAATTTGTGTTTTGATAAAAACTCAATGACACATTACTATGTGATTTAAGAGAGCCTTTGTTTCTTAGTCCCTGAGGTTGGGTAAGACTTTTCCAGAAAAGACAAATAAATTCAATTTGTAGTTGAAACAAACTGCATTGTGACATCAGTATAATGTTGAACATGCTCTTAATGAGAAAATAGAGAAATAGAAATTCTGGGGTAGGACAGATGGAAACTCTGGCAGAGAGACACGTAGTGGCTGAGAAGTTAACCAGAGATCTAAAGTGAAATGAAAAGGAACAATGTTTATAAACTATGAAGAAGACACAACTGCCACACCAGGCCAGGCCAAGAGATGGCTAAAGACACCCTTACAGAAAACCCAGGAAAATGACAGGGTTGTGACATGTTCATGCTAGCTGAAAACACAAGGCAGGAAGTGGGTAGAAGTGCCAAGAAGAAAAGTTTTCCATTTACCAAGTGTTCAGAGAGAATATGAAGAGACAACAAACGTTTAAGAGATACTTTCTAGTTAGGAAAATCTACTGTTAAATTAAGTTGACTACAGTATTTTAGTTACAAACAATGTACAAGACAAAAGATATGGTACACATTGTAAATCAGAGGAAATGTTTTTCTTTGGTACTAGTAAAAAAACTTCAATTCAATAGAAAAAAAGATGTGAAAATTTTTATGCTTAAAGAGTAGACAATGCTTTCTTTAAAAAAGTCACATCAAAAAATGTATTTTAAAAGATATATTTATTTGAGTTCTTATTCTACAAGCTTCTTGGCTCCTGTCTGTATTCTCAGCAATTACTGCACAGATACCCATGCCACCTCCCCAGCCCAGGTCTCTAGGACACTCATCCATCTGAGATCACCCCAAATACTGAGCACATAAAGAGCTTCAGATGCTTTGAGGGTTAAGGAAGAACTGTAACACATGTGGTTCTGGTCCTGAAGGGCTTACAACATATTTTCAAAGATGGTACTAACATGCAATAAGGAACAACATAAGACAGAGTATAATTAAATGCTACACTGAGTTGTATTAATTAAAATCTTTTAGGAATGTAAAAGTGAGAAATTAATGTGGGCTAGAATAATTGGGGAAGGTTTGGGGGAAAGCTGCCTTGCCCTAGGCCTGAAAATAGAGCATAATTTAGGTATGGAGAGCCAAGGGAAGGAGGGAACCACATGAGTGGACTTTATTATAGTATGGAATAAGTCAGTAAAAACAATAGCATGATGAGAATATGGCTCTTATGAAACTATTATAGGATTAACAGTTCATGATTAGATCCTTATCTCCTAACCTTTGTTAATGTATATAAGCTTAGTCCATATAATACAGCAAAGAATAAAAAATAAAACCACTTCTTATAACACATAAGAAAACAAACATGTTATGGTTTGATTAAAATGTTTGAGAGTAATTCTATTTAAACATAATTTTAGTAAAGCAAAAGTTTCATTCAAAGAACAGCCATTTGACCATGATTTCAATGATTAAATGTTAAAATCTGTATAGATAATGTTCATATTTTTGTTTTTCCCAATGTGAAATTTTACTTTTACTTAATAAAAGTAAGGTAGGGCTTGAGAAACGGAAAAGGCAATGTGAGAACTAACCCACCTGTCGCTAGCCCCTTTGGCCTTAATCTGGCTTCCTAACTTCTAAACATGGAGGTTGGGCTCAATCTCTGAAGCGTCATATAGAACTTGATGTTTATAAGAAATCTACTAGGTGGTTGAATACTATACTTGCCTGACTAGATTACTTTTAAAATGAATAGAAGTTTTGCTCGAGGTATATAAAGAAAATTAGAAGAATACTTTTGTTAAAAATTAAGTATAAGATGCCAACAGTAGTGAAAGGGGCAAAACAAGAACAAAGGAGGGGCACAAGGATCCAACCCTACAGACCAACTGTTAAATTATTTAAATGCCAAGGACACTGTATTAGTTTCCCAGAGCTGCTGTAACAAAGTACGTAAAACCAGATAGTTTAAAACAAGAGAAATTTATTGTCGAACTGTTCTAGAGAATAAAGTCTAAAAATCAAGGTGTTAGCAGGGTCATGCTCCCTCTCAAACCTGCAGGAAGAACACTTCCTTGTCTCTTCTAGCTTCTAGTGTTGGCAGGGCTCATTCCCTCATAGGCTTTGAAAGAGAATCTGTTTTATGCATTCTCCTAGCTTGTGGTGACCGTTAAGAATCCTTGGTGTTCCTTGGCTTGTAGATGCATCATTCCACTCTGTACCTCTGTCTTCATATGGCATTATTCTCCCTGTGTGTCTTTACATCAGCTTCCCTCAGTGCTATCTGTGTCCAAATTTGTTTCTTCATATAAGGGCACAGTCATATTGTATTAGGGGCCATCCCTACTCCAATATGACTCATCTTGACTAATTCTATCTGTAATAACCTATTTCCAAAAAGGTCATAGTCTGAAGCACTAGGGTTAGGACTTCAGTGTATCTTCAGTCCTCATTATCAGTGCCTGTAAAATCAGGATTTTAGACTAGGTGCAGTTAACCATTTTTCAGGTTATATATTCCTTTTGAGAAGAGGAAGTAAATTACATACCCTTGACCTAAGGAAATGCACATGTACACGATATTTTGTATACTATCAGGATGAACTGAGGCCCTGGTGAAGCCCTACATTGAACCCCTAGGAGGCTGTCACTGGAGGAAGGTTCTTGGAGTTTCCCCAAGCGCACCATTCTTTGAGCTATAAATGTATTACCTACGGCTCCAAGAGAATACATGTAATACCCAGAGCCTCATACAACGGTATATTCAGCTAGGAATTTTTTGAATGAATGGGCTTGAAACTACTAGGTATAACTAAACATCACCAATCCAGACGTCCCAGGAAGGGAATCATGATTCCAAATCCACTGAGATGGAATAAAATCTTGATACCAAAGTTCCATTTGGAACACTGAGGCTGGCAAATTGTTCACCTTCCTCTTGCCTTTGACCATGACCTAAAATGTAAGCTCATTTACTAGTACTGTCCTCCTATGCATTCTACCCACTCCTTTAAAAAAAATTATTTATTTATTCATGAAAGAACACACACACACACACACACAGAGGCAGAGAGATGCAGGCAGAGGGAGAAGCAGGCTCCATGCAGGGAGCCTGACATGGGACTTGATCCTGGGACTCCGGGATCATGCCCTGGGCTGAAGGCAGATGCTCAACCACTGAGCCACCCAGATGGCCCCTACCCAATCCTATTCTATGTCCTCCTCCTGCTATTCCTCTCCCTCTCCATCTTTTTCTCTGAGGAAAAATGCCTTTCCTTATGGGGGTTACTGCTGCCCCTACAACCTCCCCTACTGCTCCTGCAACCACAGTAAGGTGTATGTGTGTGGGGCTGCTACCTTGTTCCCTGATTCTGTTTCCAAACTACTGCTTCCTGTCTTACCATAAAACTCTCTCTTCCTCAAAAGTTCATGCATTGCATTTGTACCTCCATTGGGCTCCTTCATCACTGTGACCTACCCACCATGATGGCTGGCAAATAGTAGGCACTCAATAAACACTGACTGAATGTCTGATTCTCTGAATAAATGACTGACTAAATAAAAGCTGTTTTCTTGGTCACTCTTCTGCATTTGAGGCTTTCATTGCCAGGCTCACTGTACCTCTTTCTACCTCTTTTACTACCATGATTCCTTGTGAAGTATCCATAAAGGACCAAACAAAAATCCCAGCTTCCTCACAATCTCTTGATCTCTTCAATGACTTACTTTCCCCTTAACTGACTTCTACTGTCCTGGCCATACCCAGAACTGCTCCGTGTCTTATTGTTTGACCACAACTCTGTTGCTTTTAAATTGCATATCCTCCCTCAAATCTCCTCATCTGATTTCCCCATGCTCTTTACCTGGCATGCTTCCCTCCCCACACATCCCAAACTTTCCTCTTAAAATGCATTCAACACCCTCCATCCTGCTTCCTTTCAGTTCTGCCTAATCATCGGGATGTGGGCCTCACCTGGAGCCTAGATCTTGATCTGCCTCTTTTGCACCTTGCCTAGATTGGGGAGTATGGCTCAGAAAATCATAACCTTAAGGCCTATTGCTATTGTCCACTTTTTGTCTCTTCAGAATAGGATCTTCAACAGCTAGACCAGCTTGTCCTAGAGTCCATGGTCAACCATCTCTCCCATACTTCCCAGATATTTCCTTAAAACCTCATCATACCTCACTCACTGCACGCAACCTTGCTTCCTCCTTTCTCAGACATGGAATTCCTCCACTTCCTATCTTCCCCACCTATAAACTGGTCTACTTCTGAAACCTACCCAGAACCTTCTTCCAGGATCAGCACCAGTTTTTATTCCTGTTCCCCAGTCAATCTTCCACAGGACTTGTGACCTCATTCCATTGCCTCCAAGCCTTTGTTTTTTCAATTATTTCACTCAAAAAATATTTTTCAAGATTACTATGTACTGGCTCCTGTTCTGGATGCTGGGATATGGCAGGGAAACCAAGACAAACAAAATCTGGTCTCTTGTTGGGGGGTAGAGGATAAGTTTGAACAACAATAAACAAATAAAAACTTTAAGTAAACAGGATAATTTATCTTTGCAGAGATCTCATCAATGGAACAGGGGAGAAAAACTAGTATTGATCCTTGAGGGACCAACTTAAGATTGATTGAGAAGTAAACCCTCAATCAGTTCTCTCTCACCGCCAGTGAGCCCTGATCTTATTCTAAAGACAATCATCCAACCTCCCTTGCCCTTGCACTAATCCCTAGTTATATCTTTCTTCTCCTCTGCTCTGCTTTCTTTAAAGACTATTCTACCCATGTTATCTCCACATTCTTTCCTTTTCATTTGACTTAATTGAAATTGTAATGCATACAGAATACAAAAGAAACAACAACAAAACTGTAGGGAAAGCTATTATACTTAACTGTCCAGTCACTCTTCAACTCATCACAATCCAGCCTCTGTTTTACCATTCCAATAAACCATTCTGGCAAAAGTACCTGATGTCTATCCCTCAACAGAACTAATTCCGAATGGACATTTCCCACCTTACTTAATTATATCATGACCTTATTATAGCATTCCCAACCCCTATCACCTCCCTTGGCTCAGATAACACAGTTTTGTGAAGTTACAACACAAGCCCTTCTTTCTCTTGTGCCATAAACACTGAGGTTAAATGCAGAGTTCCACCTTTACCCATCTTCTCTTTCTATAGGCACCCATCTTAAGTAGGCTGACCATGTAATTCTTATGATCTTAATAGGATGCCTTTGAGTGAAAGAGGACAGTACTAATAATTACTATTCTTGACAAACAGGTGTAAACCCAGACTGTTCCAAGTAGATCAGGATATATGGTCACCCTATTCTTAGAAGAGGTCACATCCACTATTATGGTTTTAATTAATACATACCTATTAACCATTTGCAAAATTGAGTCTGTAGCCTTGATTCTGACACTTTTATTTTCCAAATCTTCAGGTTATGATTTCTCATAGATCTCAAATTCAGTAGGGCCAAAACTTAATAATTTCCATTCCTAAAACCTGCTAATCCTATTTCCTATCAAGTTACACATATTACCTAGTCACTCAACTCTCCAAGCTGGGGATTGTTTTAGACTTCCTGTTCTCTCTCACCCATCATACTTAGTCACCAACGAATGCTGACTTTAGTTTTGAAGATTTCTCTAATCTACAATTTTTCCCCAGGACTACTGTCATAAACTTTTATCCAATTTCCTTGCTCTACTCTTGTCTCCTTTAATCCATTTTCCAGAGTGCCACCAGAGTGATCTAATACTGACTGTACTTTTGCTTTAAACCCTTCAAGAGCTTCCTATTATTTGTAAGATAAAGACTTTTATCAAGATCCTATCCCTGTTTACTTTCTTTGGTCTCATAACCTGTCAGTCTCCCTCTGTACTTTATTTTTTTTTTAATTTTTACTTATTTATGATAGTCACAGAGAGAGAGAGAGAGAGAGGCAGAGACATAGGCAGAGGGAGAAGCAGGCTCCATGCACCGGGAGCCTGATGTGGGATTCGATCCCAGGTCTCCAGGATCGCGCCCTAGGCCAAAGGCAAGCGCCAAACCACTGTGCCACCCAGGGATCCCCTCCCTCTGTACTTTAATACCAAATGGCTTGTAGAAGCACACACACACACACACACACACACACACACATCCCCCATTAAAACAGTTTCTCACTTCCAAGCCTCTGTTCATTCTGTTCCTTCTGCCTGGAATGTAGATCCCCTTATTTAACTTAAGGACATCTACATCATTCACAGCTGGCCAAGAGGGGAATTCAATGCCTCTTCTTTAAACTTTCATATTACCTATCTCCACCTCAATCACAGGACTGGGTAAGTTAATTTAAAATTAATTACGTCCGTCTTTCCTACTAGTTGAAAACTTCTTGAGCATAGGGGCAATGACCCTTAAATATTTAATAGTCATCCTATTTTTAGGAGATCTCATTCACTGTTATGGGTTCAACCAAGCAAATTAAAATAAACTGGTCTAAATATTGAAATGAATAAACAACTTCACTATCCCTGTATTTTTCCACATGTGCCCATATGTTTCATAACATCAATAGATGGACTGAAAATGTGTAAGGGCTTTAGCTGCCAAAATTTTTCCTGTTTTATAAAATTAATTTTAAAAAATAGATCTTAGCATTGGAGACAGGATGACTAAATTTAAAAAATACATATAGTTGTGATACACCAAATTAAGAGCAAATATTTAATTGTTTAAGACTATAGAAAATCAGAAAATATTTCAACAGTTGTTTGCATTAGAAAATTTTGTGAAAATATTATCCTAAACCATTTTTTAAAAGAGGCTCCTTATTCCTTTTGTTTTTTTTATTATTTACATTTTAAAATTCCTACTACGAGAGATTAGTATCGAATATTCTAAAATCCAGTATCCATCAAATCTACCCAAACATCTTTCTCCACTTTCCAGATGTTAGCTTTTATAATTTCCATGTTCTTATTTGATTAGCTCTGACTTAGAAAGAAGGAACTTTTCACTTAGTCTGTCAAAACCTAAACTATTTGACCTTCGAGGCACAGAAAAAAACCACAATTTTTGGATAAAATGTGGCGCTCCTGTCATTTAGTCATTCAAGTAATTTTGGGGGGAATTAAAAAAGTATAATCTAAAATTTTAAAGAATATTATTAGTGTCACCAGAGGCATAACAAGAGCATCTGGCACAACTGGTATTCAGTGAACAAATAAAGAGAACCACATAGTAATGTAAAAGTCAAGATTATGAATGATCCCAAGAGTTTATGTTCTTCTGACAAAGTCCTACTCCTAAGAGGTTTTTTTTTTTAATTTCCTATTTAATCATCACGTTGTTGCAATCTTTCTAATTATATTTTGGCTTACAAATCTTGTTTTGTGAACAGTGATTATTTTTCTCAGAAGGAAAACAATTTGAGGTATTTCAAAATTTAAAACATGCTCTGATATTTTCTTCAAGCTGAAGATTATCAGACTACTCCAAACAGATAGGCACTGGCTTTCCAGCTATGGCAAGCATCCTAAGGTAGATCTCATGAGATAGGAATATGTCTACCATTTGGCAATCTACTGAGAAATACATTTGGCTAAAATATAACTGAGGAGAAGTTAAAATATCTTTAAATGTAATATTTATTTTTTTATTGGCAAGTTGTTGATACTATAAAAATAGCTCCAGTCTCCTGATAAATATCTTTGAATACTCTCTACCTGTCAGAAGGTGGAGCTCTAAACATATCTGAAATACTAGCTTTTTATACGTGCATTTCACAAATGTGTGTAATGAGGAATTAAAGCAGGAATAAAGTCTTTAAAAAAATGGCTCTGAAGAATATTCCAATTCTCTCAGGATAAAATCACCCACATTTCCCAACATGTACACAGTTAACTAACAAAAAAAGATATTTAGTATGTTCCTTTGAAACCTCAATATATTACCTACTATAAAAATGTAGGTATGGGAATTCAGAATAAAAGGTAAAGTATATTTAAAAGATAAAACACATTAAAAAAAATCAGGACTGCCAACATGAATGTAGGCAAGGTCATTAACACTTACAAGCATCTCGAATGTAGAGTAACATGGCTATGAAGATATAATCAACTAAACTCAGGCTGAGGCCATCTGCGAACAAGGCATCCCAGACCACCAGAAGATCCTGCAGGGGGAACTCTCGTCCAAACAGTAGCCGGACCCACCGTCTGAAAAGAAACAAAACCAAAATTCAGAAAACAGTACTTTTGAGAACAATGTAAAGAGGAATCATTTTCTCCTATATTTGTGAAAAAATTATAATTTTTAACTGATCACACTGAACAAATATTATATATCAAATATATAATACAGTAAAATCCAAGTTTTAAGTTTTCAAATGAATTTTGTAATTTTATAACTGTACCACAATCATCAAAATTTATTCCTATATATAAAAAACACTAGGATGATATTTGAAAAGGGTAGAAATCTTTCATATTTAATACAAATCCCAAAACTCAAAAGGCAAAGAGGAAAATGAATGCACAATGGTCTGACAGTTGCCTCATAGGTAAGGCTAGCAATTAAAAAACAGAATTTTCCAAAATTTTATGATCACTACTGTTTTTGTTGTTGTTAACTGGACTTTTGAAAATAACTGTACAACAAATTAATTATAACTGAATAGAAAACTGCATTCATATCTCACTCTTATTTTAAAATATCCATTTTAAAATTAAATGTGGGGAAAAATAGTAGATACGTATTTTTTTTGTCAAGTATAGACAATTATCTCAAATGAAACAAATAGTGATATTTTAAACTTTAGAATACATAAACCTTATCAGTGAGGATATCTTTTTAGGGCTATTTTTAAAAAACAGTGTCACTTCTATGGCCAGGAAAATAGATATCTAAGCTATAAGTACATATAGGCAGCTTATCAGAATACTAAAGAAGGTCTGTATGTAATTATATGTCATAAACAGCTATACTTCAAATTTTCAATAAACACTTAGCTATTCATATTTTTATAAAAATATTAAAACAATTCACTTTGATATCTATTTTTTATCCATTTACTTCTAATTCTATGTAACATGGCTATAATTTCCTTACACAAATCTTTCTCCAGGAATTTCAGCTAGAAATTCTATGTGGCCCTGGCACATAACAAAGAATCAAAAATTCCAAATTTCTAGTATATCAAATAGTACAGAAGAGAGGGAATTCTTTAAAAACTAGTTAAGAGATTACCTCTTTGCAAAATTAGAAAACAAATTTAACCATCAGTGGGGTTAAAGTGAGCACCAACCCCTCACCACCACCCTAAATTCAAGTACTTTCTTCAGGGAGTATTATATTTAAGGAGGAATCAAAGCTGTGACAATATAGTGTATAATCATACAAACGTATCACAGTTATTAGGAATCATACAATCAAATACTGAAGTTCTTTCATTCATATTATCAAATTAATCAACAGAATAATTAAATTGTATTTTCAATTACACCTTAAATTACTTGCTTTTTCAGAAGAAGATTTAATGCCTAAGTAACATCTTTCTAAAAAATGTTACAGTATCATTTATAATTTTTATCTATCTTCCAATTCTTACTCTACTGTTAATATAAGAGATGACTAAAACAAACTATTTTTCTGGTCTCATGCTGCCTGTATGAGGCTTAGGGAAAAACATTATTTCTCCACAAGTTTAATTCTTTCAAATTACAAATGCCAATATTTACTATTTAAAGAAGTACAAAAATATCTCTAAGTTACATAGGAAGCTCTTAATGACAAAGAATTAACCAGTCTTGCAAGGAGTATCAGGGGAACCAGAGAATGGGCAAATCAAAAAAGTACCTGGATTAAACCATTTTAGGGATCTGTTTAAAGGATCTTTAGGCTGGTAGTTGTATCTGCATTACTAAATGACTAAAACAGAATGTGATCATTTACAGTTATTCAACTGATACAACTGGAAGAAAAATTCATCGGTGTAAAAACTGATGAAGATCTAAACTATAACACGCTAATTGTAGTTGATAACACGGTATTATATAATCAAAATTTGCCAAGAGAATTAAACTATTCTCACCATAAATGAATGAATGAATGAATGAATGAATGAATGATATGTGTGAAGTGGGGCAGTCCCAGTGGCTCAGCGGTTTAGCGCCACCTTTGGCCCAGGGCATGATCTTGGAGACCCAGGATCGAGTCCCATGTCGGGCTCCCTGCATGAAGCCTGCATCTCTCTCTGCCATTCTCTCTCTGTGTCTCTCATGAATAAATAAATCTTAAAAAAAAAAAAAAGAAAAAGAACAAAATGTGTGAAGTGATGGGTGTGTTAACGAGATGGGAGGAATCCTTTCACAATGTACACATATATCAAATCATTACAATGTACACTTTAAATATCTCACAATTTTATTGTTGATTATACTTCAATAAAGCTGAAAAAATAAAATAAGAATTCATTTTAGTTTAACAGGCAAATTTTGGCAGTTTCAAAATAGAATTCTGACATTTAACTGATCCTTCCTGATTCAAATCTGGATGCCAGTACAAAATTCAAGAATCACATCTACAAAATGATAGCTACACACTTGAGGTGAGCATAGCATAATCTGAACCTAATGTAACATTGTGTGTCAACTATAATCAAAATAATTTTTTTAAAAAAAGAATCACACCAACAAAATTGTATTTTTTTAAAGATTTTATTTATTTATTCATGAGAGAGACACACAGAGAGAAGCAGAGACACAGGCAGAGGGAGAAGCAGGCTCCATGCAGGGGGCCCGACGTGGGACTCGATCCTGGGTCTCCAGGATCATACCCTGGGCTGAAGGCAGCGCTAAACCGCTGAGCCACCCAGGCTGCCCTACAAAATTGTATTGTGCCTTGAACTCACTCCTTTCATTCATGAAAGTTATTTTAATATTCTCCCTATTTGAATAAGTGCATTTATGTAACTGTTTCCTAAAAGACATTACTTTTGGTTAGCCTTCTTATGTGTGGGGAAGAATTTTCTGTTTTTCCTGCTACCTCCCATTAAAAGTCAAATGACTTTTTAAAAAAGTTGGTACCTATCATGCTAAAATAGACAATCATTTACCAAAAAAAAGAAAAAAAAAAACCTGATGAAGGTTAATATTCACCACAGAGAATACAATACTATGTTTTTGCCTCTTGCTTAAAGCTCAAAGTTCTCTCATTTTCTTATGGACAATCACAGCTTTGGTTTCATCACAGATGGTGCTTCAAGAACAAAAGAAAAAAAAAAAGAAGGAAAAGAAAACACAGCCCTTCTCCCCTCTTAAAGAAATAATATATATTACTCCTATTTATAGAACAAAATGCCCAGTTACTACTCAAACTTCTCATGCAACTTTCCTGCTGTTCAGGGTTATTTCAGCTTAGCTTGGAAAATGACCCCACAGATACATAGACGCAGCAATCTCCACTGCAGCACTGTCAGGAGGGAGAACTGCAAATACCTAGCAATCTACATTGAATAAAACATATCATCAAACTACACAGAAGGTAAGTCTTCAGTACTTTTATGTTTAATGTGTAATCTGTGATGTGGTGCTTTATAAATGTTTCACATTGCTTTATTTTTGAAGTTTCACCTTGCCAAGTACACTGCTAAATAATTCCAGGGCAAGGACCAAATCTTCTGTGTGTGTGTGTGTGTGTGTGTGTGTGTGTGTGTGAGAGAGAGAGAGAGAGAGAGAGAGAGAGAGAGAGTCAGAGAGACAAAGAAAGATCCAGAAAGTTCTCTGTAAAGAGCTCTGTACACTTTGCTAAGTGCTCTATGTGTTTACCAAGGTCTTGATAAACTCACTGTAAAGCCACCTGTCATGCTACTGAGAGGCAAAGGTGTAGCTAAATTGAAAATATAGGCAGTGATCTTGTTAGAGGGAGCATAAAAATAATTCAGGAAGTGGGGGAAAAAACCCAGAAACACATAAGGAAAAAATTTTATTATTAGATGCCTGGCATGTTCCTTTTATATAAGACTGTTAGTAAGTTATACATGCAAGGATATAAAATTAAAGCAAAACACTGTTTCCTCTATTTTATATGCAATTATAGGAAAATTAAAGCCAAATTCTCAAAATATTTAAGTAGTACTATATGACTAATGGAAAGCTTTGGGACCACAATGACCTTATCAATAATTTAATCATTTTAATCCCTACTAGATTTAGTTCATACATATATTCACCGCACACAAAATTTCCTGTGCTATTTTGGGCTTTCTTCATTGAGCTTAAAAGCCAAGGAAAAATTCCGTTCTTTATGGAATGAGTTACCAACAGAAATTATTTCAGTAAGCTTTTGTATTCTTAGAAAGGAAAACTTACTCGAAGAAATGAGGTCTTATAAAGAAGTCACTCCTAAAATTAACATGCTTTTATTGCAGTTAAAAATATTTAACGCGAGTTTAACTTACACTTAAGGGTAGCATTAAGGCTTTCTTTTCCCCTTAAAGATAGCTTCAGTTTAATTGCTTGATACTATTAATCTTGCTTTATGTGTGTTACACCTGCAGATTGGAATGCTCATAACTGTACACATTTTATCACTTGTGATAATACAATAATTCATATTTTTCCAGACCTACTTAGTAATTAAAATCTACACAAACAAAAAAGATCGTCTGAGGTATTAAATTTAATAATAAACCACCCGAAGACAGGACTGTTTCTATATCTGCACTTATAACACTATTCTCAATTTAAAATTTCTGTGTAATTAAGCTGCTATCCCCAGGGGATCAGTAACTCCTGATGGTATTATTGCTTGGTGAATGACCCATGGAAACACCAAGAGAAATCCATTTTTTAGTGGTTTATGAAAATGACCAATTTGAGGTTTAACTAAACATAGGCTTCATCCAACATGACTGTAGTAGGTTATACATGTAGGAAGAAATATATTGTATCTTCATTTCCTTTTCCTATTCCTTTAATGACCTGTTAGTAAGATATAGGCAAAGCCAGCTTACAAGAACAAGTAAAATAAAAAAAAGGTATATTCAGTTTAATTTAACAAACATTATAAGGGCATTTTAAGCAACCTGTGATCACAAAATGATAGCACTGGGTAAGCATACTGCAACACAAGAGATTTTTGTTTAATGATATTAATTTTGCTTCTTTGCTTTCTGTTCATTTGTACTTTTCAAACCTTACAATTAATTTTTAAATAGCCCATGCAGGGCAGAGAATAAGCACAGTATACAAATTCTGTATTAGTATCAGAGGAAAACAACAGCAAACCAAACTGTCATCTCCATGGTTGGTATCTCCTTGATGAAGTTGAGGCTCTTCTTATATTGAGTTCCTTTGTACTCAGTTCTTTTTACATTAATTTACCCTGAGTTTTCCTTTATATCAACTCTGTGAATATAGTCTTAAAATCAGAACCAAATATTGCAGTTATTATAATTAGGGTCACAAGGCATTCTCATCTTTAATTCTTACTTCTTTGGAGAACAGAGCCACAAAAGATGGAAGCCAAAATAAAGCATTTTTCCATTTTCACATTCTTCTTCTACCAACCCTGCAGAATACATTACTGGAAGATGCTTAGCCTATTTACTATTTTTTTTCTTTACCTAGTACTGTTTCGGTTCAGTCCTCTTTCAAATGCTTGGGATCTACATATGTTACAGAAAGATCCGAATACTTCAAGCCCATTAAACTCTACTTAAAAAAATAGAAGGAACTGAAACTTTGAATTAATTATTATCTTTATAGAACTCAAATTTACTTTCTACGTGCTCCTTGTAATCCATGGTTTGAACCCAGCTTGAATTTGGCTTTCTGGGAACACATGTTAAAACTTAATTTAACCCCCACAGGATATGTACACTAACTGTTAAAAATATGTTTTTGACTGGGAAAATTCTCTATTTCTTTTAGAGGGCAGTACGCAGCCCTTTATTAAGGAAGGTTTCTTATTCCAAAAATAAGTTCCTAATAATTACCACCCATTCCTACTGTAATTTATTCTCTTTCGTGAGAGTTTGAAGCTGTTTTGTCAGAACTGTAATACACTCTTTGCAAAAATAGTTTGAATGGAAAACAGCTTGTGCATCTATGTTTTTCATAAGAATGCTATGCATTAGAAGATGACCATCATATGTTTAGAAGCTGTGTAACCTTTGAATATTTTCTATCTCTCTCTCTCTCTCTCTCTCACTTGAGCACAAATACACATACTCATATTCATACATCTCTCTTTTAAATGTATACCTGCTATTAGGTTTAGAAGTATGGTATTTCAAGGACTAGTAATTTTAGGATATGCGATATACCAGCAAATTCAAATAAAGCTAGTTAAATATGGTATTCCTTTAATACAGATTTAGTTGTATGAACAGGATGTGCTCTTTGAGAATCCTATTGTACATTTCAACCAGTATGCAGGTCGAAATCTTAGCTCTGCCTCAAGAGGACTATGGGAGTAAAAGTTGCTGAGAACTGATTTTTCTATCCTATCATTTACTTGGGCTCCACTAGTAGTGAGCTGCTATTGGACATTTCCTTGAGAAAATTATTTGGAAGCCACTACCCTATAAATAACAACATGAAGAATTAATGGACAGTTGATGGTTATGTCAAGGAAAATTAATTTTAGGCTCTGTGAATACAGTCTTTATTCATATTACAGATGATTTTTACTTCTAGAAAGTCTGTAAAGAGGTTTTGTTTTGTCATTTTACCTTAGGAAAGGGAATTATGATCAAATCAGTCTTCTAAAAGAGTATAGAGAATTGCTAAAAATAATTGCTCCTATCCTCCCTAATCTGAAACTCGTTAAGATACAAAACTTGTGTGACTTTACTGTTTTTAAAAATTGTCCTAGACCATTTTAAACACCAATGGGATCTTAACCTCTCTGAGTAACGTTTTTCAAATTCCTCTGCATAAATCTAATGCATTTACACACATTGTTGGAAGAAGTGACATGAGGCATAACACTACAGTGAAAAATATCAGGATCCATGCAATTCAGGATAGAGGTAAAACCTTGAATCTGTAGGCCGGTAATATGTAATCAAGAAAGTAAGACTGAACCCATTCCTAAAAGGCAGCAGTGGTGCTTGATTCCTTTTGACCACTTATCGCTTACCTATAGCTGTAAGCAGCCTCTGAGATTGGTTTTACTGGCTCTGTCTTCCTTTTCTTCTTCCTGAACCTAAGTCATCCTCACCTGGCCTGGCTGCTCAGAGGCTAGGACAGGTATTTCACTTAGGGCAGATGTTTGGAGGTTCCACTATCTACTGGTGTCACTGCTAATTACATTTTCCTCTGATAAGCAAATTCCAGCTGAAGGGTTAGTTACTGATAGTTTGGTTTGGCTTCTCTCCCTTTTCTAGCAGATCACAAGCTCCTTGGGGTTATTTGGTATTACACATGAGGTAGGGGATTAACAAACGCTTATTAAATTAACATGAATCCTACTCTCCAGGCATTTCTTGACCCTACATCCTTGATCTCTCACAGGTTTTCTAGCTGCTAAATAGATGTTTCCCTAAGGTTCTCATTTCTGTAGAGATCCCTGAACACACATTAAATAGTAAGTGATCACACCTATGGAAGAATTGATCAAGGCCGCCTAAGGCTTCTTGGACCTCTCCCTACATTTCCTGATCTCTGGCTCCCTGCTTGTTCATACCTCAGATGTTCCTCAGCTGGAACCTGTTTCTACCAAGACTCTGCTACTCAAAGTATGATCTAAGACCAGCATCATCTCCTGGGAGCTTGTTAGAAATGCAGACTCCTACACCCCTAACACAATCTTACTGAAACCAGAATCTTCATTTTAGTAAGATTTTCAGGGGATCTGTGTGTATATTAAAGTTTGAGAAGCACAAGCCTAGGTCACAGATTCCTGTTTCCTGTCCATTTTAAGGTGCCAGCTATTAGGGCTCCTAACATCTACCATACATTCAAGTAAATTGTTACTCCAGGAGAAGAAAAAGGGTTAAACTATTGAATGACCCTTCTAATTAGAGTAGTGGTCTCAAACTTTAGCATGTAGTAGGGTAGCCTGAAGGGTTTATTAAAACACACACTGCTAAAACCCATATTGAAAGTTTTTGGATTATGATTTTGAGATTCAGGTGGGGCCTGATAATTTGCATTTTGAACTAGTTCCTGGAGTTACTGATGCTACTGATTGGGGGGCCACAATAAGAGAATCACCATATAGGTAAATCTGGTTTCTCTCCACATCTCCACAGCTTGGTCCTGAGCGTGGGTCTTCAAATCAGCTTACTCAACATGTCTAATTGTTGGACCAACAACCACTAAACATCTATTGGCTGAGACAGAAAACACAAAAAGCCAAATACCTCTTCACATTCTATCTCTATTAACTTCTAAACTTTTATTTAAAAAAACCACAAACACTATAAAAGTATTATCCAATAAAAAAGACAGACATGGATGTGGAAGAGAAGGAGACCTCCCAAAGGTTGAGAGAAGCTAGGCCACTTTGATTTTTTTTTTTTAACTCCCAGTGTATTATAAGATGAAGAAATGCCAAAACAAGGCTATAAAAATTGTGACATTTTAAACATTAACATTTACAAGTCAATGTTTTTAAAATATAAATTATGATGGATAGATATAATCTCATTTGAAGGCAGAGTAAACACTAAATTTGAGGCCCTTCATGTTTAGTCCTGAGCTAATGGCCTTCCCATGCCATTTGTGATTGGTTCTAATGAGGTAAGAGAGTGGGACATGATAGGACATGGCTGATTAGCTTAGTGCAAAGAGATATAGCCTAAGAGGGAAATGGCTTAGTCCAGAGTGTGGGTTCTCAAATCAGAATCCCAAAGCCACCAGGACCCAAACGGGTATTCTTGCATTTCCCATGCAGAACCTGTATAATACAGAGAGCTTGGCTGAATGGTCAACTCTTTGGTGTTTATTTATTCTGCTTCACCTGTGAGCTGTTCTCACTCTAAGGTTCTGCACTATCACCTTGCTCAGATCTAGAATATAACATGTATGTAAGATAAAAAGGTGCCTGGGTGGCTCAATCCATTAAGCATCTGCCTTCAGCTCAGGTCATGATCTCAGGATCTTGGGATTGAGCCTAGTGTTGTGCTCCCTGCTTAGTGGAGAGTTTGCTTCTCCCTCTGCCATTGCCCTCCATTCATGCGCGCATGCGCGCTCTCTCTCTCTCTCAAATAAATAAAATCTTTTAAAAAAACCAAAAAACAAAAATGAAATGAAAACACAATGGTCTAAAATCTTTGGGATGTAGCAAAAGCAGATCTAAGAGGGAAGTTTATGGTGGTGCAGGCTTACCTTAAGAAAAAAAAAAACTCAAATGAATAACCTAACCTTACACCTAAAGAAATGAGAAGACAAACAGACATAAACAAAAACAAAGACCAAAGCTAGTAAAAGGAAGGACATAATGAAGATTAGGGTGAAAATAAATGAAATAGAGACAAAAAAATAGAAAAGATCAATGAAACCAAGAGTTGGTACTCTGAAAAGATAAAATTGATAAACTTTTAGCCAGATTCATCAATAAAAAAAGACAGAGGACTCATATAAATAAATAGAATCAGAAATGACAGAGGAAAAATAACTGACACTACAGCAATATAAAGAATTTTAAGAGAATATTATAAAAAATTGCATGCCAATAAATTGGATAACCTAGAAGAAATGGATAAATTCCTAGAAACATACAATCTTCTAAAACTGAATGAGAATGAGAAAAATTGAACAGACTAATAACTAGTAATGAAACTGAACTGATAATCAAAAAACTCCCCAACAAACAAAAGTACAGGACCAGATGGCTTCTCAGGTAAATTCTACCAAACATTTGAGAAAGAGTTAATACCTATTCTTCCTAAACTATTCCAATAAATTGAAGGGGAAGGAATGCTTCCAAGTTCATTTTACAAGGCAAGCATTACCCTGATATCGAAACCAGATAAAGACACTTCTATAAGTCAATTTTTGATGAACATGGATGCAATAATCTCAACAAAATATAAGCAAAATGAATTCAATAATCTATTGCAAGAATCACTCACTACAATCAAATGGGATTTATTCCAGGGATTCAAGGGTGGTTCCATATTCACAAACCAATCAATGTGATACATGACATTAACAACAGGAAGGATAAAAAGAATTTACAATGGGAACAAGTCTTTTCAATAAATGGTGCTGGGAAAACTGGACGGCCACATGCAAAAGAATGAAATCAGACCACTTTCTTATACCATACACAAAAATAAATTAAAAATGGATTAAAAATTTAAATGTGAGACCTAAAACCATAAAATTCCTAAAAGAAAACATAGACGGTTATCTTTTGGACATTAGCCACAGCAATACATCAACAGATATGTCTCTTTAGGCAAGGGAAAAGCAAAAATAAACAATTGGGACATCAAAATGAAAAGTGTTTCTACAGCAAAGAAAACCATCACCAAAATGAAAAAGCAACAGGAGTAGATACTTGCAAATGATGTATGTATCCCATAAGGGTTTGATAAAGAACTCATAAAACTCAACACTAAAAAAACAAATAATCCAATTTAAAAATGAACTGAGACCCGAATAGACATTTTTCCAAAGAAGACATGTAGATGGCCAACAGACACATTAAAAGATGCCTAACATCACTAGTCAGAGAAAGGAGAATCAAAACTACAGAGAGATATCACATCACACCTGCCAGAATGGCTACGATCGAAAAGATAAAAGATAATAATTGTTAGTGAGGACGTGGAGAAAAGGGAAACCCTTGTGCACTGTTGGTGGGAATGTAAGTTGGTGTGCTCCTTGTGGAAAATAGTATGGAGGTGTCTCAGAAAATTAGAGATACCACATGATCTAGTAATTCCACTACTGGGTATTAACCCACAGAAAATAAAAACACTAATTCAAAAATATATATGCACCCTTGCATTTACTGCAGAATTATTTATAGTAGCCAAGATATGGAAGTAGCCCAAATGTCCACCAACAGATGGATATAGAAGATACGGTACATATGTACAACAGAATATTATTACTCAGCCATGAAAAAGAATGAGATCTTGCCATTTGTGATAATGTGAATGGATCCAGAGAATATTATGCTCAGTGAAGTCAAGTACAGTATGATTTCACTTACATGTGGGATTTAAAAAATAAAACAAATAGACTGGTGGTTGACAGAGAAAAAGTTGGTGGAGGGATGGGCAAAATAGACAAAGGGGTTTGCAAGGTAACTTCCGGGTAGAAAATAAACCATGGACAAGAAAAGTACAGCACAGGGAATATAGTCAGTAATATTGCAATAAAACTGTATGGTGACAGATGGGTGACTACTATTATTGTGAGCACTGACTAATGTACAGAATTGTGGAATCAATATGTTGTATACATGAAACTAATATAACATATATTATACTTCAATAATAAAAATGAATGAATGAATAAATAAATGTTATTTCTGGAAAAATAAAGAGCTAAACTCTAAGAGATGTTCACTCAGTGGCATTACTACCAGCTCTATGATGTCCTGATGGAAGAGACCTTTCAGTATAAGAGACTTTTCCTAGAACCTTTCACATCTCAATGCACAGCTGAAATAAAGGAAGACCATCCAAATAAAAATAAACAGAGGTTACCTATTCGGCTTGCTTTAGCAAGGGAATCAGCTACCATCACCTGTGTTTGGCAAAGAATCAAAAACAGGGGAGTGAGAAAAGTCTGTAGTGAAAAAAGGAAAGGTCTCAGGTATGCCTGACTGAAGGTTTTAAGTATGGCCGTAGGATAACTAAAAAAGGAGCATCATATGTGACTGATTGGGGGATCATGTGTATTTGGCTTTCCCTGGCTAGTTCCGAGCTGGAAGCAGGCAAAAACAGGAAAGGTGGCAGTCACTGACTAAGTTCTGACTGTTCTGGGCTGATTTTGTCAAAGAGGTTATGGTTTGGATTCCTGGGCTTCTTATGTGGGTCAGAGTTCTATTATTCTATACTGTCTGGCCACTGTCCATTTACATATTGTCTTTGAATCCAGTCTGGAACTAGCTGTGGTTATGGGAATTCACAAAATTCAATTCAAATAGGGACACGTTTGAGATGCAGTGACAATGGACATGTAGTCTCCTCTCCCTCTTTGCAAAAGTTTATGAAAAGTATAAAATAGTGAAACTTAATTCAATTCTCGATATAGAGGAGTTGTGGATCCCTTTTAGAATTAAGTTTATGAACCCTCTTGTCTTAAAATAACACACACCTACACATACCACACCTACTCATCTGCAAATTACATCAGGAGTTTTGTGGAACCACGGACCTTAAGTTGGTAAGTTATGCTCTCTATTATTGTTCATTTTATTTTAGATGCTTATACTGCCGTGGAAAGCTATATTCTACTGAAAGGAATACAAAGCCTCCCTGTGCCTATTTCCAAGTACCTCCCTGCATTTCAAAGGAATATTATATCTTCCTTCTTGAGGGATTCCTGGATTAAGTCTCTGCTACTGAGTAGCTAATCTGTGTAGCTCCACTGATGGAACAGTCTATAAGCCAGCACCATATTAGGAAAATGTTCATGACTTGGCAATACTCACCTTCACTAAGCTGGAAGTGGGATGGTTGGGTTGAGGGAAATGGACACCCTTCACTGACTTCCTCTCTTGGTTTAGGCTAGCTCTGATCTGATCTTAAGTATGATTGCTATGAAAAACATTAAAGACAAATGTTTTCTTGAATTTCAACTTTATGGCAGTTACTGTGCTATGCCCTAGACTGGACGATATACTGATAACTTCCAATCATTAACATGAAAATTATCCAAAGTAAAATTCTAATTCAATAAAAGTTCTCTCAATCTGAGTTCCTATAGTCACTTTACATTTTTCTTTGCCGCCTCCATAGTAAGTCCCCCAATCAACCTTGGTATGTTCAAGGAACGCAAACTAATGGCAACATTAGCCAAGTATAACCAGTAAGGTAAACAATTTAAAACATTACTAAGTACATTCCAAAGCCATGTAATGTTTTTGGATTATCTACCGTTTAGGATTATAAATGCCCTATTCCTACCCATTAATGCATATAAGTGATGAGCTGAATGTATCTGCATGGGGCTCAGATGACTTACCAGGGTGCAGGGTGAGACAGAGAGGGACAAGGAAAACCTGAAGGAGCCAGGGAGGGCAAAAGACAGCGCCACCACAGGCATTACTTTGGCTGTGTGGTTTTGATGAGGAATTCAGAAGCCCAACTCAATCACCACCAGTTAACCTTTCCCTAGTAATAGAAGTAACAGGGAAACAAAAGAGGGTTAAAGAGGGGTTGGCTGCTTCATTTTATCCGAGCTCCGTAGCTAACAGCTAAAGTTTAGTGCCCAGACAACTTTACAGCCAACTATATATGTGTAAATTTTTTTTAAAGAAGGACAAATATACATTAAGCAAGGAAAATGTTTCCTTATGCACAGAAGATTGCAACTCAATGTTTTAAAATAAACACAGTTTGATGATAATGGCAAATATCATGCACTTATGACTTTTTTTATTTCTAAAAGTACTACCAAATATATCATCTAAAAATATGCCTTAACCATCTAAAAGCAGTTTTATTTCAGAGGTCTGTGGAAGATATGCACTAGATGCACTTATGGGAAAGCTCCTGCATGTGTCAGAGATAGGTGACTTCTTTGCTCACCCCCAATACATATATCATGGATCCAAACAGGCAGAGCTGGCCCCTGCAAGTTACAGATGCCTCCACAGAGGCAAATGGCACAGATTGAGCATGTCGCAATGAAAAAGAGACTACAGATTTACACGATAATTTAACTCCTAGCTCAGCGTTACTCCAACATTTTTATACTCCTCTAGAATTCTCTTTTAATTCCTAAAGGAGATCTAATTCAGATTTATATTAAAAAATCACCTCTTCACATTAATGACTAACTTTCAAGACTCAAGATGCACAATATCTACTATTGCTGTCAAATGTGTGATAACTGCGTTTCTCAGAGTAGAAGAACGGGGCTTTCTGAAGGACTTATTCTGATGAATCATGATGTGCTATTTCATGAGCACCTCAGTTACAATACAGTGGTGATTACAGATAAAGTATCCTACCAAGATTTAGAGTGCTTCTTCCCAAGAAAACTCATTAAGGAAACTATAAAGAACTAAGAACTTACAAAGAAAAATTAATTGCCACTTTTGGTCAGCCAGTTTTAGAAAGACTTATGAGGTCTAGAATTGTATATTGGGCTAACGGAGAAGAGAAACTCCGTGAAGTCTAGCTTACTGAGGACATCATGGTATATGATATGTTCATAAATTAATCTGCTCATAAACCAACTCAAATATGAAGCACAAAAACATCACATAAAATACTTTAAATTTATTTCCATCAACAACACTCATTTCCTTTCCACATTAGCTAGCCGGTACTGGCTGAGTGCTGGCTGCTGAGAAGCTACAAATCTGCACTCTCAGAGTCTGAACCATTGTTTTCTGACTATGACCTCTTATCTGGCCATCTTTCTCACTTCCTAATTCTTTTATTTCCTATGAATTAAATGAAAAGTATGTAGAGCTATTGTTCTGTTAACTTTTTTTTTTTTTCAAATGGTGAAAAAGAATTTTAACTTATAGCAGGACATGCAATGAGAAGACATTTCCCTTCCCATCCCGGATCCTCTACCTCTAAATATACCTTCCTAAGGGCAGTCAATGTTCTTTCTTAACGTAGGGTCATTTTAATGCATACATGCACCTTTTAAAAACATAAATGGGAGCATACTGTACCATGTATTTTTTAATTTAACAATGATTATGAAAATGGACATCGGGGTGTCTGCATGTCACAGTCAGTTAAGTGTCTGACTCTTGGTTTTAGCTCAGGTTGTGATCTCAGGATCATGGGATAAGTCTGCTTGAAACTCTCTCCCTTCCCCTCTGACCCTACCCACGATTTGCTGGTGTTCTCTCTTAAATTAATAAATAAATCTTAAAAAATAAAATAAAATGGAGATCATTCCATACCACATTTATAGAAATACCTTATCATTTTTTATGGTTGCATACTATTCTAGTGAGTGGATATATCATGATTTAACCATTCTTTTCGGGATCCCTGGGTGGCGCAGCGGTTTGGCGCCTGCCTTTGGCCCAGGGCGCGATCCTGGAGACCCAGGATCGAATCCCACGTCAGGCTCCTGGTACATGGAGCCTGCTTCTCACTCTGCCTGTGTCTCTGCCTCTCTCTCTCTCTCTCTCTCTCTCTGCGTGACTATCATAAATAAATTAAAAAAATATAACCATTCTTTTCTTTTAGGGCATTTAGAATTCTTCCATTGTTATTCTGTATGATACTGCATAGATGACCCTTATATAGGTCTTTATGCTTCTAACTATATAATGGGAAAAAGTGAACTGCTTACTTCATGTTTTCCTTGACATCTCAGTTTGATTTAGAACTCGATTACAAAGAGCAATATTAGTGGATCTCTGATCTCAGGGGAAAATGAGAGGCTTTAGGAACATGGTAAAACAGTGGTTTTTAAAGTATGGTCCCAGACTAGTAGCAGTAGCATTATCTGGGAATTTGTTCAGATTGCAATTCTTAAATTTTACCCACCCTATACCTAATAAATCAGGAATTCTGTACAGGGCCCAGTAATTTGTATTTGAACAAACCCTTGGGGTGATTCGATGCAAGTACAAGTTTGATAATCACTATTCAAATTTTTTTTTTAATTTATTTATGATAGTCACAGAGAGAGAGAGAGGCAGAGACACAGGCGGAGGGAGAAGCAGGCTCCATGCACCGGGAGCCTGACGTGGGATTCGATCCTGGGTCTCCAGGATCGCGCCCTGGGCCAAAGGCAGGCGCCAAACCGCTGCGCCACCCAGGGGTCCCGATAATCACTATTCAAAGAATATATAATCCTGGGAACAAAAGCTACCAGGATCCAAGGAAATTTTAGTGACCTATTAACTTTTTCCATCTTTCTCAGACTACAGGGAGGTTTCTCTTCCCAGGAAGAAATTTTATTGTAATGTTGCCAAATTTACCAAGCTTTTTCTTCATGGTTTATCGGTTTTTGTACTTTCCACCTTAGAATATAAAAATAATAATTTTATTCCAGTTTTGTTTATATCACTGATGCATCTGGCATTTGTTACAGTGCAAAACTAGAGATTTAATTTCATGGTTTACCAAATAGTTTTACTGAGTAATCCATTGCTTTCCCTCTGAATTGAAATTCTGCTTTTATCATATTTTAAATTCCCCTATGTATTGAGGGTCTATTTCAGATACTCTATTTTATTTTACCAATATATCTAATTATGCGCCAATTCTAAACTGTTATAATTATGGTATCTATAATACATTTTTCAGTGGGTGGGGCTAATAATAACTCTTTTATCCCAGAACATTTCTGGCTATACTTGAATGTATATTTTTTAAAATTATCTTTGCAATTTAAAAGTTATTTTTTTATTGAGGTATAGCCGACATAACATTATATTAGTTTTGGGTATACAATGTAATGACTCAATACTTGCACATATTGCAAAATAATCCCCACAAAAATCCAATTAATATCACCAGCTACAGAATGTTTTTTCTTGTGTTAAGAACTTTTAGGATCTACTCTCTAGCTATTTTCAAATACACAATATAGTATTATTAATCACCATGCTATACACTGTATTCCCATGATTTCTTCACTTTACAACTGGAAATGCATACCTTTTGACAAATTTGTACTTTAGTAATCTATTTTTAATTTATGCACATATAGTTTGTATTTTTCTGTTATTTTAAACTATGTTAAGATGTTTATCATGTATTTCCCCCCAAAAGAAACAGTTCCTTCATGCATTAGTTGTCATTTATGTTTTCTTACTAATTCACGTGGGCTTTTACTTTTAACTCCTTCCTTTTTTATGTTCTTTAGATTTATTTTGCTGTTGTATTCTTTATCACTTAAGATACATATCTAATACACATATCTTTACTCCTTTTCATGTAGTATTTTAAGAGTATCAGGCTAAGAACTTCTAAGATCATTGTCTTAGTCAAAATCAATAGGTTATGATCAACATACTTTAACACTTTTTTCTAAAAATTATGCAATTTTAGAGTTCCTTTTAGTACAAGAGTAAAGAGAGTTTTCATATTTTATAATAGGTTTTCACTGGGGGTTGTTTCTTTTTTTGTTATTAGTTTCAAGTTTTGTTGCCAAAGAATGCAACCTGTATCTTTCCTGTTAAGAGAAATTTACTGACGTTTTTGTTTGTGGCTACTGTAAAAATAAATATTGTATGGACACATTCATTTCATTCTCTGTTTATAGTAAACAGATTTTGATATATATCACTTAGATCTGATTTATTAAATGTAAATAGTTAGGTTCTCTAGATCCCTACTTTATAGTGAGTTGGCCTGATTTATCGTGAATGAGAGAGAGGTACAAGTAATTTATTTATTGTTGCACTTCTATGTATTTCTTCTTACATTTCCTGAAGCTGTTACACGACAAAATCATTTTTTTCTTTGGGGGGAGGGTTGTATAATGATTAAAGAAGAGTCTTCATTGTGAATTGTAAACTTTTTCACTATAAAATGTTCTCATTTATCTCATTCAATGCTATTTGACTTAAATTCATTTTGTCTGATATACTTCATTTTTGTTTTTATTATGTATGTGAAAATTGTTTTATTTTCAAATAAAACAATTCAGTTTCCTTTGCTTTAGGTGTTATTTTCTTAGACTAGGATTATTTTTATTTTATTTTTATTTTTATTTTATTTTTTTTTTTAAAGGAAGATTTTTTTTTTTAATTTTTATTTATTTATGATAGTCACAGAGAGAGAGAGAGAGAGAGGCAGAGACACAGGCGGAGGGAGAAGCAGGCTCCATGCACCGGGAGCCTGATGTGGGATTCGATCCCGGGTCTCCAGGATCGAGCCCTGGGCCAAAGGCAGGCGCCAAACCACTGCGCCACCCAGGGATCCCCTATTTTATTTTTAAAATTAGCCATGACTTCCCCTTCAGACCATTATGGAATAGCCAATTCTACACATGAAACTGGATAAAATATATGAAACATTAGAAAGCATGCATTGTAGTACATCATTATAATTCTAACCCAAGTGTGTGTGTGTGGGGTTAATTCTATGATACATGGTTTTCGTCCTGGAAGCACTTTTGAAAGCACATGGCAAAAAGGGAAAGCCCAAAGCAGAATACATCAGTCTTACTGGGTGAGAAAACAGAGACTGTGGGACATTTGCAGGACATATTACCTTAATGGAGTAAGTTTATATAGAGAAAGAATCCCAGAACTCTGTACAGAGGGTATGTGCTGAATACTAAACTGTACATGTGTAGGATAAACCTCTGATAGGCCAGCAAAGAAAAACTATCAGAGGAAAAACTACTATTGGGGAATGTAAAAATCACAGGAAGGTTTTATGAGGCTAGGCAATGTTCACGTTCTGACTAAACAGACTGCAGAGAGATTGGAGTACACATGGGGAATTTGCTAGAAATCCCATAAGTGTCATGCCTTAGTAGGAGAGCTAAATTGGTCCTTGTGTAGAGGATATATTAGAATTATAATTTTTAAAAAGCCTAAAAACAAGCATCAAAAAGATCAATATGATCCAAAAATTATTTAACAGATTGTCAAAAAGTAAACTCAACATTTCTTTAAAGGAATATCACAAACCTCAGAAATTAAAAAACATAACATTTAAAATGTGCAAGATTTAATTTAAAAAAAAACATGTAAAGAAACAGGAAAACTTTATCTACAACTAAACATATCAGAAAGGAATAATACTAATTTTACATAAACTCTTCCTGAAAAAATAAAAGCAGAAATTTATATGAGATCAGCATTACCAAGATCCCAAAGCCAAAGACACCATGAGAAAACTGCAGACCAATGTCCACTAGCCCATAAAGTAGCCCATAAAGTATGAAAATCCTTTTTTTTTTTTTTTGAGATTTTATTTATTCATGAGAGATACAGAGAGAAAGAGATGCAGAGACACAGGCAGAGGGAGAAGCAGGGTCGACGCAGGTAGCCCGATGTGGAACTCGATCCTGGGACTCCAGGATCACATCCTGAGCCAAAAGCAGATGCTCAAGGGCTGAGCCACCCAGGCGTCCCCATAAGTACAAAAATCCTTAAGAAGATATTAGCAAATCATTTTTAGCTGTTTAAAAAGGCATTTAGATTAGGCAGGAAGAAATAAAATTATCTCTAAGTGCAGAAGACAATTTTCTACAAAATCCAAACAATCTATAGAAAAACTTACACTAATAAGTAACTTCAGAAAGGATATAGGATGAAAGTCAATACACCAAAATCAATTATATTTTTATGTACTGAAATGAACAACTAGAAGTTGAAATTAAAAGCAGTAGCATTTTTATAATTAGTACCAAAAAACCCGCAAAATATTTAGGGATGAATATAAGTGAAATACGTAAAATGCTGAAAACTATCAAAAAATAATGTGAGAAATCTACAAATACCTAAATAAATGGAAAGATACACCATGTCAATTGACTAGAAGTGTCCATACTGTTAAGATGTCTATTTTCTTACAATTGATGTTATAGATATAATGCAATCCCAATCAAAATCCCAGCATGATTTATTTTTTTAAAAAAAATTATTTTTTTTCATGAGAGACAGAGAGAAAGAGAGGCACAGGAAGAAGCAAGCTCCTTGCAGAGCAGGGAGCCTGATGTGGGATTCAATCCCAGGACCCCAGGATTAGGACCTGAGCCAAAAGCAGATGCTTAACTGACTAAGCCACCCCAGCAAGATTTCTGGTGAATCACAAGCCAATTAAAAAAATATGAATGGAAAAGCAAAGAATTAAGAATAGCCAAAACAATTTTAAAAAGAAAAGCAAAGTTGGAAGACTCCTACTACATGATTTCCAGAGTTACTATATAGGTATAGGAATCAAGACAACATAATATTGGTAAAAAAAACACCCAGATCAATGGAACAGAACAAACTTTTGAAATAGACTCACAGGGGTAGCACTTGGGTGGCTCAGTGGTTGAGCATGTGCCTTTGGCTCAGGTGGTGATCCCAGGGTCCTGGGATTGAGTCCCGCCATCAGGCTCCCCATGGCGAGCCTGCCTCTCCCTCTGCCTATGTCTGTCTCTCTCTCTCTGTCTCTCATGAATAAATAAAATCTTTTTTTTTTTTTTTTTTTTAAAGAAAGAAATAGACTTCCACAATATGGTCAATTGATTTTTGCTAAAGGTGTCAAGGAAATTCAATCGTGAAACACAGACACAAATGATATTGGAATAATGCACATCCACTACAAAACAATGAACCTTGGACTTGTATTTCACACTATCCACAAAAATTAAATTAAAATGGATAATAGATCTAAAAGCAAAAACTATAAAATGTCTAGAATATAAGTAGGATAAAATTTTGTGACATTGATGCATGCAAAGATTTCTTAGTACTGAAAAGTCAAATCATAGAAGAAAAAACTGATAAACTGTACTTCATTGAAATTTAAGATGTCTCTTTGAAAGGCGCTGTTAATAAAATGAAAACACAGGCAACATATTGGGGGAAAATATTTACAAACTATATGTGTGAAAAGGGATTTATTTCTTGAATATACAAATAACAATGATCATAACTCAACCAAATTTAAAAAATGGAGTCTTCACCAAAAAAAGAAATATCAATAATAAATATATGAAAAGATGCTCAACATGATTAATTATTAGGATAATGCAAATTATAACCACAATGAGACACCACTACATACCCATTGGAATGGAGTTTTAAAAAATGACAAAACCAAGTGGTGACAAGGATACAAAATAACTGAAATCCTAATATACTACTGCTGGAAATGTAAAATAGAAGTCATTTTTTAAAGCAGTCTGAAGACCACTTAGAAGTTTCTTATAAAGTTAAATATATACTTACTAAATATATATAAAGTTAAATATATGTTTATATATATACATATATACTTACTAAAATATATAAAGTTAAATATATACTTATAAAGTTAAACACACACAAGCATATATGTATGCATATATATATATATGCATACATATATGCTTTTATACACACAGACACACACACACACACACACACACACACATATCCATTTCCTTGGTATTCATCCAAGAGAAAAACTATCTTTACATAAACAGCAATACAAATATTTCTAGTGGTTTTATTCCTAAATGTCTGAAACTGGAAAAACCCACGTGTCCTTCAACTGGTACAGGTATAAACAAACTGGTACATCTAAACTTTGGAATGCTACTAAATCATAAAAAGCAATAAGCTACTGATTCAGGCAACAACATGGGTAAATCTTTTTTTTTTTTAACATGGGTGAATCTTAAATGTCTTAAGCTAAGTAAAAGAAACCAGACTTAAAAAGCTATATACTGCAAGATTTTATTTATATGATACTTTGCAGGAAAGCAAAACTATAGAGACTAAACATACGAGTGGTTGCCAGGGACTGGAGCTTAGGGAGGCAAGGACTACAAGGAGGCATAGTTGAATGATCACATATATGTGCTGACCACAGAACAAATATTTGTGTTTGTCAAACTAAAAAATCCTTGACTTAAAAAAAAAACCAAACGAACAGGCAATTTAAGTCACAAAGACCTTGAGTGCTAAAAGCAACCAAATAACGAAAGGTCAATAAGTCAATAAAGAATTTTTAAAAATCTGAGTTACTATTAAAGCTCAGTGGGGAAAAGATGGTAGAATAGATCAATTCTGCGTGGCTTTATTCATTTTCTAGAGAACTAGGAATGTCATATGTAAGGAAAAAATCTGAGGAAGATCAAATATTTCCATGGAAATATAAATAAGTACTACACACAAAATAATACTTTATAGAAACCAGGGAAAAATTTGTTCTGATATTCAAAACACTGATAAAGAAAAAAAGCTGATAAATCAAAGAGAGCAGAGCTGTATCCCATCCACGTGGGGACACTGGAGGGTGGGAAATGGCAAATTCATTGCCACTTTGGTGATGCTTCAAATTCTGGTCTTCCAAGGTGTCTTTTTTAGTTATCTCCAACTTCTCATATGGCTATTTCATTCATTCTGATAAGCCTTTATAGCTGCATGTAGTGGGACACAGAGTAGTGTACCTGCTGCATTTCACCTAGAACCAGAACCTCTCTATTTGAATATTAAAATGTCATTTCAAACTAAAAATATCCAATGCCAAACTCCCAATTCTCTCACCACTTTTCCCAATTGATCAAATAGCAACTCCACCCTTCTGGTTGCTCAGCAACCAATAATCTGAGAATCTTCCTTGATTTCTTTTCCTCTCACAACCCACATTTAGTCTATCAGCAAATCTTACAAGTTTTACCTCAGAATATATTCACAATCTGACCATTTGTCACCAACTTTATTGACAGCACCCTGGTCTTCCATCTCAATACCAACTTTACTTTGCTGATACCACCATCATCTTTCACCTTGACTAACCAAACATTTAGTCTTTCATGTAATTAAAAAATATTTGAGGGCCTAATATATGCCAACTACAATTATAAATAGTGAGGTTATGGCAGTAATCAAAACAGACAAAAATCCCTGTCCTCGTGGAGCTTATTTGGTAGAAAATTACTTCTAGTGGAAAATCATTATTATTTCAATAACTTCTTAACTGACTTCCCTGTTTTTGCCCTTGTCTTCGGTACAGTCCATTCTCATCACTGATTCTAAGGTGTTCCTTTTAAAAGGTAAGTCATGCCACTGTTCAAATTTCCTGGCATATCATCTCAGGAAAAAGCCTAAGTCCTTAAACTGGGTTTCAGGACCTTATACAACCTGGTTATACCCTTTGACTTCATTTCTTACTACTGTACTTCTTACTGGCTTCCTTTGTTTCAGCCTATTGGTTTCTTTGCTATACTTTGAGCACAGCAGACATAGGCCTGCTTTAGGACTTTGGTACTTGTAATATCAATTGCCTAGAGGCTTTTCATCAGATACATGCATGATCTGCTCCCATAGCTACCTCAGGTCTTTACTCAAATGTTACCTTCTCAGTGAGAAGTTCTCTGACCATCCAATTAAAAATTTCAACTCTTAATTTGAAGTCCTCCAGTACTCTTTGGATCCTTTTCCTATCTACTTTTCTCTGTACCACTTATTATTCCCTGACATAATCCATGTTTTATGTTTACTGTCTATCTCCCCCAGTATTATAGAAGCTCCATTAGAGGCAGGGATTTTTTGTTCATTGCTTCCCCCCCCCACTACTATAAAACCAGTACCTGGCATACATCGTTCTTGAACAAACATCCTTAAGTCATTTTTATAAAATCCAGTTAAGAACCATGGTATGTTAGAACTGGACGTGACTAGATCTTCTAGTACTGTCTTCGTTGGCACATATGACAGGTAATCTGGGTAGGACACAATCACTGTTTTTATATCTATTGGTAAGAACTGCTCGTCTTCCAACTAGATGATCATCAATAAGTGTTCTGCTGTTTCTCTACTGACTTAACTTGCCATAGATTACCCACCAGCAACCATCTGGCAGGCCAGTGGCAAACAGGCAAATGAGGAAATTGAGAAGTGAAGTGACTTGTCTGGGTCAAAAATGACACAGTGGCAAAACTGAGACTTCTAAATCTCTGACCCTGCAGTATAGTACTCCTCCTTCCTTATGCTTGACAGCTCCTTGAAAGATTGCAATGCTGAACTGCTAGCTTCAGTTACTTTCTAAAATATGAGTTTTCTATAACACGAGGTGATTAGGCCTTCATATATTAGAAATGGGGGCCCAGAATAACATAGTTCTATTAATAAAACTTCCCCAACTGAAAAAAAAATCTCAAAACACTATATACGATAAATAAGGTTTTGGGGTTTACAATGTGAACCCACAAGTACTGGAATTATGTCCATCAGACATTTGGTATAAATGATTTGGTATCAATTGTTTATAACATTATTACATTCAAGGTAAGGGAAGAGGAAACAGTAATTTTAATAAAGACATATTCAGTGGACAGCACCGAGGAAAGATGGGGGAATAAAAAAGAGCTGGAACCAGCAAGATGCTTCAGGTTTGTCTTGTGTCCAGAATGGACAGAACTCCTCTAAGCACCACTTCACGCCATTAAAAGGCATCTTTCCTGCACAGCCAGGGGATGGCATAAGTTTCTGCTGGTAGAATTACAGTATATTAATTATGGGAGACACCATGCTTAGGTCCTTTATAACATCCGTAGGGATAACTTGATGATCATTTCAGAATCATTGTTCTAAGTCTCTACTAAGCCATCCATCAACATAAATGGGCTTATATAACAAACACACTTTACAGAGTACTACACTAGGCATAAATAATGGGAAAATATTCAGCTTTGATGCCGAGGAACAAATAAGCTTTATGTGTGCATGTTATACCTTGACAGGCTGCATGACCTAAAAGTGGTAATTTTTAAACAGGAGTTTCTTGATTACCTTAACTGTATGGAAATTTGGTAGTTTCCCTTTTAGCCAATAATTGCTTATTTATTATGGAAGCACAAACATGCAAAAATATAATATGACCCTTGACCTTATGGAGGATAAAATACAACAATAAAAAAAATACAACTTGCAAAACACCAAATGATTAGAAACTCAATTTTAGAAAGTCATCACAAAAATAGATCTTAGATTATTAACATAAAAAGGAATAGTTAAAATTACTGAAGTGACTCCAGAAAGTAGCTCTCCTGACTCCTCCGTCCAGTGACTTTTTTTTCCATGCTACCTCTTGCCTGCATCTTGTCTTTGTCTCACAGTCCTTGGCCCCACTTCCTAAATATGTAATCTGGGGACCAGGAATAAATATTTCAAAGATAAGAAGTAGTGCCCTGGTTCTGTCATCTTTCATCCTCTTACCTTTTGAATTTCTAGTCTTTGATAAGCATTTACTTTCTCTATTCTTTATCACTGGAAATAGATACAAAGCACTTTTAGGAGAAATTTAGGAATATTGGTAAGATATTTCCATTACAAATTACTGCTCCTTCTTCACTTAGAGAAACCACCCAGGGTCACCAAAAACAGGGGTGTGAACAAAACGCAGCAGACCAAACAGTTCTCATATTTTACCTTGGCCACCTCTCATTCATCCCATCTCCCTGCATTACAAATTCTAAGTCCTAGACCTTCTGAACTCCATCCACCAGGCCCCTCCTCTCATCACTGTTCCCTTTTCTGTCCAGTTTAAAATCTCTGGTCTCTTACTTGAAGCCTTTTTGATTTCTATCACTCTTCCATTTCATCTGTAGGCATGTAGATAGCTGACTGGTTCTTCAGAACAATCTTCTAAAAGCAGTTCCCTGTGTGAGGCCAGTTATTCAATCTTGGTGGTACCCTCAGCTCCTCCTGGAATTTTCTCAAGCTGCTGCTTGTCAGTCGCTCTCAGTTTCATCACAGTGCCTATTTCAAATTTTCTTTGATGTCCTCAAACCTCCCAACCTGCCATTTCCAACCTTTATTCTCAATACATGGCCTCGGTTCCTATTCTGCAGGCTTCAGGCAGAACTTCTCCCATTTTCCCACCATCAAACCACAAAATTACCAGCACTCACACCCACCTTCTTTACCTCCTCCTTGGTGAAGTAAGAGACAAGTCCCTCCCAGGCATTTTTGTGCTATTTCCCAACTCCCCTCCCCAGATTATAACCCCCCTCTGATTTTCAGACTTACATATATACCTGCTTAATCACTGGGCTTCATCACCTGGCTATCCTGTAAGCACCCAACACTTCCAACAGGGAATTTGTTTTTCCCTTCAAAGTTTCTCCTGCTGTGCTCTTCATCTCAAGTGCCCAAGCAAAAATCAGAATATTATTCACTCCTGTCTCATTTCACTTGCCATCTTCCTCAACAACAACAAGGTACTACTTTATACTTTCTGATCCATTCTTTTCTCCTCTTTTTCAGTAGAGTACAGATATCACCTTTGGCCCATCTGATTGCATTGCTCTTCTGTCCCCAGCCTGGCCTCTCTGCAGTCCCCTCTCCATACAATGCCCTGAATGTGTTCCTACCATTAAAATCTGATCTTGGGATTCCCCTATTTATAATCCTTAATCGACTTGCATGAGGTCAGAGTTCAAACTCCTAACTGGATTAGTCAGGCTCCTCCTTACTGACCTTCTAACCTCCAGCTCCAGCAACTTGACTCATTGTTTAGGTCTAATAAAGTTGCAACTCCTTTTTAACTCCATTCACTAATTCTTTAATCTCTTGTAGTGCTTTTCTCACATTCTTTAACATTTGTTTCTATTGACAAAACCCAACATCTGGCAACTTTCTTCTTCCCCAGCCTCTGTGATGACACACACTTGTCTAGCTCTTCTATGTCTGTCTCCATTGTTCTTCCTCTGATTACAGACACTCTCCACAGTACAGATGCTCATTAAATACCTAATGATTTTTTATACCAGAGAACTTAAAAAAAAAAAAAAAAGAAAATGTAATCTATTCATTCACAAATGTTTATTAAGAATATTATTATATATGCCATAGCCCATTGTAGGTGCTGAAGACATAGCAATGAACAAGATAAAGTCCCTGCCTTCCAGGAACTTAACTGTAGTGGGGCACTTAGAATATAAACTAATAAATACATAATAAATTAGAAGTGCTATTAAGAAAAATAAAGTAGGCAGCAGTGCCTGGCTGGCTCAGTTGGAAGAGCATGTGATTCTTGGTTTCACGGTTGTGAGTTCGAGCCACATGTGGAGTGTGCATTGGAATGGGGCAGGGTAGGGGGCAGCCTAGGAGTGGTTTTAAGAGACTGAAAGAAATGCAATTGTGTTATCCCTCTACTTTGTATAGGCAGTTTTCCTGTAAAGGGTAGTGAGGAATAGGAAATAGTTGGAGAGGGATGTGTGTATCCTTCAGATGAGGGAGACTACAGCATGTTCAAATTAATAATACAGAAATAAAAAGATATAACTGCAGGAATACATTCTTTGTGCAACAGACAGCAGTACGCTTAAGTGTAGAGTTAAAGGTCAGTTGTTGAGGGGAGCTGGGAGATACTAAGAAGACCCAAAGATCTGCTTATTGAAATGTGAGAAAGTTCCCTTCCATGTCCTTAGTGAAATAAGCAGCAGGCGTACTGGGGAAGGTGGTGGGTTGGAGAGAAGTATTGGATGTTTAAGAAGACAAGAACAGCAGGGATACTACAGAGTGCTGAGGGCCTATTTGAAGCTAGAGAAAGTGACTTCAGTTAAGCATGGCTGTTTTTCCTACCACTCTAGCTGCTCACTTGCAATCACTAGTAGGGTGTGGGTTTTGCTAGTCAAATAACACAGACGTATGAAGAGGCAAAGGTGCTGGGAGTAAATACAAGGGAATAATTAAAATGAGGGCACAGAGAAGGAGCTGAGGAATTGAGGATAACAGTGGAATAAATGACAACAAATAAGCAGTGGGATATATTAACTGGATGTTCACCTGGAGTTGGAGACAGGATAATGAAAGGAGTGAAGACAAGTCAGAGTAGTAGCATGTCTGAGGTGGAAATTTTTGAGATGGTCCAAGTACTGGAAATAAAAAGATTCCAGATGTGCCCATGAGAATAGGAAGCTAGAGGTGAGGAGGTAGAGGAGTAACTGTGGAGAGTAGAGGTATTACTTAACTACCAGTTTTATAAAGGATACCTACTTTTTGAGCCACCTGGAGAACAGAGGGAGTATTTCCTACTTATCATCTAAACCAGCTTTAGAAATTTAAATGAATGTTAATTCTTAAAGTATGTATAGACTTTGGTAATTCAGAGGGAAACTAACATTTACTGAAGACCCCTTGTTTTGAATATTTTATGTTATTTTCATTCATGTTTACATCAATTCTAGGAGATAATTATCATGTCTCCATTTTACAGATGAAGCAGTTATAGCTCAAAGATGCGTAAGTACCTTGCCAAAGGTTACAGAGCTATGCAAGTGATGGGGCCAAGGTAAAAACCTAGGACTGCTTGACCACAAAACTGAAGACTTCCAATTTCTTAATTGATACCTTTAAAGACAGTCTAAATCTTCTAAAATATAACCTCACTGACAAGAAAAATATACCTTTCTCATCCTAAGGATTGTGAGATTTGGTCTTTCACTTCAAAATCTAGCTAAACCCAAACATCAAAACCTTGGTAAGTCATCTTTTGATATAAATTTCTACATAAAGGTTTTCATATCTCTATAGAATTGTACTGAAAGGATTCAGAACAAGGGAGAAATTTCCTACTTTGTCCTCTGAACATCTCAAACTCTTCCAAGGCTAATATTAAAATGGGTAATTGGACCTGATAATATTTTTATTCCTTCCAAAGTGATCTAGATATGACTTTGTGTATTTAAAGCAAACAGAGCATTCAATTTCAGGGGGAAAAATCTACAAATAAAGCACAGATAATCTAGTTAGCTTAGGAATAATACTAAAACCTTTATATTATCAATTATCCATGTACCCTTTAATCAAAATAAGATAATAGAGATTTAAATTTGGTCTAAGCCTTAAAATCTAAGTATATATACCCAAAAGATCAGGAAAGCAGTCATTTCTTATAAGATCATTTTGAAAATGGTAAATACTAATTTGGTTAATTATTTTAATGGATTGTATTACTAAAAATATCTTGGCAAGTTGTAGTCTTATCTAACATGGGGTCTTTAGTAAGTTTTATGAAGATCATCGTATGTGTATTTTATAAGTGATGTCTTTGAGTTGGTATGTGCCTAATGCCAAAAACTTTTGACCTGACCCATTCATTACCTCATTGGATCATTCAAGTGGTCAGGGTAGCAGTGCAATAAAGGACTCTAATCTATAACGAAAAGGACCCTCCCAGACTCTACCTAGTAAAGCCACAACCCTCAGAATGAGAATGCAGAAAACCATTCCTTGGTGATAATTGCTCCACTTTATCCGCAGGAAGTATTAATGCACATTTAATGGTCTTAAGTCTTGTAGAACACAAATTAAATAGGCATGGGTCCTATCTGGTAAAGCAAAAAATCTGAACAAGGATCTATGCTTTAAGAAGTCTATAAAGATTCATTTTGCATTTTAAGGAATATCAAATTATGCAGGATGGATTTCAACTATTATGTTGGAAAATTTAAGTGATGATTTTCCCCAAAGACAAGAGTTGAGGTGTTATCTAGACAGAAGAAACAAAATGCATATTCATCCTTACTGGAGGTCTTATTTTGGCACAATGAGCTTCTAAGTAGAATTTTATAAGCTGCTAATAAAATGCCCAAGTATTGCAACAAAATAAGGTTTGCTGACTTCTTGTTTTCTATGACCTTATTCCTATGCTGCTGAACACAATACTATTTACAGACATAAATAACTTTCATCTTCATTTAGCTTTGTCAGAATATATCACCTTTTTCAGAGTTTACAATGTGTCAGGCATGAAGCTAAAGGTGTATAGACATTTACATATTTAATCCCTTTAGCCAAATGAAGTATTATTCCCATTTTACATTTGAGCAAACGATGGCTCAGAAAAGTTAGATAACTTGCCGAAGATAGCTAATATGGTATGGAAGGGGAGATAAAAGCCTAAAGCATGGGGGCTTAGTTATCCTCTATGCCAAGTGTTTTATAGTGATTTTCTGGTGGACAAAAAAAAAAAAAGATCAAGAAAACAGAAGAAAGAATTTAGACACAGGAAAGTTACACATTTCTCTCTTATGGAAATAATTATGTTAATTAGTCATGACTAGGGAGGCCTGGGTGGCTCAGCGACTGAGCATCTGCCGTTGGCTCAGGGTGTGATCCCAGAATTCTGAGATCAAGTACCACATCAGGCTTCCTGCATGGAGCCTGCTTCTCCCTCTGCTTGTGTCTTGCCTCTCTCTCTCTCTCTCTCTCTCTCTTGCTCGCTCTCTCTCATGAATAAATAAATAAATTAAAAAAAATTTAGTCATGATTGCAATTGGTTGCAAGTAAAACAAAATTAAACAGTGTCTAAAATATGAAGTTTGCTTTTTCTCCTGTAATGAGAAGTCTGTTGTATGTGATTGCTGACTTTGGTTCTTCAATTTCTCTTTGGCATTTGTTCCAAGATGCAAAATGGTGGTTGCATCTACAGCCATCACACAGCAAAGCAAAAGTGATAAGAATAAAGGGTGGGGGGCCAATGTTGGAAAGCAAATTTTTTATCTAAAACCCCAGCAGGTGACTGGAAATTAAATATGATTGGTCAGAACTGTGTCACACTGCACACCTGAAGGTGAGGATATCATTCCAAAAACAACAACAGAAATCCAACAAACTCCATATTAGAGTTATTTTAGTAAGGAAGTAAGAGCAAATGAATTTTAGGTGCATAAACAGCACTGTCTGCCACATCTAACAGGAAAAGAATTTGGTATAGTTGAGTTTCATTAGAAATGATGGACAGTACATCACTCATAAATAACTTTGCAAGGGACGCCTCCATGGCTCAGTGGCTGGGCGTCTGCCTTGAGTTCAGGGTGTTATCCTGGGGTCCTGAAATCAAGTCCCACATTGGGCTTACTGCAGGGTGCCTGCTTCTCCCTCTGCCTGGCTCTCTGCCTCTCTATGTCTTTCATGAATAAAAAATGCAAAAGAGAAGCTTGCATCTTATTTTTATTGTTTTACATTTTATTTTTATTATTTTATACTTTATTAAAGTATAGTGAAAGTGACTGTCTACCAAGGATCTATTCTGGCATTATTCCTTCCTAAATGAACTTGAATTTTTTATCTAAAACCCCAGCAGGTGACTGGAAATTAAATATGATTTAATTTCAGCCATGCAGGTCTCCCCAATATTATTCAGAAGGAAGCTGATAGCATCCCTTGTTCTAGAAGACAGTGGTTCTCAAACATAACAAGCACCAAAATTATCTGGTGAGTTTTAAAGAACACAGATGGCTGGGCCCTACGAGTTTCTGATTCAGTGGGTTTGAGGTGGAACCCAAAAATTTTCATTTCTAATAGTTTCCAGGGAATGTTGATGCTGCTGGTCCAGAGGACACAATTTAAGAACTACTGCTCGAAAGGCAGATCCCCATTAGTCTAAAGTAAACAATATTCCCCCTTAGAAACTGTTTTTGGTTTGGGGTAGGGACATGATTTAATTTAGTCCAATTGGGCTGAAAGAAACTATTGTTTTGTATTTGATGGAAGGTTTCATTCTTTCATTCCTGGGGGGGCTAAAATGAGGAAGCCTGAAGCCCCCAAGTAATTTGTGATTATAAGAGAATGAGTCTTAAGAAGCTGACCATGAGGTTAGCACAGTGGACATATAGAAAAAACGTGAATCCTTAACTGAGTCTCTTGAGTCACAGTACCTCTAGACTTTGGCTTTGTTAAATAATTCCTTAAAATGCTTGAGCCAGTTCAAGGTAGAGAGTTTTTTTCAATCTGCAGCCAAAAGCATCCTGATTGATACAAAGGATAATCTTGCAATTTAAATGACGTACACAAAAGCAGCACATGAATAAATAAAATCTACATATAATCCAAGCATCAATTTGGACACTTGATTTAAAATTTTCCTCTACATCAGTTTTTTATAACTGTTAATGAGTTCCAAAATGAAGTTTTATTTTTTCCTGTTTGACCTCCATCTAATGAATAGTAAAAAGACATGAAGTAGAAGAAATAAAAGGTCTAAATAATTTTATTCACAAAGTGAATAACCAGCAATTGACTGAAAGAAAATCAGATATTTTTGCTTTCTTATTTCGTATTTCCAATTCCCAATTTGCTTAATACTGTCTCTAATCATGAAGAAGCAAAGGGAGGCAGGAAAAGAGAAGACTCGTTTAAATAAAATAAAAAGTAACACAGTGATTTTAAATTTTGTGAAGTTCAAGATTTACTGAAGCAACACTTTTGGGCCTAGGTAACTGTAAAGGTATAGTGAAATACTCCTAAATTAGTGATTTTTATTTGGGGAGTTTGGGGGATATTTTTTAACTGAAGATACCAGTGACTCTGAAATTCTAGAAAAATGTAGTTTGACTTGTTCCTAGTAAGGAATGCAATGGGACAGAAGAGAGCAAGGAAAACAAAAACTGAAATGGTAAAGAATTCAGAACTATGACTTTTTACATATTCAAAAATAGAGAAGCTGTTTCATAATAGACACCATAGCAGCCATTTCCCTTTCTCTGTTTGCCTAAATGCTTCTGTGCCACCAAGGTGCTGGCTATCATCAATCTTCTGCCTTTCCTGTCCAGTTACCTCCTCACAAAGCAGAGCAGCCCAAAAAGCCCTCTTAATTAGAGCATTGTGTCAAACACAAATGAATTCTTGTTCCACTATTAAGATGAAGGAAGGAATATTAGTTTATAAGTGACTGAAGTGAGTATATTTCAATATTAGCAACATGAAAATATAAGTTTCAATTGTGATATTGAAGATGGTAATATTTACTTCATCCATAATTGAAAGACATGTTCAAAATAATTCATTTTGGGAGCACTGGTATGTAGTATTTGCCTGAAACAAATTATGCAAATACTTACATCTTGTAATTTATTCAACTGCTTTCTAATTCCTCATTTTCTTAACTAAATTAGCTAAAACGGGAAATATATGACCAAAAAATGAATGTCCATCATCCAAATTAGTGTACAATGAATTCATCTTTCAAACTCTAAGATCCAAGATGGGCAGATTTCTACTCCTGCCTTAAAGGAATATTGCCTATTTAAACATATACACAGGGGTTTTAATGGTTTCATTTAGATACTTGTGCCCCTCCAGAAGATCACACAAAATACACCTATGGCAAGCAGTTATTTCATTAACCAAAGTATTTTTGAGGAAAAGACAGCATTAAACAATACAGTATTGGATGTGTAACTGTGGTTTTTTGAGGTCCCTGTCTGCAAAATGTGTGGTAGAGACAAGCAATGCCTATGCTGTTTCTAATTATTCCAATTATCATGGCACACTATGAAAACTTGATTAATAACACTGAAGATATTGTTGTGGCAATTAGCCATATGGTTGTGGGACTTTATTCTGTCACGATTTAGCCATTAGCATCTACTTATGTTTGTCAGAACAGTGCATCCGTGACAAGTTGAAGTTCCGCTCACCTTGCCGAGTCCCCTGTGAGCAACACTAGAGAACTGTTTATTCCTAGGAGCTTCTTGCCTGAGTAAATTTTTCATGTGGCATCCGGTCTGACTGGGGACAAATGTCAAATAGCTTATATGACGACCCATCAAGCTAAGCTTTCTCTGAAAAACCATTTAGTGACTTGTGTGTCAGAACAAACTACTTGAAGTAAAGAATTTGAGCAGTAATAATGGTCATCTATGTTGCCCCACATATTTCCATGGTTAGTAATTCAGAGAAATTGATCTTCATAAATTGATATATAGAAATCTATAAATGTGGCATTGAAAAGGATATACATAGGCCTACACCTGTACGTACACAGCATATAGATGAAAATTCACCATCTATAATAGTTTGCGTGTCACCTGCATTGAATTTACCTAACAGAATTAAGGAGACAGTCCTTTTAATCAGGGGCAAGGAGATTACATTAAGAAAAGAAAAAAAAAAAGGATGTTGGTCAATACCTAAAATTGCCAGAGAGAAAATAATCAAGGGTCTTGCAGCAGAAGACTAAAAAGATCAATTAAGGAAAACGAACTTTAAGGTGAAATGAATGTTAATGTGAGAAATATAACATTATCTGTTTACTTATTTAATATTTGAAAGATAAAACTTTGAAACGGTTGCTAGCAGCTGTATTTCTATCTCATGCTTGAGTCCCTGCCACACTGGGAATGGATCACCACATCCAAGGACCAGGCAGCTACCCAGTTCTAGCCTGCACGCTTTGTTTCAAAAGTTCACAATAAGGAAGAATCAAAGGGTCAATGCTCCTGTGCTCTGAATGACCACATCAGGACAAATGGAGCCCTCAGTTACCCGGAGGTCTGAGAGTCCCCAAAGTAGTTGTTCTCATTTAATTCTAGCTGCTACCACAAGCAGGGAGGTGGCGGCAGCAATGCTGGGAAGCAAGCATGCTCAAGGGCTAGGCAAGTCCACAGCCTCTGGGATGTGAGGTTTCACTGGCCACTACGCTGATAACCTCATTTATAGAGTGAGCAGATGGAAAAAGTGTACATCCGGCAGAAAGAAAGTACAGGCTAAGATGTGTCACTGTACCTTTAACAAAAGCAGCTCTAGTTTCATGTGGGGAAACTGAGAAGGAGAACACACCCAGGACACTTTGGAATGTCTTCTTTGGATTCTCCACACTCCCTTCCAGATTAGAAAGAACATTGGATAAATCAGCATAACGGAATCTGGAGTCAGTGACAGAGGCGAACCAGCTTCCTTTCCAGTGATTCTAGCAATTCTAATTCATAAATATAAAATAAGTGTATTTCTCCTTCTGTGAGTTATCCATAGTTCCAAATACTCATCCCTGTGTTTTTTAGTCAGTGCCCACTGGATCACCACTTTGTAGAGAAACTCTTGAACTATAGGCACTGGCCCCTGTAAATTCAAGTCTCTGAAAATGTCACATTCATATTCACAGAATTCCCTTAGTTTTGCATAATGAATATATTACAATAATTATTTTAAGAAAAATATGCAAATATTTTGTATGTTATTCCTATTATAAAACTGTATTTTCCTATAAAACATTTTGTCCTAAGTTATAACAACACTAACATTTATTTGAGTGATTACTATTTGAGAGCTTTACCTGTAGCACTTCATTTAATTTCTGAACTCTTAAAGGGATTATGCTCGTTTTGCAGATGTGAAACTGCAGTTTAGATGTGCAAGTTACTCTTCTGTAAGATCACACAGCCAAAGTGGTGGAGCTGGGTTCAGTTCCAGGCAGGCTGACTCACATTCTTACTCACTCTTCTAAGGAGGTGACTACCAATAAGAGATATTTAAATGTGGTAAAACATTTAAAGCACCACAGTGAATCCAAGTATTCTGGGAAGATATTAATAGAATATTAGAAATAATTGTAAAATGGTTATTCAAGCTGAATATTGAAGAAAGAAATCACAATACACAACTGTAACAGATACAGTTCAGCTATATTTCTAGAGTTAGCACCACCACATCGTAAGTGTTAAGTTAAAGGGAAATGTTTATTTTTCCTTAAAGATGTTATTTATTTGACAGAGAGAGAGTGCACAAACAGGCAGGCAGGCAAAGGGAGAGGCAGAAGCAGAGAGCTCGGTGCAAAGCTCCATCCCAGGACCCCAGGACCCCAGGACCATGACCTGAACTGAAGGCAGATGCTTTTAACCAACTGAGCCACCCAGGTGCCCCAAAGGGAATTGTTTAATCTACATTTAAAACAGGTGGTTTTAAGTATTTTACCTATGAAATAAAGAAAATTAATTTTAATAAGGAAAAATGAACTTTAATAAGTTCAACCTTAGATTAATTTTTCCTTATTTCATAAATAATCCGTATTTGATCCAGAAAAGCCAAAAAATAAAACTGCAAGCAGAAAGAAAACAAAAAGATACCCATAATATCATAGCCCACAAATAATCTTGGTGTATGGCTTTCCAATTCTATTTCTATGCACAGATATTTCCTTTGAATAAATTCCCAGTAATGGACTTAAGAGTAAAGGTTATGCACAGTTTTATGAATTGTGAAACGAGACTCCAAATTGATCCTTTTGATGAAACTTTCCCAACACAGGGTGTATACCTTTGTTAATCCAACAGGCAAACAACATATCATTGTTGCTTTCATTAGCATGGCTTTGATTACGATTACTAAATTAAATGTTTTCATATGCTTATTAGTACATCTGTGCATACTAATATCAAGGTGTCTATACATTTGCCCATTTCTTTATTCAGCTATTAGTCTTCTATTTATTTGTGAAAGATTTTAATATATTAAGAATATTAATCTTTTATAATATAGTTGCAAGTATTTTTCCCAGTTTGTCCTGAGTTAATGGCATTTTCTCCCATACATTTAACATTTTATTTACCAAAATCTCTCGATCTTTTTTGCTTGGAAATCACATGTAGAAAGGCTTTCTCACACCCAAGAATATTAATATTCAACTATTTTTTCTAGTGTTTTGCAGTTTTACTTTTTACCTTTAAATCTTTATGGAATTAATTTCAGCATATGGACTTGGAGAAGGACCTAATTTTTCTCACAGATAATTGTCTCAACACTATTTACTGAATAATTTATTCTTTTCCCTAAATGTGAAGTCATCTTTATCATGTTAATACATGTAAGCATGCAGAACATACTTAATATCTATTTACTATTGGTATAACACAAATTTTTATATATACTTGAATCTGTCTATGGATTTTCTATTCTATTCCATAAAATGGTCTGTTAATTTCTATACAGGGTTGACAATGTATATAATTTAACCACTTGTTAACATTTATTTTTAATTATATAATTTTACGTGGATGTTTTACAACTACGAGGGCTATTTATTTTATGCTTTTGAAATAGGATGACATTTGACCCAGGAGTCTGAAGACAAAAGTTTTAGACATTGCTTCATTAGATACCAGCTATGGATACTTGGGTAAGCTAGTCAGCTTCTTGAAGCCTCAGTGAAATTTGCTTTGTAAACCTCAGAGAGGAGCTAGGATGGCATGTGAGATCAAACTTCTGAGATCACTTGTTAAATGATGACTTTACATCTAAGTAAACTTGGTTTAGCCTCAACCCAAATAACCTGGTCTTCTGTAATTCACCTTATTAAATTTTTTTTTTTTTTTTACTAAACATTCACTTCTTAAACTATTCTGCTTCTTTCTAATATGGATAATTGAAAGTTAGCTATAAGTTATTTTTCCTCAGCTCTGAATTAAACTGAAAATGGTGTGACAAGTTACCTAAATTTATAAATTTTTCTTCTGATATTGTGGAAAAAAAAAACCTTATTTTTTTTTGGTTACTTCCTGAGATGAAGCAACAGAGTTTTAAAAATATCAAAATCTAAATATTTTTATTGCTTTTTAAAAAACAAATTAAGAAAGCCTAAGCTCAGAATTTTTTTTAGAGTTTAGATTTAAATCTAAGCTATTCTTCACTTGTGCGCCCCCCCCCCCCTTCATATTTTTATCACCTTAACTTTAAAACTTCTCCTTTGGGGGAAAGACAATACAATATAAATTGAAAAATTAATCAAATTTCAATTTCTATGTTGGATTTATTTCAAAATCAAGTGAATCAGGCCAGTACAGTAATTCCTTCTACAATTGCAACAGCACTGTATTTGTGAAAATTCCTTTGGAACTACCATAGCTATAGAGAATTTGTCTTCATATAAAAGTGTGACATTACTTAACTGTTTGCCTTTACTCTCAATCTTTGATCCAATCTAACATACTAATCAAGTGATTCTCTATTTTTAATGTGCATGCAAATCTCCCGAGAATCTTGTTAAAATGTGAATTCTTAGTCAGTAGACTAGCCTCGTATGGGACCTAAAATTCCACCAAACTTTCAGATAATGCAGTGCTGCAAAGTGTGATCGATGGACCACACTTTGAGTAGCAAGAAACACACAAATGCTTTTCAAACAGAACTGCCTATAATTATCATGGGCTCTAGTTCACTCTTAGTAAAATTCTTCCTGGCCATCTTTTTTCCTGATTTCACTTGCCACTCTCTGCCTTAGACTCCATTTCATTCCTGAGGTCATCTGCAGTTGCTGGTAACAACAGTTAATCAGGCTGCAGGTGTAAACCATCAAGTCCTAATGATTTCCACCAGCCATTTTGGAGTACATGACCCATTCCTTGCAGGGTTACCTGCCTATTCCTTCATGGAATCACCAGCCTGGCACTGACAAAAGTCTGTTCTCATCATTTTAAGTGAACTACTTATAGATTTGAAATTAGTTTTTAAGTAAAAAGTGAAACAAAACACTAATCATTAAATACTAGCATCCCTATATTGTTAGAAATATTTGGTTAGTAGTAATTAATAGGCAAAGTAACTTGGAATTTACCTGAAAACTCTACCTAAGGTCATCTTGCAAAATGGATACAGAAAGAATGTATATTAAGAGAAAAAGAAGGGGTTGGGGGAAATATAGGTGAACTGATAAAGAGAAGTTGGATGAAACAGATTGGATCTCATAGAAATTATCTGAAGTTGAAAACTGCTTTCTTTTGGGTTCTATCTATGTATATGTCAGGGATTCATAAATGTTTATTTTTACTTCAATTACTTTATCACTATACAGCAGTGGCTCACAAACTTTAGTGGACAACAGAATCACTTGCAGGGCTAGTTAAAACAGATTCCTGGACCCGTCTCACAGTTTCTGGTTCAGCAGAGACAGTAGAATCTGTATTTCTAACAATCTTCAAGATGATGCTAGATGCTGGCTGGATCAGGGACTGGACTTAAGAACTACAGTGTACACTACTCTGAAAAAAAGTTTCTGTGTATTCTTCCTCTGATTAAAACAACTAATATTTTTTTTTGAAATTTATTTATTTGAGAGAAGGCAGGGAGGGGCAGAGGGAGAGGGAGAGAGAGAGAAACTCGAGAAGACTTTGTGCTGAGCACGGAGCCAGATGTGGGGTTTGATCTCAACCCTGAGGTCATGACCTGAGCCAAAACCAAGAGTCAGATGCTTAACTGACTGAATCACCAAGGTGCCCCTAAAACAACTGATTATTAATTTTAAAATATCTGGGATTTATTTAGGTGATACTTCACATTTTAATGTGAGTTTTCAATTCACATTTTTACAGTATGGTGAGATGACAACTTTTAACCTAGTACCAAATACAAGCGAAAGAAGCTTACAATGTTGTTTTTGTTTGACTGATATATAGTGATGATGAAAACTTTTGAGAGATTGGGGTTCCTAAAAATAAATGAGGGCAGGAAGATAATCAGCAGAGAGATGAGAGGTTTCCAAATGAAAATTATTGTTTTGTCCTTTCCAGTAAATTCTTAATGTCTTCAGCTGCAGAATAGCTCATTTCTGAGGTTCTTTTTGGCCTCATGAGTTAATCACACCAGGAGGAGTCACTTTAACTCACATGCCTTTAGGAGTAATGATACGTTTAAATGATTAAACAATCAGAAAAAAAAAAGGCATATCTCTATAATGAAAGCAGTTAGTACACAGATCCATGGTTTATATGAGTATCACAAGTCATTTGTAAATAACATGTTCATTTTAGATATGTAAAGAGTTCTGTCATGCCCTATGAAATAAATTATATTTTATTGGTGCCCGGGTGTTTCATAACTTTTATTTATTTGCTGCAAGAGTGGAGAATTAAGATAGAGTAGTTTATTTCAGCAAAAGACTGACAAATGGCTCATTAGACACTTATGGAGCTGAAGCTAATTGTACCATTTTTTGTTGTATTAATTGTCACTGCTTGCTTAACATGCTCATGCTGGTGGTCATCAGTGCCCATTTCTCACCACTATCTCACAAACCACTTTCAAAAAGAAAAAAAAAATGAAGAGGAAAAAGAAAGAAAATAGGACTTAAAACATAATTTGGGCTGGAGAAGTGCATGGGAGGAATGACAAAGGATTAACGTGATGGCCCTTCCCCACTGGGCCACCATAACCATCAATCCCAAACAGCAAGTCACCTCACATCACCTAACAGTTTGAGTCACAGAGAGTCAAAGAGCTGCTTTTTGTTATTCAGATTAAGTATCATTTACATTATATACTTTTTTTTTTTTATTTCGCCAGGGACATAAGGTCAGAATTGATTGAATATGTACTACCTGCATATAATGATTTCTCGTTTTTTACAATCATGTGCTAACGCTGCACAGTAATGGCCTATGGATGAAGAGACAGATGTACTACCAGTCATTCGCTACACATTTGCATTAACAAATCATCATTTAATTGAAGCCCATCCAACAAGTTTATGCTACTTAAATAAAGTTCCTTTCAATAAAAGATGCCACAATGACACATGGTTGTTAACCACAAGGAAAAAAATTAAATTATATTTATTTTTATGCCAAAGGCTTAGGTATGCATTAGACAACCTTTTATTAATTTTGCTTGGAATAAGCAACCTGACAAATAGCATTTCAATCCAGGCTACTATAGCGCAGGATCATTCCCTTTTAGATATAAACAGTCAGTAACACCACAAGTTTCTGCATTGCAGATTTCACCTCCTATTCCTTTCCTCTAAATACATTAAAGAACATGGCTTATATACAAGCTGTATAGGAGATATGTGCTAATACTTATGCCAAAGCTCTAATATTAATATAAACCCAAAATCCTACTATCAGGGAGGGCTATTATTTAAATATCATACTAAGTTTCCTGGATAATATTTAAGAAATTACCCAATAGACTCAAAATTTCTATGCTTAAGGACATAGGGAAAGGTTGTACAATACTAATTCTCAACCTTGGTTTCACAAACACTGTGGCCATTCACCCACTTTAACACATATTCTGATTACATTTACTACTGCATTACCTAGTTCTTTTGTAGGAAGAAAGAAAAAGAGAGAAGAAAAAAAAATCCTGTAGCACTACCTCCCACCTATAAAATTTCTCACCATCTTAAAAGGATGGTTAAATACGGTAAAGGGCATTTTCCTGCACCTTCTTCCCAAGTCTTTATGTGAACGTGGTTTTAATTTGCTCATGTGAAGGTAAGGACATTCATTTAAAATCAGTTTCTATCTACTGATAACCTAAATGCAGAGCATAATGCATTTAGTGGACAGATATATGTATGTACATTTATTTCATGAATGTATACAGACAGACCTACATGTGTGAATGAAAGATATTACAAAGGGGTTTTTCTGACAGCTTCTATATTGACAAAAACTTGTTCCTTAAATGCATGTTTTGTTTTCTCTAAATAAAAATAACGTTTTATTTTTTTCTGGGTTTGTGTACATTATATGTAAAATGTTTTATTTAAAATGGCAATACAAATCTCTGAAGTGTTAAAGATAAGCCTTCTAATTATTCCTGAATTGCATTCTTTTAAAATAAAGAGAGCAAGACAAGAAAAAAAATTTAAATCTGTCCTACATTAGGTTGCCTTGGGTTCCCCCTTTACAGTCGACTGTAGAGACAGGTGAAATTTCACCTTGGTATAGGATTCAAACTAAATTATGGGATACAGAAATGTGTCATAAATCAACTTCAAATATTGAACAAAAGATAAATAACAGAAGATTTATATTCTGACATAAAGAACAGTCTGTAACTACAATACAAAGAAAAAAAGAAAAAAAAATCCTACTGTGCTACTCCAGCAGGTTCTTCCGGCCCTTTTTATATGCTAACTCAGAATAGTAATTATGGATCTTGCAAGTTGACTTCTGTTTTTCAGAACTATGAGTTGTACGTAAAACATGCCTTTTCATTGAAACAATTACCATTAATCAAAACACTGAGAGCTAATACCACTCAAGTCCAACCTACCGCTGTGCCCAGCAATATATCAAACTGTCTGTTGTCAAACACACTGAACAAACTTAAACAGACTGTTTTCACTACAAATAACAGAAAAAAATGCTTGCTAAGTAATTTTAAAATTCAAATTGCTATCTCAGTAATCCATTCTGTCACTGGATTTTAATTTTAAGTATTCAATCATAGTCCAACACAGACAGATCACTGTTTGGCTCTGGAGAAAGAACCAGTGGCACTGACAAATGAAGCTACCTGCAAAAGACTCGGTATTACAATGAATTTTGTTAACCTCTGATTAATTTAATACAGAAGTACACTTTACCTGTAATACATTTTACTTTTTTAGGGGGCTGTAATGCTTCCTATCTTCCAGCAAGAACTATTAGCATAAGAAAAGAAGGTTTGATTGCTCTACAAGAGTCAGAAATAACAAAACTATTTCTATATCAAGGCAACAAGGCCCATTTATTTATTTTATACTGACTTTAATTTTGAAAGCAGTCTTAAGAGAAAATGACACAAAAAATTTTCTACAAAATGGAAACCACTTAACTTCTATTCACATAAATATCAGACATTTTTATTACCCAACACATTTCAATACACAGCTATCTGTTTGCAAAGCCATCATCTATAAATGTAGACTAAGTAAGACTTTTATTTTTCTAACTAGAGCTATTTCTTTTCCTACTTTAATTCTTCCCTTTTTACTTATCAAAGGATAAGTAAAAGGCAAGATTCTCATCTAATGGGGTAAAGGCAACATATTTTGTAAATCAGAAAGTCAGCTCTGTTTACCAATTTCTAATCAGTGGAGATGTCAAGGTATTTTATAAAAGAAGATGAGAAAAGGGATGAGAACAGTGGAGTTTAACAAACAGATCAGGCATTTATTACCAGCAAGCTCCATTATGGATTTCTGAGCTTTGTAAGCCAAGCTCCCCCAAGTGTAATTAAATTTTTATTTATAATGGGTTTGTGACTGTTAACTTCATGTTGCCGACGCTTACTTCCCCCACACATGCTCATACACACCAGTGTGAGATGGCATTCTACATTTACTACTAGACAGTACACATTGATGCTGATTCTTTTCATTTAAAATATCAAAATTGAACATTAATAAAAATATAATCATAAAATAACAAAAAGGACATGGCAAGCAGTAGCTAAGAACATGTGCATGTGAACAAATCACTCTTTCACTGAATCAAATCATTTTTTAACAACTTTGTATAGCAAAGGATACCACAAATCTGGTATAGAAGAATAGAAGGATGCTACACAGCAGACTATGGACTACATTTCTATGGCTAGGGATCGATACTCAACATTAGTGTGAACATAACTAGGAAAAAGGTCTGAAGTCCACCCACAGCCAATGTATTCTTATTCATCTGAGCAGTTTCTTCATTCACAAACCTCTTCTCTTGATAGAATTTATCACCTTTGTTTTATCATTAATCCCTTCCTCTTCTCATTTAGATATAAACCCCTGTATACTTTACACCTTATTTTAAATGCTTAATACAAGTAACCACAGGAGAATCTCTTCTCCCCTTGAAAAACTGCAAATAAAGATGTCAGCTATTGAGTATATTTGTGGCGTCTCCAGCAGCTGCTGTTAAATACCAGCTGGTCTAGCTGATTAAAATTACCTCCGAGTTGGTATTATAAAGATGCCTGGGCAGCGTTGCTGTATTAATGGATTATTGAGTGAGCGATGAAAACCTTGGCCAGCTGATGCGTTTTATTACAGATAGGCTTTATGATGTGTAATCACTGTAATTTTTACAACTAGAGGAAATATGAAAAAAGGAGTAAAAAAAAATCCCCATAGAAACTGATTTAACTAGATTATTCCTACCATTCTGTTTCCTAGAAGGAATCCAAGTACATAATTGCTGTGTATAGATATCCAGGTATGGACATATACCCACAATTTATCCATCCATCTATGTGGATATGTTATCATCAATACAGACAAGCAGACAATGCACATGGACAAATGCAGTATGCATACAATTTGTGTGAATAGAAATTTACTATGTTGTTGTCTGCCAAACCACCCAATTGGCTGCAATGGGATCACATGACCTGAAATAGTTTTGAACTGTTCACCAGCTGGGCAATAGCTGAAAATCCAAATCTGGCCAACTGGACTGTGGTTTGCAATCCAAGGGACAGGATCATTTCACTCCCTTTACCATTTCCCTTTAGTTGTTTTCTTATAAGCCAAGGTTTTTATAGAACTCTACCAAATTGTCTCCCCAGATTCTCTAACTTCCAGCTTATGTTCAAAAGAAGGTATGGCAGTTTATTGGCTCGGCTATTTTTATCACTGCTACAGGAGCCAGGACCCTACTCTATCAGTTTCCACGGCCTTTCAAATGCACTGTTCTATTTATGGCACTCTCAAGGCTTCTGTATGCTCCCAGTTGTTTTTAAGGATGAACACTGACTCTCAGGAGGCTGTGGCAAATTAAACTGGCTCACAAAGAGAACAGTCAAGTACGTCACTGGCTGAATGAGTGTCTTGGAGGAAAGGACAGCATCTCAGGTTGGATTCTCTCTTTTAGGTAATCCATAGTTTCACTTTGAAGTAATATTAGGGACACTTGGGTGGCTCAGCGGTTGAGCGTCTGCCTTCGACTCAGGGCATGATCCTGGATTCCCGGAATTGAGTCCCACATTGGGCTCCCTGCATGGAGCCTGTTTCTGCCTCTGCTTGTGTCTCTGCCTCTCTTTCTGTGTCTCTCATGAATAAATAAATAAAATTTTTTTAAAAAATTAAAGAATATAACATTCATCATCACGTGAGCAATAGGTGTTGTATATAAGTGTTGAATCACTGAATTCTACTCCTGAAACCAGTATGTAATGTTAACTAGAATTTAAATAAAAATTTGAAACAAGAATATAATGTTCATTTGTCAAGTACTACCAAATGTATTGTTTTGGTTTTGCTGTATGATACTTAACATCAATTTTTCACATATCCATAATAAAATACTAGAAAGTTGTGAAACTGATTTTTTTTAACAAAAACACCAAAACTTACATATGAAATGATTTATTCAGAGCCCATGGTAGTTTTTGTGTAAACCTACTATTAACTATTTAATGGTTTCACAGAGGCCAAGAAGTCTGTTTTAGGGATGAGTTTATCCATGCCAGTAACTAACACTTCTAATAAGAGACAAGTGTGGTAAACAATATGAGAAATGAGGAGAGGCAATATTTCGAGGTCGAGAACATTTTTTTTTTTGGATTACACTATAAAAAAGGTTATAAAAAAGGTTATAAAAAAGGTTTCTAATGTGCCTCCTATGCTAGTAATGAAGATAATTGCACAAGTATTTTGACTAATAATGTTTCCTTAAAGTAAGTGTATAACATGCTTGAGAAGAAGCATAGTCTTTTTCAATACAAAAGCACTGATATGCTGGTTTAAAAAAATTAATCATATTGGTTGAAACTTTGGCTTGGTTATTTTCTGATGGGAATGAACCTAGTCATTTATGTTATTTCCATAGATGTGCATCCTAAATATCGGACTTTATTTGCCATTCTGTTCAACCTCTCATTCAAAAGGCAACCCATCTATACACTTTATGCTGGCTGAGGACTGTCAAGTCTCAGTTGAACACTGGGGTGAAGGTACTGTTTTGCAAATACTTTTTGATAGAGGATTTTTCCACTCGCTAATTCAAAATATGTTCCACCACCCAAATTCTTTCTACTGGTTTTTACCCAAGGGGCTTAGCCTTCTTGAGAAGCAGTTCCCCACTCTAATTAATAATCCTCCAAATATCCAAATGAGCTAATGTAAAGCTCAAAGCTTGGTATCAATAGGTGTTTATTTCTTTTAAAAATATTTTAATTTATTTATTCATGAGAAACGCAGAGAGAGGCAGAAACACAGGCAGAGGTTGAGAAGCAGGCTCCACGCAGGGAGCCTGATGTGGGACTCGATCCTGGGTCTCCAGGATCACACCCTGGGCGGAAGGTGGTGCTAAACCGCTGAGCCACCCAGGGATCCCCTTCAATAGGTGTTTAATAATAATTAATGAATGTGGAATGAATGAGGACTTAAAATAGTACTTCTTTAAAAACATTAAACTGAAAAAACCCAATTACATAAAATAAATGAAATCAACTAAAAATATTAAAGAAACAAAGAAAAGGAATATACATATAGCTTAATTAAATTCCCTTAATATGAAAACTTATAAATCTAAGAAGAGCTAGGTGAAGAGTCAAACTTCTGACCACCTGGAACATAGTGGGTAGCAACCAGAAGCACAGAGGCCAATATATGTGGGTCAGAAGCTGGCTAGGAACAGACAGGTGGCTGTGGGGATGCACTCTTTGGTTCTAAAATACTGGCCCTGGGCAGCCCCGGTGGCACAGTGGTTTAGTGCCACCTGTAGTCTGGGGTGTGATCCCAGAGACCCGGGATCGAGTCCCACGTCGAGCTCACTGCATGGAGCCTGCTTCTCCCTCTGCTTGTGTGTCTGCCTCTCTTTCTCTCTCTCTCTGTGTCTCTCATGAATAAATAAAATCTTAAATAAAATAAAATAAAATAAATAAATAAATAAAATAAAATAAAATAAAATAAAATAAAATAAAATAAAATACTGGTGCTGGACATGGTAGGCTAATCTTCCACTGCTTTGGGACTTTATTCCAAGATGCAGGGCTTGGGAAGCAAGTGTTAAACCTACAGTTGTAAATTGGTACAGGGAAAACAGTCAAAACTTGTTTCTTCTGAGATCCTTTAAAAAGTTTTTAAAAATTGGGGGAAGAGTGTTGCTGTGCAGTCTTGCCTGATAAACAAGAAATAGTGAGAGTTTATAAACTCTCAATAAATGGTTTAAATGCAGCATGGCTACCAATAAAATACAAAACAAAACAAAACAAACTCTACATGTTTCATGGGTCTTCCTTTTCTTTCTCCTCTGTCTTTACGTTCTACCACCAACAGAAGGCGTAAGTTGGAGGTGGGAATTTAGTGAGGTGGAGGCAAGGAAGAGGCTCTGGAAGAAGGTAATAAAGAATGAAGGACAACCCAGGCAGAAAGCCAAGGTGGTGGAGGGGAGCCAGGAGAAAGTCCACTATGGGCAGCACTGTGCAGAAAGGAGATGCCTGGTCTCCACCACCAGCAAGATGTCCTGTGGAAGAGGGAAATTAGATAACTAATCACTTTCACCTCATGTTTACTACTATTTTAAAACTGCATTCTCTCTCAAAAGAGTGGGAGGGAAAAGTTGAAGAGGAACCAGCCTGATTTGGTACTGTTGTCATAAATACCAAGACGCAGAGGCACTCCTCCTGCCTGAAGCTGATCAAGCTACAAAAATGATAGCTATTACTGATGGCCTAAACCAGAGCAAAGGCATTTGGTATATGGGAACTCATGACTCTGGAAAGAACCATTTCCCATTAATTTTCAATTTGAAGGAGTAATATTATTCATCATTTTTATTATTATTTAGAGGTATGAGGCCTTAACTAGAATTTTATGATCCTTGCTATGATTTATCATTATTTTTTAATTTAATGAACACTTAGAAAGTATTTCCTATGGGCCCAACACTGTTTTAAGTGCTTTGCTAATAGAAACTCCAGGTGACAATCCAATAAAGGAATTACTCTTAATTTGACTTTAACTCAACTTTTGCAAGCATTCATTGTAACCCAGAACCAACATAGCTTCTCCAACAAATTTCATTTAGTACAACCTTTAATTTTAATAAGATTAAATTTTTTCAGTCTAGAGATTCAGTTTTTACACATCATTTATAGTTCAAGTCCTAAGAAAAACTTTTTTCAGGTGGTACATTGGTTAAGAAAAAGGCATTATGAAATAGTGCAAAATATCTAAATAATAATTGAAGTAAAATGAAAATAAAAGCATTACAGAGAAAGCAAATTTTAAGGAAAGAAATTTTTAGAAACACTGCCAAACTGAATTACAGATAGTATTTTTTTCTGCATTTAAATTCTGGTATAAATCTATTTATAAATAAAAAATAAGTAACTTGAGGGAAGAAAGAAACATGATGAAGAACCAAAAGCAGAAAAAGCAAAAGTAAGAATAGGCAACATGTTCTATCTGTATCCCTAAGTAGTAAAAAAATTTTTTTTTCTTAGTTTGTAGTAGAGAAGCTGGTTTTTTTTATCCTTTTTAATAGAATATAATAAATGATGAATTTCCTTATTTGACTCAGCAGCCTTTGTCAAATAGTATCTTATGAAATTATAAGCTTGGAAGAGGACCTCTTCATTAAGCAAGCTTATCTTTTCTGTAACATTTCAGTCAGGGAAGAATTAATGGTGGGCAAGCAGCATTCTATCTTGATATTGTGGATCATATAAAACTATATATATATATAAAACATATAAATATTATATATAATATATAGTTATAAATAAATATATGTCATATAATATATATATACATAAAATGGTAAAATACTGTCCTTAAAATAATTTCACAAAAGCCAGAAAAAAAATAAAAGGATTTTCACCAAAAAACACATACCAGTGATCTCAAATGTCTTAAAAGCTACTCAAGAAATACTTCTTCAGAAAACTTGGCATTTGTATGCATCTGTTTTAAGTAGTAATAGTTAGTATAAAAGGTTTTAGACATATTAGGCAGAGTACCTAGAGGTCAAAAAATACAGGCAGAAGTTTAAGCCTGGTCAGAGACTTATCAAAGACACAATGTAATCAGTGCTAAGTGATACAAGTTAGGTTAATAACAAGGTATATTTAATAATGGAGTATGATATCATACATGAATTGCCATATGGCAATAGGAAACAGCATATTGGGGCAATTAGCTATAGATATTCAGTTTGCCTCTGGCTTACGTGGTTATGGAAAAGATTGGAGAGTCAGAAAAACATTCGTAGACCCAGAAATAAAGAAGCCAAGTATGAGAAAAGAGGGAGAGAAATTGAATATGAGATACTGATTTAATAATGCCAAGATTTTTACCCATATTTAACTATTATTTCCTAGTATGTCCTGAAAATTTCTCCTTCATGCTTTACAACTTACACTGTTGACTTTGATGAAAAAATTGTTTCCCTTCTAAACTAAATGTATTCTGTTGGGTGGCTAATAGACTCTAAGGCAATACAGGATTTACAGTTTCATCTCTCTGTTGTTAAACCAGAATACTTTTGAAGAAGACATGCCACTGTCCCACTGTAATTTAAAAAACAACCCTGACAACATATTTATGATTAAGTTTTCTTTTTTTATGACCCTGATTAGATGGGATTTTATGTGTGTAAAGTTTTGGGGGTAATATTTTTTTTTCCCCTCTACACTTATATTCAGTTAAAGACATCACAACAATTGTAAAGTCACAGTTTTATCAGGCTTTATTTAGAGAATACTGATATAACCTGAAGTTGATCCAGGTCTAATTATTAGGATTAGGGTTGGCAAAGTGTTGTACTGTTTAAAGATATGACTGAAAGATAAGGATGACTTTTAGTATATGTGGAGTGGTGTTGGGGTGTGGGATATGTACTAAGAGGAATTATTCTGACCTTGCAGGTTCCACATATCAGTACTTCTTAGAATTTAGTATGTCTTATGTTTCAATCACTTCAAATCTTAATCAGAAATATAAATTTCAAAACTGTGAATTTAACCACATCCTTGAGGAAAATTTTGGAAAAATATATTACACATTCAGCTTGAATAAATGTTTTAATAAATAAATCCAACTTAATAAATGAGGTCTTAGTTGTGGAGCTAAAAAGTTTATGATTACAAACTTCTTATATGCCATATATTTTGGGAGCATTTTAAAATTCATCATGAATACTTTTTAAAAAAAATTTTTATTTGAGAGAGAATGCACATACACACAAAGACACAAACGTGCGCAGGCTGGGAGTGGGGCAGAGGAACAGGGAGAGAATCGCAGACTCCCTGCTGAGTGTGGCACTCAATGAGGGGCTCAGTCTCATGACCCTGAGATCATGATGTAAGCCAAAATCAAGAGTTGGACACTTAACCTGCAGAACCACCCCAGGGCCCCCCACTGTAAATACTTATTTGAAGCTAGATAGAGGCATATCTCAGAGATATGGTGAGTTCAGTTCTAGACTACTGCAATAAAGCAATTCAAATTTATTTTTTGGTTTCGCAGTGGTGCATATAAAAGTTGTGTTTACATTATTGTTTATTATGTGTACAGCAGCATTATGTCTAAAAAAATATATATACTTAAGTAAAAAACACTTTATTGCTAAAAATGGTAACTATCATCTGAGCTTCAGCAAGTCACAATCTCTTTGCTGGTAGAGGGTCTTGCCTCGATGCTGATGGCAGCTGACTGATCAGGGTGGCTGCTAGTGAAGTTTAGGGTGACTGTGGCAATTTCTTAAAATAAGACAATAAAGTCTGCCACACTGACGACTTCCTGTCACAAATTATTTCTCTGTAGCACGTGATACAGTCTGATAGCATTTTACTCTCTTTCAAAGGTGTAGTCAGCCTCTCAAACCCTGCCACCACTTTATCAATGAAGTTTATGTGATATTCTCAACCCTTTGTGGTCATCTGAACAGTCTCCCCAGCATCATCACCAGGCATAGTTTCCATCTCGACAAACCACTTTCTTTGCTCATTATAAGAAGCAAGTCCTCATCTATTAGTTTTTTATGAGATTGCAGCAGTTTAGTCCCATCTTCAGATTCCACTTCTAAGTCTAGTTCTCCTGCTATTTCTACACATCTGTAATGATTTCACCCATTAAAGTACTGAACATTAAATTTGTAAAACAACACAATATCTGCAAAGTGCAATAAAGTGAAGCACAATAAAATGAGTTATGACTGTACTTCAGAAGTATCTAAAACTATTTAAACATATTAAATGAAAATGCCATCATTTGTTTTTTGGTTGTTCACTAAGCTCTAAAACATTAGGGGGAGAAGCCATTTATTTGGAAGAAACTATGGGCAGAATTTCAAGACGAGAGAAGAAAAAATCCTGGTCTGTGTTAAACACTGTATTTCCAAATGTATAAGTTACAGTCCTTTTAGCTACAACATACCATGATCATACTGGAAATCACCGGTTTCTTAAAGCTCATAAGCCCTATTGTATTTAAAAGTTTTATAATAAATTCTGGACATAGCTATACAAATGACTGAAATTATATTCCCTGTATGTCAAAAAAGAATCAGGAAATAAAACTGAGTTGCACGCTATAAATTAAAAAAAAAAAAACAACACTGTGCCACTTGTATTGGGATAAGAATATTGGGTGGTTATTTCCTTAGTCTTAGGTGTTTGGTCATTCTAAAATAGTTCTGATTCATAAACTGAGAAATTCAAAGTTATAACTGGATCAACACTCATCTCTCAGTTAATATAATAGAAGAAAAATATTTAGGAGATCTGAACAACACTATCAATACCAACATGACCCAAGACATTTATAGAACATTATACTCAGTAACAAGAAAACAAATACTCTTCTTACAAGCACATGTTTACCAAAACAGATCATATTAGAATTAAAAATTAAGCTTTAAATATTTAATATTTAAATAAATAAAAATCATGCAAACTATGTTCTTGGACCATAATGGAACTGGTAATAAATAACAACAGCAAAGGAAAATCCCCAATTATTTGGAAAATAAGCAGCAGACTTCTAAATAACCCATGGAACAAAAAAGAAGTCTTTAAAAGATTCTTAAAACATCCTGAGCTGAAGAAAAATGAATTATACCATGTTAAAATTTCAGGGATGCAGCTGAAGTAGTGGTTAGAAGGTAACTTAAATTCTTATAAAAGTTAATTATGAAATCATTAATCTGGGTTTCCACTTTAACTTAAAAGAAAAGAAATAAAATAAACCCAAAGTAGTCAGAAGGAAGGAACTTTTTAAGATAAGAGCTAAAACCAATGAAATTGAAAACAGGCGAAAGAGAGAAAAAGAAATCAATCAAACCTAACTAATGCTGGTTCTTTGAAAACATTAATAATGTTGACAAACTTCCCTGCAGATAAGAGGAAAAATAAAAATTACCCATTGCAGGAACACGCACACACACACACACATATACACACACATACATTAACTATAGACATCACAGAAATTAAAAGGATAATAAAGAAATCAAACTTGGTTCACAAATTTGACTCCTTAGATAAAACAGGTAACTCCTTGAACAACATAGGCTAATTAAGTCATTCAAGAAAAAAATGATAATAGTCATATATGTATTTAAAAACTGAATTCATAGTTAAAAACCTTCCAACAAAGAACACTCCCAGCTAGACGGTTTCACTGGCAAATTCTATTAAATACATAAGAAAAAAGAACAAGGATCAATAAAATAGTTAAGAAATAAACCCACACAAACAAAATCAACTAATTTTTGACAAATGTACTAAGACAATTCAATGGAGAAAGGATAATCTTTCAACAATGTTATTAGACTAATTGAATATTCATGTGCCAAAAGTAAATAAATAACCGTGACCTACACCTCTCACATTATACAAAAATTAGCTCAAGATGAATCATATATAAAACTATAAAACAATTAGAAAAAAAAGAATACTTATGACAATTAGAAGAAAACAGAATATTTATGGATTCACCACAGAGTTTTTAGATATGAACCCAAAGCAAGTTTGATAAAGTTAATAAAATGGATTTCACCAAAACTAAAAATGTTTACTCAGAGATACTTAAAATATAAGACACAGATTGTAAGATAATATTATGAATCACAAATAATGACAACAGACATATATCTAGAGTATAAAAAGAACCCTCAAAATACAGTACTAAGAAAACTAACCCAATTTATAAGAAGGGCAAAAGATGTGAGCCATTTGAACATTTTAATTATACTTTTAATTTTGAGATAATTATTATTCATATGCAGTAATAACAAATAGTACAGAGAGATTCTGTGACCTCTACTTCCCTAAAATTAACATCTTGTAAAACGATAGTACAATATCTCAACCAGGATATACAACCACTGATACAGTCACAATACAGAAATGTTCCGTTACCAAAAGGATCTTTCCTGTGTTTTCTTAGCCAAACCCACTTTATTCCTATCTGTCTTGTCAGTCTGTTCATTTTATTGATCTTTTCAAAGAAAGAGATTTTTGTTTCATTGTTCTTCACTGTCCTGTTTTTAATTATATTGGTTTCAATTTTTACCTTTATTCCTTCCTTCCACTTGGTTTATTCTTCCTTTTGCTCTTCTTTTTCTAGGTCTTGAGGTAGAAGCTTAGATTACAATTCAACTTTTTCTCTTTTCTAATGTAACCAGGTAGTGTAATAAACTCCCCCACTTAGCTCTGCTTTAGCTGTATCTCACAAGTTCTGATATAATGTATTTCATTTCATTCACTTCAGTAAAATTGCACCTGGGTGGCTCAGTGGTTGAGCATCTGCCTTTGGCTCAGGTCATGATCCCAGGGTCCTATGATGGAATCCTGCATCCAGTTCTCTGTAGGGAGCCTGCTTCTCCCTCTGCCTATGTCTCTGCTTCTCTCTGTGTGTCTTTCATGAATAAATAAATAAAAACAAATAAAATAAAAAAATAAAATCTGCTAATCTCCATCTTTTAATTGGTGCACTTAGCCATTTACACTGTCTCCATCAGTGACAGTGAATCAAGAAAATGGAATATAGAGAAGACTATTATTTGTGGAAGTGTGGAATGAAAGAGCAAATGAGTAGGGCTGCTGGAGGAGAAGGGTCAAAGCAGCATTTTTGTCGTGTTTACTTTTTTCTGTAAAAAGAAACGACCAACGAGGAGAAGGCTAAAAATATGCAGACATAACACCTGATGACTCATGGCCATGAAGGAGAGAGAAACAGTCAATTCCAAAGTATATAAAAAAAGAGGAAACAGAAGGACAAAAAATAAGGTGAGATTCAGGCTGGTGGCAAGGGAGAAAGAAGTTGAGCTAGTCATTTCTGGTGGCATACAGATTGGGCAGTCACTGGAGAACATGAATAAAAGGATGACCCAGCAGGGTAGTTGGATGCTTTAAAATGGTAGCGGCTCCAATCCACAATGTCCTCCACTCTCCCAAGTACTATGCACCATTTGAGTTATTACCAAATCACAGATTCTATCTTTATTTGTTTAAGCTGCATCTCCTCCACTGCTATTATCAATTCTTACCCAGACAAGTGCAAAGCCCTCCTAACTGGTATCCTTATTTCCAGTTTTGCCTCTCTCAAATACACAAACTAAGTAATTTATTTCAAATGCCAATTATACCAAATCATTTCCTGCTTTATATTCTCAAAAATCAGTTACACATGGTGCATATTCTTTAGAATTTGATCTTTGTCCTTCTCATCTTACTTTACCATCAATTTCAATTACCATTATGTAGTATGTGGACTATCAAACTGATACTTCCAAATCTTTCTCCAAAGCTCCAAAACCGTATCATTCAATTTTCCACTGGATACTCTTGGTCTCACAGATACTCCAAATTCCACACATCCATAACTGAATTCTTCTTTTCTTTGACATTTCTTTCTCTAGCATTCATTATCTCTGTGATTTTTATCATCATTTTCTTTCCTTGCTGTCCAAATTATCTTTGATTTTTCCCTCTCCTTCATTCCCATATTCAATTAATTACAAGTCCTGACAATTCTAGCAACTTGGTATTTTCCAAATTTTTCCACTTATCTCTATCCTCAGTGCTTTATCTTGCTTTAGGCTGCCATCATCTCTTTTAGAAAATAGAAAGTTACTACTTTTATAAGCTCATCACTGCTACCCAATTCTTACTTGTCCTTCTAATCTCTTACCACTGTGCAATCAGCACAATCCATCTAAATCACAAATAGGACTAGAAAACCATGTTTCATACTACCCTCCTCTCCTTCCCCTAGAAGAAAGATCTAGACCAATGCTGTCCCACAGAACTTTCTATAATGACTAAGTTGTTCTATATCTGTGTTGTCCAACATAATAACCACTAGTTACTAGGATGGCTACTGAGCACTTGAAATAGGTACAGTGTGACAAAAGAAGTTTTTATAATTTAATTTTAATTCATTTAAATTTTATAGCTACTTGTGTGGTTAGTTACATATTGGTCAGTATAGATCTAGATGGTTCTTACCATGGCATAGAGAGTTCCCATGTCCTGGCACTGCCTCATTTTCCTCATTTCCTCTCAAATAAAATCTCATCTAGTTATAGTAAACTGGCTAGTGCCTCTTGTACCCATGTGTGTATTCAGACATTCACACTTTTGTTCATACTGTTCTCCCTGCATGAAGTCCTCAAACTGTTTTGATTATATTGTTCTTGCTTACATTTCAAGAAACACCCTAGATAATAATATATTCTAGGGAGTTTCCTCTAAAACTTCAGTAAATCTCAGAAAATTTTAGTTATTTATCTAATTCCTACACCTCCACCCCCAAATATGCCTGCCTCTAGGGCATAGAGCACCAGTTGATCTAAGGTAACCATAAATCCTACTCCCCATTTTCTCAGCCTTTCTTGTATCTACGGTTGGCTATGTACCTACATTCCACCAATAAGATTTCGGCCTATGTTTGCTACAGGTGGTTGCTGGGAAATTTTCTGCTTTACTTGATCAAATAGGGCAAATAAGACTGGCAACAATCTCTCGCACAAACATGTAGCCTTGAACTATTATTGAACTACTGAATAAATGATGTGTAGTTATAACAGAATCTTGAGATCATTTAGCATAATCATGAAGAAAAGCCAAGAGAATGTGCCCATCTCAATACTGTAGAGCCACTGAGCCAGCAGCTGCCTACCTTCAGACTTGGTACTTTTCAGGAAAAAAATAACAAAAAATAATATATGGCCATTTTTTCAGGCCATTGCTGGTTGAGGTTCTCCTAATTGCAGACAAATGCATTTCTGATACAGTGTTCCACTTGTGTGCTCTCACAGCATGATTGCTACAATTACACATTAAAGTAACATGTACATATATACCATACTAATCATTATAACAGTTATCTTGACTACCCAGACTTAATAGGAAATGGAGTAAATATTAAAAAGGCATGATTTAATCTAAGTCTATATTATTTCAAATCTCATTTCTTTTTGCACTATGCAATGTTGTAAGTTCCCTGTGTACAAATGCCTAGTATTTATCAGGAATTTAAATATCTGTTACATTATATTTGGAAGTATAGTGGAGACATGAGTGAAACATGCCATGGAATAAGCTGTCTGTGATGGTACCAACTCCCCAACAAGGGATGGTCAAGTTGAGATACTCAACTACTTAAAAAAGATGTTGCAATTAAGATTAAAATAAGTATTTCATCATTAGTTAAAAGAGTGATCTTCGAAGACCCTGAGATGCTGGGATTCTCGGCAGGACCAATGACAAAGCCCAATGGCAGGCTACCAGAGACCTCACACCAACTTGGGCTGCAATATACTCATCCAAACTCTTTGAACATGGTTGTTACATAAAGCTACATTTCAGCTTAAATATAGTATCTTTTAGTCTACAAATTCTCCATTTTGGGCAAAAGAATCTTACAAGAAAATGACACTGGAATATTCAGTTTGTCTCTAATCTGGTCATTTGACAGAAAACAGTTATATCTTGCCTAAATTGTTCTGGTGAACACATGTTACCTCCATATAGAAACAATCTCCTTTTCTAAGGAATTACAGATCTATTTTTTAAGAGTTCCAAAACATTGTTAGATTTTAGAGGTGAAATACATTTTGTTACATTGTAAATGTTAAAAACAGATTTTTCTTCATGTTCCATCTTCTTGCTATGTCCTCCATTTTCTTTAATTCCTCAAATATTACTGACAATCGTTCAAATACACCTTCAAAGTGTTTTAGTTTTCTGGCTGTTAACATATGTGTTCATTAAAAGTACATTCTTATTTTTGTCCTCACATTTTTTCTTTCTTATAAAATCAATTTATGATCAATATAGACAACTGAGAAATAAACGCCATGCATTTATTCCCTCAGAGATAACCACTGTTAACATTGCTTCCAGTCTAATTTTCATGCAAAAACATCTATAATTTTTAAAACTAGGAACACAGATCATACATCATTTTCCTTCCTGATTTTTCACTTAAAACATACCATGAGCATCATTTTTGTGATTAAACAGTCCACAAATATATTAAATATAGCAAAATATTTCATCAAATGGATTTATTTACCCATTATTTCCTTTATTAGAAATATAGTAATTCTCACTTCATATTATAAATAACTCTGTGATAAACATCTTTATACCCAGACTTCTCTGCTGAGTCCCTTAAGATATCTATTGGCTTAAAAGTGGAATCATGAGTCAAGGAGACCAACTTTATTAGGCATGTAACTTACTTTCTCAATTGTCTCCTAAATTGATATCAACCTCAATAAAATTTCCTCTAAACCTTATCAATCTAAACAAAAACTATATTTTGCTGTTTAATTTGTAATTTTTAAAAATATTTGAATAGTTGAAGCCTTTTCACTATATTTATTAGCTACTGTCATTTTTTTCCTATGCATTTTTGGTTCACTTTATTTTTCTACTTTGTAGGTTAAATGGTTTCTTACTAAATTTAAGGGTTTATTATTATAAAGAATAGAATTTTGCTTTTAATTCTTCATATATTATCTTTCCACATGTTGCAATTCTTTAAAAAAACAAGTTTTTCTTTGCATTGAATTTTATTGGAATGAAATTTTGTACTCAAATTTCAAATTTACATTCTGAAATTTCTTTCACTGCAATTTTTCTTAGAAAATCCATGATCACTAAGAGATTGATTCATGCATGTATTCATATGTTTTCTACCAATTATTTAGAGTTTTAATTTTTAAAATCTATACTTTCAAGTTGATGTTCCTCAAAATAGAAAATTTTCTATTTTGAATAATAGTTCTTTATATAATTAGTTTATATTTCCTTCCTTTGTTTTTACCTCCTTCTCATTCATCCATTCATCCATTCAGAAATATGTACTGAATGCTCACCATGTACCAGGTTCTGCTAAGGAGCATGTGGGATAAATTAATGAACAAGACAAACTCTTGCCCTCACAGATTTTACATGCCAAAATTCAAAGCTTTTATAATTGAATATCTTATTAATAAAGAATAGTCTTTCAATGCTATGGTTCCACAGTATTTTTATTTTACTGTTGCCATTCCTGTATTCTTTTAATGTCTCTTTTAAACAGTATATAGTTGGAATTTGTCTATAAACTCAATTGAGAATCTCTGCCTTTTATTAGGAGAGCTTAAAGCATTTTTATATACCTAATTTTGACAGTATTTATCATTTTGTTTTATCCTTTCTTATTAAGCACTCGTTATTAGCTTTTGTTATTCTTACTACCTTAAGTCTTGTAAGTCAAGTAATTGTACTTAGCACATAAAAATTCGTAACAATGAATATTTTATTGAGTGTTTACAATATGCCAAGTACTGTTCTCTACATAACTTTATTTTTCATTCACTCCTTACAATGCTATTGTGTAAGATACTAATTTATAGGAATTTTATAAAACAAAATATTTAGTTATTAGAAACATCCCTGAAATAGTATATTTGATTTCTTCCATGTATGCTGATAAATTATGTAAACTTTTGTATTTTTTCCCCACTTTGAATTATTTACTAGAGTTAAATAGATCTAAGATCCAAATTATTTTAATTACTTTTACTTACTTTTAATTACTTCAGATGATTATTTTTGACCTGCATTCAGTTGTACATAATGCTAACCATATTTTACTGGTTACATTGCTTTGTAGCAATCTTTTAAGACCTGCTTTCCTCTTGCTTGAATTATTAATTTTACTCACCTTTCAGTGTGAAGAGCATATTTTTACCTGAAAAGGCATGTGGATAGTACATATTCTGAATTTATGCATGCATCTGACTGGGCACAACCTTTCCTTTTGGCCTTCATCTAGTTAAAATTCATTATTACTTTGTCAGTATGATTCTATTTCTTCTGTTTCATCAGTTAACTACACTGCTGTGGGCCTTAGGCCTCCCAGTGCCTTTGACTATTCCATTTCCTCCTTAGCAGGCTTGTGTTTGATCATTCCCCGTAAGACTCCTCTGATTCCAGGCCTTGTACCACCTGCCTGGTCTTTATTGTTATCTGATCACTCCGAGTTTGGCTCATGGTCCAAGCTAACACACAGGACTTTTGAGTGCCCTAATTTTCTATCACATCCTAGTCTCGGTCAAATTAGAGTGTGGATATAGGCTCACGTGTTTAAAGCCAAGACTTCAAAGATTCTTGGTAGCTGGCTGATCTAAAGCCTTTGTAAGCTGTGATTTCCTCATCTACAAAATAGGGATAGTACTATTGAGCTCAATGTGTTGTGAAGATAAATAAAATAATTTACATAAAGCCATTAGTAAAATGCCTAGCCCACAGGAAACAATAAATATTAGCAATTATTGATCATTATTTTAAATAATTTATTATTCTTCCCCAAAATTTTTAATCATGATAATTCTTCATAGAGAAGTGAAAAACAAAACCAACTTTTTTCAAAGGGAGTAATTAATTCTGGAGGAATACTCAGTGGTATAAGACAAAAAAGTATCATTGGACTGTTTGGTTCCTCATTATGTTTTTTACATTTAATGTATAATATAATACTTACTGAAAAGAATATTTTAATTATTACCTGTATTTAGAATAGAAAGCTATTTGTTTAAACTGTGAGAGACAGAATTTTTAAGGTGGCAAATCATATGGACTTTGATGACTAATAATTATATTTTTAGCATATTTTTAGACATCAAATAGAGGTTTAAAGACTTAGTAGTCACACATGATTATACCATGATATGTGTTGAATATGCTATGATATAAATATTTTTAAATTATATCACAAAATTTACCATGTTATTAATCAGTAACCAAGAACCTCCCCAATTAAATCACTATAAACCACCACAGCAAAACAATTGCTAATTCAGAAAATAGGAAATAAGGGAAATGGAAGATGTATAATAAACATTTGGGAGATATGAAATTTATCCCATGAGTGTTGTACAGAGCTCATAATTTAAGAATGCTAAAGCCCAAGTGTGTTATGAGGGTCTTTCCTCAAAAGTGACATTAATTGCATATCCCACAGATGCTTATTATGTATTCTATTTATATCAAAGTATAAAATGTAGTTGAAAATATACAGATTCAATATATTTAAGGGTGATAATAAAACATAGTTACTCTGGCCTAGCAAAATTGTTATTTTTAAACTTGAATTTATGGTCTCTCTGTAAAATAGTATTATGGTATTAAGTGAAAATGGTATTCAATCTTTACACTTGAATCTCCTGTGATTAAGTCTTTGGGACTTAAACAAGTACATATTCAGGCATAGAACGATAACATTGTATTTTAGAGGCTTTTGCACAAAAATAACCCCTAAGTGATTAAATCACAGGACATTCTTTTCTCATACTTTAAAAATGAAAATGCCCAAAAAAGCAACTCTTAGGAATTACCTTGGAAAACTGGAAACAATATAATCGATGCTTACTTTGGATATTAGTCAGTATGCACTGACAGGCCCCTACAGAACATAATTTTTAAAAGTCTAATACCCATCAATAATTGGCAAACAAGGTGGCTCAGCAGTTTAGCACCGCCTTCAGCCCAGGGCGTGATCCTGGAGACCGAGAATTGAGTCCCACATCGGGCTCCCTTCATGGAGCCTGCTTCTCTCCCTCTGCCTGTGTCTCTGCCTCTCTCTGTGTCTCTCATGAATAAATAAAATCTTTAAAAAAAAATTGGCAAACAAAAGACAACTCAAAATATTATTTGAGTTAAAGCAAAGGAACTTTGTCCAACAGGAGAAGTCCAACAGGAGTAATCTTTCATAAAGTTAATGAAAAACACAGTGAAAAGTATTTTTAGAAAATATTATAATATCACTTATATAGCATTAAACATTTAACTTCAAATTAATTTTGTTTAAACTAAATATGTAGTTGATTGATTTAACATTTTCTAACAGGAAAACCAGCTACAATCATCCAAGGATAATGTACTTAAGTACCTAAAATAATAGCATTAATAAGCAAATTATTATAGAATATTCAAGATCTCACGGGTAATTTTTCCCATATTTCAAGATAAATATCAATTTATTTAAAATAGATAAGCTAATTTGGAATAACTTTAGCCAACGTTAGTACAATTAATATTTTTACACTAATTATTCTAATTTTGTTAAATAAATGTATTAGCAAAATGCAACAAATGTTTATATATTAGCACATCTACCATATCAAGAGACTTCCACATATATTCTCTTATAAAAACCAGAAAAAAGACCTATTTTTAAAAATGGAGTAATTACAAAGTCTTTCCCTTCAGGATAATTATAACTATCTTATAAAACATTTTTTTTTAAAGATTTATTTATTTATTTATTTATTTATTTATTTATTTATTTGAGAGAGAGAGAGAGAGAGAGAGAGAGAGAGAACATGGTGGTGCATGCGCACATGCAAGCAGGGGAGGGGCAGTTGGTCAGAAAATCTCAAGCAAACTTCACACTGACTGGAGTGCCTGCTGGTAGGCTTGATCCCAAGACCCTGAAGTCATGATGTGAATTGAAATCAAGAGTCAGTGGCTTAACTGCTTGGCCACCCAGGTGCCCATATAAAGCATATTTAAATAAATCTTTTTTTTTTTTTAATTTTTTTTTTAATTTTTTTTTTTATTTATTTATGATAGTCACAGAGAGAGAGAGAGAGAGAGAGAGGCAGAGACACAGGCAGAGGGAGAAGCAGGCTCCATGCACCGGGAGCCTGACGTGGGATTCGATCCTGGGTCTCCAGGATCGCGCCCTGGGCCAAAGGCAGGCGCTAAACCGCTGCGCCACCCAGGGATCCCTAAATAAATCTTAATGTACCATGCAACCGCTAAAGATTGACTAGAATGAGAAACCTGGACTCAACAGGGCTATAATTTCATTTTGCTATTACTTTCCTCACATGTAATAAACACACATTTATGATTTACTCCCATTCTATACAAATTGTTAATACTGATAACATTTCCCACACATTCATTACTGACATTTCAATCGTATTGTTTTATAACTTTGTTAGAATATTTTGGTATACAAGAAATATTTGAAAATATTTGTTTGAAAATTAGAATTCTATAAAAAATAGTTGGGACACAAAAGCACATTTTAGATGAAGCAGCTATGGATTCTGATGTCATCCTACAGAAGAATAATTTTTACTAACTGAATATTGATTATTTTATATTTGTCCACTAAGAGGATAACGTACTCAAAGTGCAAACTTATTGTTTATAATGAGTTTAATAATGAACGTCAGCCTAAATTACCAACTTTCAACAGGAAAGGACAGTAGCACCAACAATTATTTAGATGAATTTTACTCATAGCACATAAAACAAAACATTTCAATTCGTTTACATGAGGTACAAACCTATAATTTTTTTTTAGCATTAAATACACAAAATTATTGTGCCAAATCACTGTAATGTTTCTTGAAGTTTACTCCTCAACATCTATACTGTCTCTTTAGAAGCACTGGCCTAAAAGACAGATGTTATGTTTCCACTTAAACAGAAGCTCATATGCTTTGGTGAAGAAAACACAGAAAGCCAGAGGTGGAAAGGTTCATGAAACCCCGTACTACATCATATTCACAGAGCCATGACATCCTAATGGAGTAATGGTAATGCCAAATAATGATAACAAAAGTACCACCAAACATATATTGAATGGTTACTACCTATTGAGTACTATGATTTTTGTATATTATGACTGAATTCTCATGGGTACCCTATGAAGTAGGTACCATTATTTTTAATCTCCATTTCACAAATGAAGAAACTGAGGATCAAAGTGGTTAAACAAGTCTGTTTCATTTCAAAGCCTGTGCTTCTAATTGCTATTTCATATTATACTCGTATATTTCTTTGGCCCAAAGATTCTAACAGTCATCAATAGGAAATACACAGATGAGTAGTACAACTGAAGGTACCATAGAGACAAAGGAAAAGCTGACCACATGTGCCCCACAAAGAGAAATAATACTATCAAACTTAATAAATGTAGCAAATAAACTCCTTGCACTATAAAATGCAGTAGAGAAGAAATTAAGAGAATGAATGACTTCTTCAAAGATTAAAAAGTATGTATATTCTTAGTTAATGCAGCAGAGATTCTATACTAAAATAATGGGATAAGTCAGCTATGGTTACCACAAGCCCTGGTACTGTTAGTACTGCTGAAAAATAAAGCTGCAAGGATTAAGAGTGATTATGTCCTGGATCATGGAATTTTATTGGGAAGTTGCTGGTGGGATGTCAAAGAAGCTCTATGAATCATTATGAGGAAGAGAAAGCTGATAGAAACTAATGTCTGAAAAGGAAACTGGAACACAATGGTTTATAAATCATCTTACCCAAGTCCATGCCACCACCACTGCATTGTAAAGCATCAGCTCAAAGAGGTAATAAACAATAAAGCATTTCAAAGAAATAAGTATGTCCAACATTAATTTCTTTCCCCAATATTTAAGACCAATATCTAGACATTAGTAAACAATCTTTGACAGTCTAAAAAGGGCTTTCGTGTTTGACTAAACCATTTTTTTTTAAAGATTTTGTTTATTTATTCACGAGAGTCAGAGAAAGAGAGAGAGAGAGAGAGAGAGAGAGAGAGAGAGGCAGAGACACAGGCAGAAGGAGCAGCAGACTCTATACAGGGAGTCTGATGTGGGACTTGATCCTGGGTCTTCAGGATCATGCCCTGGGCTGAAGGCAGCGCTAAACCACTGAGCCACCTTGGCCGCCCAAATAAATCATTTTTTTGAGTACACAGTGGAGGGCAATACAGAATTTATCTCCAGATCTTGCCACTAGCTGTTTTAAATTTTTGTATCTATAATCACAAACGCATTAGCCAGACTTTTAAATGTAAATGATGATTCATTAATAACTAACAGTACTGCCCAATACCCACATCACCCACGTTACCCACAAATTTCTCATTTCCAGTGGGAATGAAGGAGCTGCTCTCAATGATGAAGTCAAGCTCAAGTCACAGAAATGAAAACAAGCATCATTAAAACAGAAAAGCAGACACCTTTAATCACAGTTCAGCGATTTCAAAGAAGATAGAAAGCGAAGTTCTAATTAGTGAGAGACTGTGTAACATAAGAACATAAAGAAAATACTTATTGATATTCTTTTCTTTGGGCTGGATAAACAGCCCCTGCTCTGGTCTTAAGCCCTTGACTTGTTTGAAATTCTCTATAATTCAAATAATGAATTCATATTTACTGAGTATATTATATATATAGCTTAACAATATCTTCTCAATTTTCCATGTTCTACCTGAGAGACAGAAATTGCAGAAAGTATCTACCAAGCAACTACCTAACACTAGATATAAATGTTATATTGTTTCAATATAAAGGATACTTTAAATATCTGTAGCGCTACACAACTAATTCATATTTATTATAACTGCAATCTTTCTAATTTTCCCACTCACCCTATTAAGCCACTGAATAAATATACATACAAACATATACACATATCTAAAGAGTGACTGGCTCTCTATTCTTCTGCTAGGTTACAGAAGTTATGTGTATGAAGATGATTACCATATTATGTTCACAGTGAGGGACATTTACCTTACTTTTAGAAATGTACTTCCCAATAAAATGGAAAGAACATGGATATCCTATAGAATGGTTTGGGTTTAGGGCTAGCTTCACGTGTGTATGATCTGTGTGACCCTGCACTTCTTAGAATGTTTGGCTTAATGAACTGCTGTTGTCATTTTGAAATTCTGGCTAATTTTTTTTTAAAGGTGACATTCATTTTATTTTATTCATACATTCCAGGGGACTGGACTCTGCAGATTATGGAGCCAATCCTGCTTGAATCTGAATTATGACTTCACTACTTAGTATGTCTAAATATAGTATAAGCCTTAGTTTCTTCCTGTACAACACTCATTTAACAGGGTTGGTGTATTAGATGAAATTATCATAAGTGAAAGTAACGAACACAGAGTCCGGCACATTATGACACAAAAGACCTATGAAATGAAATGGAGCTGGAACAATTCTTTCACTTACTTCTATGGATCTGAGATATACAGAAACCACCCTAAGTCATAATTAGGTGTAGCTGAAACTGGGATGCCTGGGGTGGCTCAGCGTTTAAGGGTCTGCCTTGGGCTCAGTGTGTGATCCTGGAGTCCTGGGATCGAGTCCCACATCGGGCTCCCTGCATGGGGCCTGCTTCTCCCTCTGCCTGTGTCTCTGCCTCTCTCTCTCTCTGTGTCTCTCATGAATAAATAAATAAAATCTTTAAAAAAACAAACAAAAAAACAAAAAACAAGGCAGCTGAAACTTAAACTTAGTACTTACAGCCCATATATTTGTGGTGCAATTTCTAGTCTGTTCAAGTGCATATAAAGCTCAATATCATGCTTCTTCAGTAGATGATCCTGGATTTGGTTAACTTTGGTAACAATAGCAATTGTTGGCCCTAAATCCTGTGGTCTAGCAAAGGGGATGGGAGTCATCAGTGTTTCTTTCCCCTAAAAACGAAAAAAAAAATGAAGCATGTGTTATTTCAATATGAAATGAACAAATATATGGAGATCACTCTTGAATATATTTGTCAATTGGAGCTTAAATAAGAACCAGTAACTAAACATCTCATGACAAATGCTTAAATTGTGGAATCATATGCTGATCATGCTCAGATGATTGTGTTCATAAAGCAAAGGCCAGAAAATGTCCTCTAAAATATTTCCTACCTGCATTCCCTTAACCAGTTTCTCTGGTGACATTAAGTTTTCAAGATAATTTTTGCTGAAGGTAGTGGTGGCTGCTAATCTACTTGTCTATAGTTAGTTTGTCTAATCAGCTATAGCACTTAAATGGGATACTCTAATGAAAACATATTTCTTGTGACATAAACTTAAATAGAAAAAACAGTAAATGAAAACTGTTTTAAACTCTCAAAACTATAAAAAAAAAGTCAGCAAATAAGGAAACTAGTATTAGAAAAGAAGATATTTTCTAACTGTCCTTTGGTCAATTTAAATAGCTGAGTAGGAAAATTTTTAAACTCTCCAGACCAAAACTACAGCTGAATAATAATAAAAAAAAAATCTATCTAGGCCAACTACGAATTTTCTTCCTCCCATTCCAAATCCCACATTAAGAAAGATCTGAAATGTCTGTAAGGCTTTCACATAAACTTCAACTCTCCACTCAAGTCTGATGATTTCCCCTAACATATTATATCTGATCTTTCTTATGTTGAGTCCTCAATTTCTACCTCTCTCTAATGTTGGGATTTATAGTATCATTCTCCTGTGATTGTCTGCCACTCATCTTCACTCTACTTCTCTAACTCAAATTTTTGTTTCTGCTTTGCAAATGCTGCTTTTTTTTTGTACAGGTCTGGTCTTAGTTTACTTCTCTACTTGCATGTGTTTCCCTGAGTTATCTTACTCATACAGAGTGCTTCACTCAACATCCATTTTCCAAAGACTTCCAAATCTGTATGCATAACCTAGAACCTTCTTGGGTTCTCCCCCGTTGGCCTGGGGGTGGGGAAGGACATTGGCTGCCGAGGGGCCTGACGGGTTTTGGGAATGATGTAACTTATATGACTGGTGATGGTTCCAAGACTGTATGCACTTCTCAAACTCATCCAATTGTACTTTATTGTATGTAAATTATACTTTAATAAATCTGACATTTACAAAAAAAAAAAAAAAAAAAGAAGGTGCAAAAGGGTCTCTAATTCAGCAGGCCACAACTGAGCTTATCATCTTCTGCTCAAAAATATGTTCATCCTTTCCTCATGCCTACCTCAACCCATCCTCCAATAAGAACACCTACTTTGCCAATTATAGCTCCTCAGAACTACTCAGATGACTCTTACTAAGCCTCCTCTCCTATAGTTCTACTCTTATAACCCAATTGGGGGTTCCAAGCATTTCTTTCCTCCTAACTGGTCTCACTACCCTTAATTTAGTCTGCTTTTAAATCTATCTTGGAAAATGCCTGGTGGTCCATCTAAAACAGATATTGGACTATGCCAAATTTTTATGCCTTCCTTAAAACTTTTTAATAGCTCCTTCAGGAAAAACAAAAACAGAAGATATATTCTTGAGCCAGGTCTATAAAGCCTTCCATTATCTGGCCAGCATCTACTCTCACTGTGCTTCCAGAGATCCTGGAGGTGCCATTGTTTTTAAAGATTTTATTTATTTATTCATGAGAAAGACAGAAAGAGAGGCAGACACACAGGCAAAGGGAGAAGCAGGCTCCATGCAAGGAGCCTGATGTGGGACTCGATCCCAGGACTCCAGTATCACGCCCTACGCGGAAGGCAGGCACCAAATTGCTGAGCCACCCGGGCGTCTAGGGATGCCATTCTTTTACCCGAAATATCCCCTCATCAATGTTTCCACAGAGGAGCTCCCCAGTGTTCTTAAAGATTTGGCTCATGTGTCAGGTCCCATTTCATCATCCTATTCTTTACTACTATAGTATCTTCTTTACTACTACAATATCCACTTCTACTTCTCTGCCTTCTAAACTATGAAATCTCTAAAAGGAATATCATCTTTTCATCACTGGTCCACATTCAGAGGCAAAAAAATAAAGAAGGTAAAGCTCTTGATCTTGTAATCTGGGGAGGAAGACTATATAGAAAAAAAAAAAAAACTTTAGAATTCCACATAAGAGCAGTGACTAATAAGGCTGATAGGAAGTATAGAAGAGAGGAGGGGCATGTGTTAGCATTAGGAAAAATTTCCTGGAAGAGGTTCCATCTGTCTTTCTGGGATCATTTTAAGTCTTAAAAAGAAATGTAATCCTGAGAATATCCTACAGTGCTTCACCAGTGTCTTTAGGTCTGAGGGATATAAGACCATACTGATTTTTATGACTCAATTAGTTTCTGCTAATTTATAGAAACAGGAGGAAAAGGTTGTGGTGATTTATTATAAAAATAGGACAACCAAGACACCTTTTTCTGATTTTATATCAAGTATTGTCTTCAAATGATAAGATGCTATAATTTAAAAAAATTTTAATTCTTGCTAAGATGTTTTCCTACTAATTTAAATTGAAATAACTTGGTGAGGGATTCGTGTTAATTGTAAGATACCATTCACAATTAAGAGAGTGTTTACTCTGAAGCCAACTTTTCTTTAAAAATGAACAATTCAATTGTTTTGCTTATTTTAGTCATGTAGTTTTTCTTAACCAAAGAACCTTGTGTGGCTGAATACCATACTGTATGGGGTAGAAGCACTGAGCTCAGGCAGAGTTTCTGACTACTACTTGGGAAACACATCACTCATCTAGTTATCATCTGAGGGTCTTGGAAAAAATCTACTTCTGTAGAGATACAATCACTGGGGTTGGAGAGAACCGATCCTAAATTAACCCCTTAAAAAATGTTTAACTTAATGAAACCATGTAATCCATTTCCAGGTTGAACAGAATGAATTGTCACTAAATCAATAGCATATGTAGTCCATTTATCAAATACTGAATAGAGACTCATGTGTAGCTTAAAAACTACAGGTTTACATAAACTGTAGTTGGAAAAGATTTCCCCTGTGCTCAGAATACTTATAACCAAATTTTCTAAATTTAAGAAATTTACAAGTAATGCTCATGATCACTTAAATGATAAGTAGCTTATCTAATAGTGAAACCCAAAAAGAAAATAGAATTAATATAAGATATTCCTTATCTTCAGGATTTATCATCATAAAAATGCTATTTGCATTTAACAAATATAATCAAATGGGACAGCTACAAGTACCAACAAAGCTAGCAATCTTTATGGCCACTTATTAAGTAGCACTCAAAATGTGGTCTATAGGTCAGTGGTCAGTGCCAGCCCACAAACTGTTACAAGGATTCAGTGAGATAATTTACACCGTTACATAAATCAACACAGTGCTTTCTTCATCAAGAAAATCTTACGGAAAGTATGTCTGCTGACCTAAGCAGTATACATGGTGATACAACTGAATTATCAAGGGAACTAGAAGAACTGGGAATATATTAATTTCTCAAACTTCTTTGAAAAAAAGGTAAGAATCAAGACATAAAATAAAAAGTAGAGAATGAAAGGATTCACTAGATATGCTTTTTAGAAATATATTATTCATTGACATGTGCAAGTAATATAAATGTTTAGAGGTCACATCTATGTGTTCCTTGATAAAATGAATAAATATCCTTTTCTGTGTTGTCTTAGCCACTTTCATGAACCTGACTCAGTGATATGAACATGAATGGGTAAAACTGAAAAGTGGTAATACTCACATTTTTATCATTCACTTTTGCAGAAACTGTGATCAGTTATAAAATACAAAATAATCACTGTATGAAGAGATCATGATGCTTATATCTAAATGTATTCAAATACTTCCTGCTTAAAATTTTGATTTTCACATAGCTCTATGATTTCACCAAATCATCTACTAAAATAAATAAAGTAATTGTTCTAAAACATGGTAGTTCATCAAATATGTTTACAAGTTTCACCTCTAAAAACATTTATAGAATGTTGATATATTGCTAAAGAAAGACTTTATCACCTAGGCTGAAGATCAGCAAATTTTCTCTGTAAAGGCCAGATAGTAAATATTTTAGGCTTTATAGGTCATACAGTACGTGTTGCAACTACTCAACTTTGTAATGAGCCATTGTAATGAGCAAGCAGCCATAGACAATAAGGAAACAAATAAGCATGGCTATTTCCCAATAAAACTTTTTTTATGGATGTGGAAATTTGAATTCCATATAATTTTCATATGCCACAAAATATTATTCTTCTTTTGATGGTTTTTCAGCCATTTAATAATGTAAAAGCCATGCTTAACTCCCAAGCTGTGTAAAAACAGATGGCAGGCCAAATTGGCCTGCAGGCAGTAGTCTGCCCTGATCTAAACCAAAGGCATAAAAAGCATTAGTCATCCATTTCATTTTTTGAGAGATGGAATAAAGTGACAGGATAATACATAGTTTCTAACCAGAATGTAATCAATTATACCAATATAAAATAAATTAATTATATAGAAAAAATATACCAAAAACTCAGAATGACACCCCTTGCCAGAATTATTGGCAATTTTTCTAATATTGTGTAATAACAATGAAAACATCAAAATTATCTCTAAGTTAAGCATATATGTTTGCTTAAAATGTCAATTAACTCAGCAATTCTACTTTTAGAGAAATGCCAAGAACACTGAAAATATATGTCAATGAAAAGTTTGTCAACAAGTGCTCATAGCAACATTATTCTTAATAACCAAAATGTGAAAGAACCCAAATGTCTATCAACTGATGTACGGATAAACAAAATGTGGTATATCTACACAGTGAAATATTATTCAGCCATGAAAATGAAGCACTGACACCTGCTACAACAGGAATGAACACTGAAAATGTTATGCTAAGTCAAAGGAGTCAATCACAGAAGGCCAGATATTATATAGCTCCTATTTATATGAAATGTTCAGAATAGGCAAGTTCTTAGAAAGTAAAAAGACATCAGTGATGCCAAAGCCTCTGGGAAGTGAGGGAATGTGGAGTGACTGCTAATGGTATGGGATTTCCTTTTGGGGTAACTAAAATATTTTCAAATCAGATAGTAGGGACATTTGCACAACCTTGTGAATACGCTGAAAACTACTAAATTGTACCCTTTAAAAACGAAGGTTATGGTGTATCAGTTTTATCACATAATAAAAATTATAGTTAAAAAGAGTAAATGGTAAATGATGATATTGATGCTGTGTCAATTCAATAATGATGCATTAGGGGATCCCTGGGTGGCTCAGTGGGTTAGTCCCTGCGTTTGGCCCAGGGCATGATCCTGGAGTCCCGGGATCGAGTCCCACATCGGGCTCCCTGTGTGGAGCCTGCTTCTCTCTCTGCCTGTGTCTCTGCCTCTCTCTCTCTCTCTCTCTCTCTCTCTCGTGAATAAATAAAATCTTAAAAAAAATAGTGATGCATTAGTAAAAATAAGACAACCAATTAGATACAGTTTACACACTTCAGTAACAATATGTCTATCAACTCACTCCAATAACGAGATTCAAGCAGATAAATGTACTTGTCATTCAAAATTTATAATAATTTTTAAATAAGTTCTATTGCTTGGATAATATACATATACGTATAAAATAAAATTTCTATTTATATTGCATTTTTTATATTACCTTTACATATCTGCCAATATTATTAGTGATGCAGTTTAGATCCCCAATTTAATCTTATTCTGTAGATTTTTATATTTTTGGTGTTTTATAGTAATAATAATAATGGCTTTCTCTGATTAGATGTTGCTACTTAACTAAAATCATTTGTACCATTGAATATATTGAAAAGATCTGTACTTAAACACTTACCTTTTGACCATCATGCTCAAAAGTAGAAAACCAAGGTTCAGCAGTTTCCATAAGTTGTGAGAACATTGCACTACAAATTAGAAAAATAATTTAGTGCTAATGTTAAACCCTCACTGAAGTACAGATGGTACAAAACATTAAAATAAACAAAGTTTTTGTACTTACTAGGCATCATGTTCCAGATACTCGGGGTTCAAGAGAGTTTTCATTTCCTCACTTAAAAAAGCAACACAAATAATCAAGATGTATACTTTTTTAAATGACAGGGATGTAGGGGTTGCCTAATTCTATACTCATAAGTTAACTTTCATATAGCATGCAAACGAAAAAAAATCCTGAATATAAAAAGCAATTCCATTAACAAATGAAATTTTGGGGGGATCCCTGGGTGGCTCAGAGGTTTAGCACCTGCCTTCAGCCTAAGGTGTGGTCCTGGAGGCCCGGGATCGAGTCCCACATGGGGCTCCCTGCGTGGAGCCTGCTTCTCCCTCTGCCTGTGTCTCTGGCTCTCTCTCTCTCTCTCTCTGTCTCTCATGAATAAATAAATAAAATCTTAAAACAAAACAAAACAAAACAAAACAAAACAACAAAAAAAAAAACAAATGAATTTTTTTTTCTGTAAAGATCAAAACAAATTAAGTACCTTGTCTGTACCACAATGAAGTAACTAATTACTCCAAACAACAAATACAAAATGTGACCATATATTCCTTGAATGTGCTTGATCTAGAATAAACTGATTACTTCACAATCTATTATTTGTTTTCCAAAACAAAAGAAAATATTTATTTAATGGTCAAATATATCCTGCTGGAACATTATTTTTATAACGGCTTCTATTTTTATTACATTTTAACATCCACTTATCAGCGACAGTAGCTCTTCCAAATCTATTTTAGTGTCTTTACTTTTCAATGGCTTGAAACTGCTAGAGTAGCATGTCCAACTTATATATTTATTATTTTTATTTTTTTATGTCCAACTTATTTAAAAGCAAATTTCAATAATCTATACTTTCCTGTGAAGTACATTGTACACATGTTTTTAAAAAGATAAAACTGGAATGAAAATGGGATCCCAATACTAACTTAATCCTTACCATTCTTTAGAATAACTGAAGAAAAGGTAATTAAGATATGGTTACTCTAGTCAGATGCACAATATAATTAGAAAAACTCAAAAGAAATAAGGAAATACTAATCTATACTATAGTAAACAAAGGTTAATCTAACAAAGACTCTAATTTATGCTCAGCAAAATGAATGGCTATATTTGATTAATAAAGATTGAATAGATGAACACAAAAATATGTGTTAATTTGTTATGTTCTGTACATAGATGGGTTAACCTATGGAATTCTCCTGACAAAGTTTCATCATTTCACAGTCTCAATTCCCAAGATACATCTTGGCTGCCTCTCTGGGCCCCCCAGGCATCTAAAGTTAGAAAATACATTCTAACAATTAGCCTAAGCTAAATACAATTACTAAAGTTATTTCCTGGAATGAATAAATTAACGTATCTCAAAAACATGACAAGTCATTTTTGTTTATACAACTTGGGGTTCTTTGGGGGTACTGGTCTCCTACTTATGACTCAAACTCAGTTAAACTTGGGGGGAAGGAAGGATCTCACAGACAAGGTTCTTATGCGCATATAGTGAAAGAATGGGTCATTAGAGGGTGATATATATTAACATATCAATCATTAGCACTTTGCCATCATAACAAAAATTTCCTCTTCTTGATCCATTAGTTACGTATTTTCCTTTAGCACAGATCTAAGTTTTGCAAAGACAATTATGATTCCAAATTTGTCCCATAGCTGAAGTAGGACCACAACTATTAAGTGGAATTAGCAATCAGCCATATGAAACATAACCAAATGTTTATAATTTACAAAGTACCTTCAACAGAAAAGATTCTGGGGTTAAAATGATTACAGCAAGGCTGAGAAAACAGAAGGGGCTCAAATAAAAACTTGCCTTGGTTGGGCAGACTCACTGGCATGAAGAAAAGCTTGGTGGTCACAATGGAGGATAAAGACTATAGGTGCTAACAGCTCGTGCATGCCCTGAAACAACATGAGAGGGGGAGGATGTTGACGGTCCACCAGTGGACAGAATAGGCTCAGTTAAATGTTTCTTCAACTGATCCTCACCACCAACATTTCCATATTTCACTGAAATGCATAAAATGAAAAGCTACAAAATGAGATTTTATTTACTTTTAGAATTTGATTCCAATTCAACCACAGCACAAATTCTTTAAAACATGGAGAGCAGTTCTCTTTTAAATAACACAACAAACAATAAATTGGCATGGTAGACAACCTTGCACCTGTCAGTTGCTTCAAGATCTGTACTCATAAATATGAATTTCATTTATGCAAATTATAATCATGAGCTACAGTGTAAAGATCTGCAGTAAGAAGGGCAACTAAGAACTGTAGACCTAAGGAAATTACATCCAATGTTTTCATTATATAATGGCTCAAAATTAGGATGTCTGTAGATTTAGGAAGAGCTGAAGTCAGCTAGCTGGAAATGTTGGATAATAAGAGAAACAATCTTTAGCAGGTATAACAGCAAACAAAGTTTTCGAAGTATGATTTTCAACATGTTTAATCTGAAAACTACCATAATTTTTTTCCTACCTACTTGAACTATAAGTATACTGTTCAATTTATTTAGTGAAATCACCAATTGTATTTGCTTTTGCCTTTTATTGGTGCTCACCTGTGGATTACACAAATAGGCATAGAAACAATAAAGTATACTGATTACTAAGGTGTATCTAAAAGAATATTATAAAAATTCATTATTTATCCATTTTTGTGGAGAGTAAGGTATCCACATTTGTAATTTGCCTTGTTCACTATGATATTTTTCCCCCTTAAGCATCAGAAAACATGTTTAGCAAGTTAAAAATAGATTACAATAGATTTTCTGCCTCTTAAAGTGAGTAAATTATCATTTTCCTTTTGCTTAATAACTATGGATCATCTTTTGTAAAAATAAAATAAGACAAAACACCACCTCTATGGGAAATAAAAATAAAATACGGAAGCAAAGAGAAAAGAGAGTCTCACTGGTGGAAGTAGAGATTTCCATGATGGAAGGGCAGTCACACTACCCTCTGTACATTCTAGAAGTACCATGCCATTCTTAAAAGTTAGTGGTCATCACAAAATAATACGAAAGTAAACTCTATGAGAGTTCATTTATAAGTTATCATTAGCTTCAAATTAGGACTTACTGACATATGTACAAAATAATTTATGATACAGTGACAACTTTCTTGTGATTAAGACAAATCTTGTGATTAAGACACAAACCACTTCAGTCTTTTTAAGTAACCATTTCCTTACTAAATAAATCTTGAAATGACTATTTGACTATCTCTTAGAAGAACACAGTAGATTGGGGGGACTGGGTGATGGGCACTGAGGGGGGCACTTGGTGGGATGAGCACTGGGTGTTATGGTATATGTTGGCAAATTGAACTCCAATAAAAAAAAAAAAAGAACACAGTAAAGACAGAAAAAAAGAAATTAAGTGCTAAGTATGCTTTAAAGTCATCGTGAGGTACTTATTCTCCTGGAATAATCTCAAAGTATTCCAAAAACCAAGTGCCATAATTTAATCATCAAAGTAATAGCTACTTACTGTAGTATTTATTGTAGCTACAGAAAAGGAAAAAAAAAAAGACAAGGAGAAAAGGAGGAAGAAATGGAAAGAAGGATGGACTGACTGTACAAAAGAAAGTAAAAATTAGAGTAGATATCTTTATGATCATCTTTTGCCTAGTTCTGATGATTTCTTTAGGATAAAGTCCCTAGAAGTAGAATTTCTGGGTTTAAATAAGTAAAGATATTTGTTAAAGTTTCTGATATATACAATTAAGCTGCCCTTCAGAAAGAATTCTCTCAATTTAGGGCATAAAAATTGCCACTTCACACATCCTAACTTGTAGTGTTTGCTTTTTTTTTTTTTTTTTTTTTTACCCTGTTGTTTTACCCTATTTAAATGCTAGTGAGACTGACACAAAAATTTTACTGGCCATTATTATTTAATGAATCGCCCATTTTCTCTTAATGAAGTGTTTCCTTTTTCCTGATAATTTGTTACAGAACTTCACCAATTCAAGTTATTAACCTTTAGTCATTTTTGTTATGAACACTTTCCACATTTATCCTTTGTCTTTTAATCTTGATGATATGTTATCGTGAAGCTCTATACTTTAAAACTAGCAAATTAATATATCATCCTTCAGGGCTTCTGGTTTTGCCTTCATGCCTGAAAAGACCTTATGAAGATTAGGTGAGTACACAGTTTTCTTTTTTACAGCTAATTCTTTACCCATCTGGTATTTAATTTTGTCCTGAAAAATAAATCTGTATTTTTCTCTGCAGAAGAGTGCAACTAATTACTGAATAGCCCATATTCTCCCAAGAGTTTTGAAATGTTGTCTTTGCCACATACTAAATAGTTAGTGCTTGTTTTTTCTCTGCTTTTTCTGGTATTCCATTGGTTTGTACATTCTTAACAAGAACTTTACAACTTTAATGACTTGAGGTGTAAAATATTCTATTCTGCCATATTTTCTATTCTTTTTCTCAAAATTATCTTGCCTATTCTAATTTAATTAGAAGGTAGACTTCAGTGTCATTTAAACAAAATACTGCATTTATCAGCATTGCATTAAAATTAACTTGAAAAAAATAGATGTTTTAAAGAACAACCGATTTTCCAACTTAAGAAAGTTTTTTACTAAGTTTTTGTTGTTGCTAATTGTGGCGGTAATCTTCTGATTAGACCTTTTTCCCTTCAGTGTATTTTCTAACCAATGGCTGGTTTAATAAGACTGAGTTCTTACCTAAATGCATCTTCCCACCTTCTTTAAATTTTCTCTTCCCTCTAGTTTCTGTGATACTATTCTGTCCAGAATCTCCATTTGCTTATGCATCATTCATTTTACAAACTCGTAGGTCAAAAATTATTAACTACCTACGATAATGCTGCGAACACAAAAGTGAATGAAGTGAGGAAGTTCCTAACCATTATGGAGCTTGCAGTCTAAAGAGCCAGATACACAATAATAAAATGAGCACAGAAGTGGCTATATAAACTGTGAAAAGTGAGGTCTACGTGTAGATACAAAAATCCAGCTCCTACTACAGGCTCAGCACATAGAATGTACTCACTGCATGGTGACTGATTACTATCTACCTTTCCATATAGCAATGTATTGGAACAATATGAAAAATGAAAAAGAATAACACTAAATTATATTTAAAATCAATAAATAAGGATGCTCTTTGTATAATGGAAATTGAGAGCTCCTTGAATATCATTAAGACAATCTTTTACAAATTCATTGTTGACTTCCAACCAAACTAGAGATATATTCTCAAACAGGCTTGGAAGAGATTGTTAGTTTTACTCTTAATTCTAGACTAGTAAAACCTGATTAATAATTACAAGTGGCAAGGGTACAAACATCTTTAAAAGGAAAGAGAACTATTTAGAAAGAATGATCATAAATTCAATAAGCTGTAAAATGGACAAAGCAAAATAAAATAGAATATATGGTCAGTATACTTATTGGTTCCCAAAATGTATATTTTGCTTCCATTTATACATCAGCATTTCTGTTTGCTTAAAGCCTTTATCCCTGCTGGATCGTTAGTAGTCACTGCACTCCAAACTCATGCCAGTAGAAAATAAAGGTAACGAAGTTTTCTTCATCAACAGCCTGTAGGCTCACAAAATTGAACCTGTTCTTTTATCTGCCTGTGTTCATTTAGCCCACCAAGCAGTCTTTATTAAAGCTGAGGCATCAGGCAGTCAAAGTTCATTAATACCATTTATATAATCTCTGCAGTTTCAATTAACTCAGCAAGACATTCTACTACATGATAACAGTCTCATTAATTCAATAAAATCCCATAACTATTAACAATATGGTCGATGTTAAACGGGGTGTCACCTAGTACAAAATAATAGCTTTAACAGCTTGTGATGAAACTCAAGGTTTTTTTTCTTAAATTTGATCTGACTAAATATTCAGTCCTTCTTTGGCAAGGTATTATTTCTATGTAAAGAATCTATAGGATTTTAAACCTGTACAGGGAGTAATTAAGTCTTATTAAGGGACTCCCAAGAGTAAGTTAATGATACTTTCTTATTCAGTAATTGATTGACTTTGTCTAAATTATCAAGAATCTGACCTTCCATAATCTCGTTTAGTCTTCCTTACAAATGCAGTGGCCCACATACATCACAAATGCTTGAGTGCAGTTATTATGTTTTTGTTCCTTGTCTGTGGAACTTGTTCCATTATTATAACACTTCCTTAATCGACTTTTTCTTTCTCTAAAGAAAAATGGGAAACAAACATATAACTTGGGATGATTTTATTCTGACTTGGTTTGGTATCATCAAATCTTTTACTGTGAGGTATTTTCAAATATTGGAAAGAAGAAAGGGCACAATGAAGAGATAGGTTGGTGACAGAAGCCAACACAATGAGGAGAGAGCAAAAGAACAGAAACAAACTTGGATCACTGATGAGGAGTCTGAACTACTGAACTAACTAATGCTGCAGAACCATTTTGCCCCAAGACTTCTTGCAAAGTGTGTTAATAACATCCTACGAGTTTAAGTAATTTTGAATGGGATTTTCTGTTATTTGCTTCCAAAAAATCCTACACTGATATTTATTTTCTCCCAGTCTCCTTTTTGGTTTGTTTGTTTTTGGTCTTTGAACTTTTTTAAAAAAAATTTTGTTTGGTTGGTTTTTTTGGTCTTTGAACTTTGTGTCTGACTTCTGGATAGCCTATCTTGCTTGGAAAGGCGTTTCCAAACCTGCGATTATAAAAAATACTTCTACTTTTTTTCTTTTTCAGTATTTCATTTAAAAATTTTAGTTTTCACATTTATATCTTTATGCCACTTGGAATTTGTTCTCCAATAAAAGTATAATTTAATCTTTTTTCTAGATGGAAAGTCAAACATGGCAAGTCAATGTCCCTTTCCCATTGAATGAAAATATCCTATCACATTAAGAATTCATATATAAATGAACCCGTTCTTAGTTTGTTCCATCGATCTATGTTGATTCCCATACTACTGTCATATTAACTTGATCACAGCTTACAGAAGTTCTTATCTCTCTTTGCCATTCTCCCTTTCATTCTGTAGCAACTCCAACATATTTAATAATGATAATAATAGTAATAACCATCATAAATACCAACAAGAACACTTAGTGATCACTATGTGTTTTTAACTCTACAAAGTCAATACTATTACTTCTCTCATCCTACTACCAATAAAACTAATATTTAGAAAATTTAAGTAAGTAAATTGCCTAGGATTAGATAGCTAGTGAATGCTTGAGCTAAGATTCAAATAACAGATGTAGGACTAGAGCCATGCTCTTAACCACTAAGCTATATTATCTCCATTAAAATTACTGTAAAGCTTTTTGGCACTAAATTTAAAAAGACTGTCCAGTTTCACTCTCAGATTATCACTGGAATGATAATACATTTATATATTAATTTAGGAAGAAGTAATATTTTTATTTAGTGCCTTCCCATCTAAAACATGCTATCACTTCCTATTTCTTCAACTCTTGCTTTATATCCAATAACATTTATAGTTTTCTTCACATAGCTGTTGCACCTACATTGTTATATTTATTTCAAGACATTTTGGGCAGCCTGGCTGGCTCAGTGGTTTAGCACTGCCTTCGGCCCAGGGTGTGATCCTGGAAACCCGGGATTGAGTCCCACGTTGGGCTTTCTGCATGGAGCCTGCTTCTCCCTCTGCCTATGTCTTTGCCTCTCTCTCTCTCTGTCTCTCATGAATAAATAAATAAAATATTAAAAAAAAAGACATTTTAAAGTTTTTAATATATATCCAACTGACTACCCCTTAACTTCAGTGTAATATAACAGAAAACACTTGTATGGTTAGAGCAATGTATGTATTATTTTTTTAAGTTTATTTATTTAGGGCAGACTGGGTGGCTCAGCAGTTTAGTGCTGCCTTCAGCCCAGGGTGTGATCCTGGAGACCTGGGATCGAGTCCCACGTCGGGCTCCCTGCATGGAGCCTGCTCCTCCCTCTGCCTGTGTCTCTGCCTCTCTCTCTCTCTCTCTCTCTCATGAATAAATAAAATCTTAAAAAAAAAAAAAAGTTTATTTATTTAAATAATATGTATATCCAATGTGGGGCTCGAACTCCCAATCCCAAAATCAAAAGTCACATTCTCTTCTCACTGAAGTTAAGTGGTTATCAGTTGGACATATGTTGTAACTTTTGATTATTAGAGAATTTATTAATTTGGTTTGAATTCCCACTTACTATATATTTTAAGAAATACATAAAAAATCCAACTTTCATATTTTTATTGGAATACCATAATCTTAAATTGAAACCTAGATACTTCTTTATATATTAAATAAATAATTTACATTTCAATGAGAGCAAAAATCCAACAGTCTTAATCTTTCCTTTAGTAATGGGATGAATATTTGGATAATAAAGAATATCATAAATTTAAAAAAATTTAGAGAACTTTCTGAAGTTATATTATCAGCAAATCTTAAAGAGTAGAGGACACCTGATTATTTTTTTACATGGCATGTCACATATTTATAAATGCTGTATTTAGAAACAATATTTATACATACAACTCTGAAAAGTTTTATTACTAGATTGGCTTCAAAGATGCTGTTTATAAACAAACTCTCAAAAGTTGAAAGAAAAGATTGAACACCTTATAGAAGACAATTTGGTGGAATGTCTTATAATAAGGAAGAAGCATATGTGCTTCAATGAGCTTACTTTTCTCACCATGCAGCTGACAAGCAGCTCTTTGATTGCTTTACTATTATGATACAACTCTGGATACAATAAAGGCTACATTATTGCTCTATCATTTGTCAAGCTGTATAGAAAATTTTGAGTCAATGGATGCCACCTGTACGATATTTTCATTACCTGTTTATAAAGCAACTGCTCGTTTTCTCTAGCATAACAGAAAAGAACATCTGTAAGAATTTTTCTCACATTTTCTTGTTGGAAAAACTGCATTTCAGGAAACCTGAAGAAAGAAAACACAGGATTAAAACTGACTAGCACAATTCCAAGAATTATCCTCAAACTCTCATGTTTAAAAAGTGTCAAGGGCTACTTTAGGTATTAGTACATTTGCCATTCAACTAACTTATGCCATTGGTGGGTCAAATTAAGGAAAAAGGGTGAGAAAAGGGAAATTATTCTATCACAGAGAGAAATAATACCTTTCAAATGTCTCCATATACTTTAAATCTTCATAAGGTAGATACAGCAGTTCTTAAGCAAAATGAATCATAGCCTATATATTTAGGGGGCAGGATTATTAGCCTATTTAGTTTTTAGGACTAAAAGGTAATTTTGGATGCACCAGCTTTTTGAAGAAATCATTATCTTTTTTTTTATGCAAGTATCAAGATTTAAATTATTACATATGACCACACTGTTAGTTTTGTCTGATTAAAATGTAGACTTTAAATGAACAAGTGAATATCGCTTAAATGCTCTCTGGTTAGAAAATCCTACCAGGTGCTTTGAGGTAATGTGAAATAGAAAAATGGCACAGTATTCACTTGAAAGGAGCTTACATAGTTGTTTCTAATGAAAGGATATACAATTACAATAATCCAAAGAACAAATACACAGCAATCTAATACACAATAAATACATAAGAGATGAAGGAATGTCATCTAGAAGGTAGCAGTCAAATAGCTTCAATCACAAAAGATTTGAACAGGAAAGATAACCAAATCAGAAGGAAAGATGAAGGCACAGAAGGCAATGAGTATTCTAAGTGTACAGCACAGTAATGAGAAAGAAATGTAATCAGTAATGAGAAAGAAAAGTCCTTTCATGAAGTACTGCCAGTTGAGAGCAGGACGATGAGATGGAAGAAAAGGTGGGCAGCTCTGAATTGCTGAATTCACGAATGAAGAAAAATCAACCAAGTGACTCTACATTTTTGAATAGGTAAGTAACAAAGAAAATAATATTTGAGTAACTCTAAGTGGGAATAAGCTTTGAAAAGAGGAGAGATTACAGGAAGGAACAAGAGGGCATTATAAAGAACTGAAGTGGAAAAAATCACAAACCTGAGAAGAAAAAGCCTGCATTCAAATTCATGTTGCATAATTACTAGCTATATAATCTTGAGTAAGTGATTGCTTTACTGCCCCACCTATTAAGTGGGGATAATAATACTGATCTTGTGATCAAGATGAGATCATATTAAAGCACCAAGAACAGTGCCTGGGAAGCAGTAAATGTGCTAGAATAGAGGTCATTATTAGTCTTTGAGTTTTGGTACTTTAGGTGATAAAGAAGTGCATTGGGTGGCTTTGGAACTAGAAAATAAGTGGATATGAAAGAGGCTGAAGAGAAAGAGTACCTAAAGCATGGAAGGACAGGGCATTATCAAAACAGAAAAATACTCCTTAATGAGTCTTTTAAAGAGCAAAAATGGCTGTTTTACTTCATATTATAATGGCTAACTGCCTTTTCCTGGAGACTTCAGCTGTTTTAATGCTTCATTCTGATCCTTTTCTGGCTCCCTGTGAGAGTTGTAACTTTCTTTCCAGTCCAGGCTGGGTTTCTGGGTTAACTATGTTAATGGTTTCTGAAGCATCTCATTTCTGGTCCTATTTTTTATGACAAATTAAAGCCTGTTTTATCTTCATCTGTTCATGTGACTTTTGCTTGAAATTCCCTTTGATGTCCAATTGTCCCCAAACATGTACATCTGGTTTTGTCTCTAGCAGAAAGGAGACCTCTTTTTTGGATATGTAATAAACAACCCATGGATCTGAGCAAGATAACTTCACATCTCTGCATGAATCTTAATTTGATGACCTCTCCAGACAGTATCTACTCAGGCAAGGGAGTGTGACGAGGCTTAAATGACTACAGCTCCTAAAGAGAGAAAAATTAACCAGAAAGCATATTCGGAGCAAGAATATCATATCATAGAAGCCAAAGGTGTTCCAGGAAGTTGTCAAATGCACTGAAGTAGGAAAAAAACACAACCACTTTTTGAATGACTTCTTTGGGACAAAAGAAAGTTGATAAAGTCCTTAGAAAGTCAAATACCCCAAAGTAAAGATGAAAGACAGGTAAGTAGTTAAAATAAATTGCTAAAGAGAAATTTCTTGGGAAAACTTAAGTCACTAAGGTAAAAACATTAATCCTTCTGAGAAGTGAAACTGTTTCCCCTTCTTCTTCATTAGATGACTTAAATCTAGCCCTGTCTTTCTTTTTTTTTTTTTTTTTTTGAGGTATAATTGACATACAACATATTAGTTTCAGGTATAAAACATAATGATATGATATTTGTATACACTGTGAAATGATTACCACAGTAAGTCTAGTTGCCATCCTAGCCATGTCTTTAAGTAGGCTTCCTGCCCCATAATTTAGATAACATGGCTTAATGATTTTGCACATTTTCTCCCTTAACTATTATTCAGAAATTTTCCATGTACACTGGCACAACCAAATTCTGTGTAGCTGATGTAATCTGAACTGATTATGCAAGAAAGTACTAAAAACTGCAACATCCACTTTGTAACAAATACCCATGAACTATATAGTAAGAGTTTAATACCTAACTACTAAAAATGTAAATTATATTACATACCAATTCATAGTTTCATTTAAATGCATACTAACCACTTGCAAGATTAAAAACAAGAGAGCTACAAGAATTAAATTGCAGGTAGATAATTTAAATTACCCACTTTTAGCAAATACCCAATCAACTAAAAATGTGTATTAGGCAGACACAGCATATCTACACAACAGCACACTATCTACAACTCTACAACCCTAAAGTGCCATTTATGACATTTCATTATCCGTTCTTTTTTATAAAAGTATGACTTGTTCAATAAATTTTGATGGTTTTATAGCATCAAAATTACACTTATATAAGTAAGGTAGATACAGAAAAGTTTTTTAAAAGATATAAAAGTTTATGCTACTTAAGAAGCTGGAATAAGAGGGATGCCTGGGTGGCTCAGTGATTAAGCATCTGCCTTTGGCTGAGGTTGTGATCCCAGAGTTCCCGGATCAAGTCCCACATCAGGCTCCCTGCTTCTCCCTCTGCCTATGTCTCTGCCTCCCTCTGTGTCTCTCAGGAATAAATAAGTAAAATCTTAAAAAAAAAAAGTTGGAAAAATAATTTACATTCAGAGAAGTTTAAAGCTGAAGTCTTTGGAGATTATCCAGTCTAACTCAGAAAGTCACAGGTAAGGATTCTAAGCAGATGAATACCTGCTACCTGCCCCCACATATCTGGGTGGTTAGGCAACAGTACTTTCCAACCACTTCACTCATCAATTATAAATGAGTCAGGTGTACATATTTAGGTAAAATTCCATGAGCTTAGAGGTACCAAGAAGGTGATAAGGTTGATGAGTACATCCGAATAATATATTTCCCACAACAAATACTTAACCGCCTTATTGTTAGGCTTCAAACCAGAAGATATAACATCTATAGGAATCAGAAATAAGGGAGAAAAGTACAGTGAGTAGTTTTTCCAGGAAGAGTAATGATCAGTTTGGTTTCTTTTTTAAAAAAAAGATCTTATTTATTTTTCTATTTGAGAAAGAGAGGTGGAAGGGGGAGGAGCAGAGGAAGAGGGACAAGCAGATTCCACGTCAAGTGCAGAGCCTCATGCAGGACCTGACGAGGGGCCCGATCCCATGACCCCAAGATCACAACCCGAGCTGAAATCAAGAGTTAGACGCCCAACCAACTGAACCATCCAGGCATTTCAGTAATAATCAGTTTCTGATGATATGTTTTAAGTTTCAAAATAGCTTCCCAGTCATCCATTACACATCTATGCCTTTTTTTTTTTTAAACTTCATGCCATCTGGTGTTGATTCAAGATAGGTAAAGTAATTTGAACATTCTAACACAAATGTCATTGGAAAGGCAAATTTACTTTTAAAACAATAATAAAAATCACAGAATATGGACTCAAGCTGACTTCAACAATTGTTAAGATTTTGAAGGTCAATACTGATTCTACAGTGTCATTAAAAAAAAAAGTAATAATTTCAGTAAAGATGAGGCATATTAAAAAAAATACTTGAGTTGAAACTGTAAATTTATGATTAATTCAAACCAAATATCTGATAGGCAAATAAAGGGAAAAAATTCACATTAATAGGGTTTAAAGATAAATTTTGTTATTATCAGAAAATGGAAGTCCAAGAGAAGTAATTTCTGCCATTGGCCAGAAAATGAAAATGGCACTAAATAAGTTAGAGTGAAACTCTTATGTAGATAAAAACCAAAGAAAAAGTAACATAAAAGTATTCCATGATGAAACTTAGACAATACACTCTAAGATTTTTCTTTTTCTTTCTTTCTTTTTTTTTTTTTACCTGTATCCTAAACTTCTTTATTTAAGAACAAAGTGATGAACGGTATGGGTATTAAAAACAAGAGCACCCTTGAACTTTACCTTCCTCCCTCCGACCCGTTACCCCCAAACTCCCTGCCCCACATCCTCTATGTTCCCAAATATGTTCTCAGTGAATGAAGAACTTAATCCTAAAGTCCTGGTACAAACCCCAGGTTCTTTCCCTAGCATTCCCCCTTCCTCTCAGCACAGGAGAGCCCAGAGTGGTGACAGACACAAAGGGAAAGGCTTCACTGTCAGGAAGTAGTGAGTAAGGAGTAGTGTAGTGAAGTGATGGCTCCTATAGCTTGGGGTTCCAGAGAGGGCCCTGGTGCCAGAGGAAAGCACTCTGGTGCTCCTGAGAAAGGAGACCCAAAATCCTCTCCTTGCAAATAGTCACTGCTTGATCATTTGTCCCTCTGGCAACCAGTGCAGAACCACACTCAGATCACATCCTTCTCAAGCCTGAATTGCTGGGCAATGTGGCTAACTGGCTGCAGGGCAGGTTTCCGGCACCATAGGCACATGTTCTCCAGGTTGTCTCTCACTGGCTTCTCCAGACTTGTTGGCTTTCTCTTTCAGGCCTGCTCAAGGGTCTCTGCTTTGCATATTTCCTGAAGATTTTCACTGTTGCCAGCTTCCTCTACCCAGTTGGGCAACAGGGGCTGCAGTTAATACATTACTGAAACTGAGCTGCAGAGCCTCAAAATGACAGATGGTCATTTAGCTAAACACCTTCCCAAAGAGAGTCCCCAGGGTGAGCCCCACATCTGCCTCAGTATGTACCAGGGTGATCCTCTTCTGCTCCAGAAGTGTGGTAAATTGTTTCAGGTCTTTCTGCAGAGCTTTGATGCCCTGGGATTCCTCAGAGGTTTTGCTCCAGCTTCTCCTTTTTCGGCTTCATGGTCCCAAACAGGGCAGCGCAGGGCTGGGGGGAGGTGCCCTCGGAGTTGCTCTCCACTCCAGCCCCTCACTCACCCTCTGCTGAGAGGTCTTCAGGCTGCCCTGGGGCATTAGCCCCACTCCAACCTGAGGTCCACAGTTTGCCATCCCCTGAGAACTCAGAACTCATTCGGCGGGGTGGAGTGGCGGGCACATGGAATTCTCCCACACCTCAGCACCTGGCCCAGCCCAATTCCTGACCTGCCAGGAGGGGCCTGGAAGCTCAGCAAGGTCCAAAGGTCAACCCAGCAGGGCTCTGGCCCTCCCAGTGCAGTGTCAGAAGCCAGATGTCCTGTCATGGGGAACAGGGGTGCCCTAAGCGAGGAGCCTGAAAAATGAGGGATCTCCAAGGGACTCTAGATTTTTCTTGATGGAAAAAAAAAAGTAGTATTTCAGTTCTAACTTAATTGATCAATATTTAAAATACAGCAGTTTCTCTCTCAAGATGTGTGAAGGAACTTATAGTCAGACAAATTTTACATCCCACAAATTAATACCAAGAGATATAAAAACTTTGGTTTGTGAGTTTTGTTCTGCATCTTGAAATTACCCTAAATTCGTAGGCATTATAGTTTTTATTATAAGACTAAAAAAAAAAAATCTTTCATCATGGAAAATTCAAACATTTCTAAAGAATAGACCAACAGTAGACTCAATATAGCCATCATCCAATTCCATTGCCTATCAGTTGTTTCATATATATTCCTCCCTCAATTCTGCATTTTTAAACAAATCAGAGATGTCACATCTATAAATATTATGCATCTATAAAAGGATTCTAAAAAATAATTATGTACCATTCTAACACTACTACTAATAAAATAATCCATTAATTAAATCAAATATCTAGGCAATGTGTAAATTTCCCTAATTTTTGCAGTTTATTCAAGATCCCAGAAATGTCCATATACTACAATTTATTGATATATTTCTTAAGACTTTTACTTTATAGATTTATTCTTCCCCTCTCTCTCCTCCTACCTGTCTCTGTCTCTTTCTGTAAGGTATTTGTTAAGGAAGCCAGGTTATTTATTGTGTCGAAACTTGCCACATTCTGAATTTTTCTTATTGTTTCTGTTTTATTATTTAACAATTCCCTTTATAAACTGGTTGGTCGGTCTAGACATTTCATCAAATTCAAATTCAATTTTCAACAAAATTCGTCATGGGTGGTATGGGGCTTTTAGCACATTTTTACAAATTCTTTGACATTTCTCCTGTGAAAAGGTGGAGGAGTCTAACTCCTCTCCATTTGCATTCATGCTGGCCTTGGTAACTAGTTTCTCACAAAATGATATTGTGACCTAACTCCTGTCTGGTTCTCTGTCTGGACACATTCTTGGAACTCAGACACAATGCTGCTAGAAGTGAAGCAGCTACACGGGAGGGCCCTACAGAGGTATTCTAGTCACAGCTGCAGAGAAAGTCTTCACTGAGAGCCAACTTCAACTGCCAGACATGGGAGTGAACAAGCCTTCACATGATTCCAGCCCCTAACCTTCAGCCAGGCTTGACCTTTGTTCCATGTGGAACAAAGACAAATTGGTTGGCTCAGCCTCGCCCAAACTGTACCTTCATCAGCAAAAAAATGCTGTTGTTTTAACGTTTGGGGTGGTTTATGATACAGCTATAGATAACTGTTATAGTCAGTATTGTGTACTACCATCAGGATGCATATATCTGCCTATTTCTTTTTATGATGCTAGCAATTGATGATCATTGCCGAGATCTATTAATTCATTACAGGTTGTAAATAGTAACACTATAATTCTATCATTTTATCTTCCTTATCTAAAACACATATATAATGAAACTTATCCTGAAGTAAAGTGAGAGTAATTTTGAAAACTCTTATTGACTTCCATTACTTTCTTTCATGGATACCTATTGTGGACATCTAAGATTAAGATCTAGGAATGACAAAATGGCCACTTATTCTGTCACACAAGTGGTTTACAAGAACTAGACTATTCTACATGCCTTTTGGATATCTTCTCCTGTAACTGCAGTATATGGGAATGAATCAGGAAGTAAAGGATAGAGAACAACCACACAACAACTTTAGAGCCCCAATAGCCAGGAACCCAGGTGCCTGATGTAATAAGTCAAATGGAAAGATATTCAATAGGGCAACAGTCTGTCATAATACAGACAATAAAGTGAAGCCAGGCAAATTTGTGGGCCATCTATAATGAAGAGTTCCTCAGACAACAAAAAGACCCCCCCAAAAAACAAACAAACAACAACAAAACAAGAACAAAAAAATCCTAAGCAAAAAAAGGGTTAAGAAAAGAGTAAAATGATAAAGGGCTTTGTCACTGCATTATAGTACATAATTAGGTAATTAGAAGTATTAAAACAGACAAAGCATTGGGCCCAGATGAATTACTGAAGATGCAAGTATTCAATAAGATGCCCCAGGGGGAAAAATAAAGCCCTTGGTGAAGGTTTATAATCATGCAGTAGGACAGAGAAGCACAGAAGGACTTGAAGGAACAATAACTGATGCTATGCTCATACTTTAAAAACAAAATTTCAAAACAACCATTCATCCAAAATTTAAAATGAGCTGATGGAAACTCCCCAGAATACTATTAAACACCAAAATAATGATAATACCTTCTTTTGGTTTATTGCTTTTTTTTTTTTTAAAGAAAAAGTGGAAAGTCAAGCAAAAACCATCAAAGGAAGCAATTTCATACAGAATGAAAGCAGGCATACTTTTTCTTCTTATGCTCCCTGTTTTGGTTGATGATTTCACCATTCTCTCCCTATTCAACCAAATCTGCTTTCTCATCTTTCCAGGTCCAAGCTGGACTTAATTTCCCAGCTTCTTTCTCAGAGAGTTGTAGACATGTGACTGAGGTGCTAGCCAACGAAATGAGAGTAGAAGTGATGTAGGACCACAAAATTCAACCCCCACCTCCACTTCAATCGAGCCCCATACACATTTCCTTTTCCAGCTGGACAGAAGAGAAAAGGTCACCCGGGAGGCTTGGGAAGCTACCTATGGACTATGGTGGTTTTAAAAATACATGTGCAAATTCTTTAGAACATCTCTCCTCTTCGATTGCTTGCTCTGGGAGTAGTTTCCTCTGGAGAAAGAAACTTAAATAGTCCCACAGAGAGATACACATGGAAAGGAACCAATATGGATCCTCCAGCCCTAGTGAAGCCTCCAGATGACTGCAGTTCCAGTTGATATCTGACTGTAATCTCATGAGACTCCTAAGCCAGAACCTTCTGGCTAAGCTTCTCTCCAACTGCTGATATGTGGCAACTATGAAATAAACGATTATTGTTCCAAGTCACTAGGTTTTGGTCAACTTATTATACAGCAACAGATAACTAATACAGGTTTTGATACCTGAATCTGGGGTGTTATTGAAAAAGCCATAAAATACATGGTAGGAATATCTAAGGAACTGGACAGGAGCTGGAAGGGCCTTGCATATAGCATCAGTGAAGGATTAAAGAAAAAAAAAAAAGGCTGCTGGCAAAAGATAACCCATGAGAATGCTGCCAGTGAGGGTTTAAATGAAAATAAGAAAAACGTTATAGGAAAAATGGATGAAGAAGTCTCCTTATTATATGCCAGAAACATGGCTGCTTATAGTTACACAGAAAATTAAAAATGTGCCACATAAGCTAGAGTGACCTAGCTAAGAACCTATTCAGGCAGAGTATTGAAGGTGCTGCCTAAGTTATACTTGTTACTTATAGTAGAATGAAAGAGGGGAGAAGCCAAAGGAAGAGGTTCTAGAACTTTGAAAATAAAACTTTTCTTTCTCAGCCTCCTCTATTCAGCAAATGATCCTAGCATTATGACACTGCTTCTGGGCAAACATCAAATCTAAAACATAGTATAAATAAGTAAGTAAGTAAGTAAAATCTATAGATGAAACCAAGGGAGTATAAAATCTTTTGTTAAGATCGCAGAAAACTCTAAAACAGTACCTCAGAGAACCCTTCTGTCAGACTAGATGCCCTGATGCCCTGTAAAGATGCCTCATAGACCCTTTAGCTGTTAGAGGTCAGGGATGGTGCTGAACATCCTACACTGCACATGACAGCCTCTCACAACAAAGAATTGGTCCAAAATGTCAATGCTCCCAAGGTTGAGAAACTCTGCATTAGAGTGTATCAGCCTAGAGGGCACAAACCATATTTATTTAATCTCTTTCTGAGTAAGATTTATAGTAACTCACCAATGTTTCCATCTCCTGTTTGCTCCACAGAGTGCTCTGCATACAAAAGGTATTCATTTAATATCTCTTGCATTGAAAAAGTGTTAAATCTAAGGCAAACAAATTAACATAAAATATTATAGAGATGTGGAAAGACTAGGAGTCCCAGGTTTTATTTCCATTTTGGCCATTAACAAATTATATTTTCTTAAGTCCTATTCTTTGCTAGTTTCAACTTTCCAGGTTTGCAAAATAAAAAGATTTAATTAGATGACTATCAACAACACAAATGCCATTATGGGTACCAGATACAAAGCCTAAGAAAATCTAGGAAAGAAAAGAGATATTTTACAGATTTTTTAAAGGGAAGTAATTACAATAAAATGTATGTGATCTATGAAAGAATTATAACAGGCACTATTTTCTTTATTAGGACCTTCAACTTCTAGTACAGTAGCTAGTACGTAATAATTTCTCAAGTAGTATTTGTTGAATGAGTGAATAAATCCACAAAGCTACAAATAAACCAAAGAAAAATAAAAATGAAATCTATGGACTCAGGGACTGCAGATGGGAAGATGAAGCAGAAGAAAGGCTAGGGCAGAGTTCTGCTGTCATCGTTTCCACAATTAATAAAGACAAGAGCAATGTATAGCTTTTAGAGGAGCTTTTAGAAACCACAAACTGAAGGAGAACATTGATTTTTTTTTTAAAAAAAAGGTAAAAATCTGTTGTGATGACAATAGGCAGAATCCAGCCCAAGAGGATAGCAGAAAATCTCCAAGAGGCTAACATGGCAAGTGGGCATTTGAACTCACCTTACAAGTGAGATGATGAAGCAGAAGAGTTATGATGACAGGAAACAGCAAAGAATGCACAGTGAGGAAAGGGCATGTAGGGCTGGAGTTTCAGGAGACGAGATGGGTCACCCTCTAAATAGATATGTTCATTACAGATTCTAATTCTCCAATGTCCTAAGTTACACAGCAAGCCCTCTTCTATCCCACTACCTCCCCACCTCAAAAACACAAAAACTTAAAATAAAAAGTTCTACTCACATCATAAAGATGAAAAATTAGGGCAAAAACATGTAAGTAGATAGATGTGTGCACTTTAAGTACAAGACTGTCACAGCTGAAAATACAGATTCTATTTTGTAGCTTTTCAACAATTAAAACATTTTAAAGTAATTCAAAGCATTTACCCTTGAAGTACTAAGGTAGCTTCAATTCCAAATCTGCATTTAAGTTCTGAAAAGATGATGTTCTACTACTAAACAGGTTATACCTAGTAGGAATATTTTAGGATGAGCTATTACTTGACCACTCACCAGACTTTACCTGTGAACCTTCTTATAATTAACATGTGAACCCACAATTATGAGTAGTGCTGAAAAAGCTGGCTTAATTTAAAACAAGAAGGATCTCAAAAGCAAAACCTCTTTTGGTCAGCAGCTCACGGTGATATATTTGTGCTGCCACTACATGTAACCACTGCTTCCAAATTCCAAAGATTAGGAGGATCCTACAACTGTACGTTCTGCAGAAAATACACCTATGTTTTCACTCAAATACTGAAGAGCCTTCTTCAAATTTAAAAAAAAATCCCATAAATTAGAGTAAATGTGTGGTAAGAATATGCATGCTTAAACGGAACAGAAATGGGAAAAATACATGTTAAAAACAGGAGCAGCACAGGAAAACATATATATATATATATATATATATATATATATATATATATATATATATATAATGACTATAATAATAAAATATTTTGTTTTTACCTTAAATGTTGTCAAATGAGGCAGGACTACAGGCCATTTGACAAGAAGAATTGTTTCTTGTATTCCTGAAAATCTGTTTTTCCCTTCTTTAATATTTAAGAAACACACACACACAGGTTGCCGACAACTCTTAGAGAGCGGCTTGTGTTGTCGTTTTCGCTTTCCCGGCTGTGAACAAGTGCATATGTGAGGGCTGGTCGTGCATGCACAAGCATGTACTTTGCCTGCATTAAATAAAATCACAACACAACACCAACTACATCCACTCATTCATGTGTGCCTGCAGTCCACCTCGAGGAGACTGAAAATATAAATACAAGCTGCTATTTTGGTGTGATCACACGAATATGGCAGCTTGTGTGTTTTTTTTTTTCTCTTTAACATTTTAACACTGGGCAGATTGTCTGCATTAACACAAACCAAAATCAATTCTGCTCTGAAACTGCTTGCAAAATTTTCCTTCCCTAAGGAATTTGTTTTTTATTTAAGTAAAAAATGGGCTTGGAGGAAACTGTATAAGAAAGACCAACATTTAGGACATCTGAACTTTGCACAGTGTGACAAACAGTGTTGGACCAGAGGACTGGCAGTATCTCTCTCAAAATGGGGACTTTGGAGAAGATGGACTTAAGAAAAATTTTAAAAATCAGTAAGTTCACTTTGTAAAATTACTTTTGTGTATCATTAATATAGGAAAAATTTGCAAAGTAGTCTAATTCCAAGTTGCCTCCTACACTGAAAGGTATAATTAAATTTGACTAAAAACTCAGATGAGACTTGTATACTGTAAAAAGTCATGGAGGTACTCTTAAGGGCAGAGGAAGGAAATAAAAGTTAAGTATCTAGCACAGACCATATCTGAAAATTCCCTATGAATATAAAATAAAATGCAGATAGTCATATCATACATAAATATATGACAATAAATTATCTACATAACACTGCCCAGTAAAACTTTTTATGATAGAAATGTTCTATATCTGTTGTTCCATCCAATAGCCATTAGCACTTGAAATATGACTACCATAAATAAAGACTTAATTTTTAATTTTACTTAATTTAAATTTATACAGCTATATGTGCTGGGACAGTACATATATGTAGTTTTAAAAAGAGAATTTTAGCAATGATTACTGAATCCACAAAATATTAAATTACAAGATAAAAACCTGAGATGACAAAGTTTTCTTATATAGATTGTATCTAAAGCTTGATCCATATATAAACTATAACCAAAAGGAAGCATTAATATGAGAGAGTTGAATTCTTAAAGCTCTAACCATATCATGGAGAGTGAAGTAGGAAAGAAGGTAATTAACTGATGAATGGAGCTACCTGAAGTGCTACTATAATAACCCTATAATAACCAGAAACATAAAAAGAGCAAGAATAACCAGAAACATAAAAAGACCAAGAATTGAAGATGATGACTACCATATCCACTAAGGCAATCAGATAAACTTTAAATACAGTCAAAGTTACAGTAATAATAGTTAAAGAATTTTAATCATTTCAGTGGAGAGAGAAAGAATGCATCTGAAGAAAAAGTGATACTGTTTGGCAATAGCTTATAATATGTTAATTTGCAAATGATATATACACTACAAATACACTTTTAGAATAGACCTTGATAGACCAAATAACAGACTTCTCCGGCATCTAATATGGAAATGATATTTTATTCTGAACTCCGTATTTCCCATCATTTTCAATAATACTGTATGTATTTCATATAATGTTACAGCCTTTGAAGCATAGCAAAATTGGTTCAGAATGGACGATTCAAGTTCTGAATTATAAATGCTGTAAATTGGAAGTTCCTTGATTTACCTTTTGATTATCAGTTTTTTCAGTAATAAAAATGAGAACAGTAACAACCTCATTAGGTTGACATAGGAACAATTAATTGAAATGAATACAAAATCCTTTGAGGCAAAAAAGGGCTAGTAGAATAAAGGAATATTAAAATTAGTTGAGGAGGAGATAATATTTAATACAGTGACATATTCAGATCAAATAAATTCAATAATGATGGCAACAATACAGCTTATGAGATGAAATTATCTTGTTTAAACTTGGACTTGAAGGCTAATAATGGTATTTTTTTTCAAAGTGTGCTTATGTCTCTGAAGACTAAAAATGTTAAAGATTGTTACTACTAAAATTGAACAATACAGATTATCAGTGATAAGATATACAAACAATGAGCCTTTACTAAACATCAGACTCCACAGTGGCACAAAAATAAGATCCATGCCATCCAAAGGCATACCAGTTAGATCTGAAAGACGAGACCTGGGCTAACACCAGAGCTCTCATACATACTGTTTCCATTATAGCACCAGTTATCTTACACTGTAACTTTTTTCCTGGTTGCTTTATTTATTAGATTTTGAGATTCTTAAGGGTCCATGCCATATTTATCTTGGCATCTCCAGCACCTGGCACCCTGAGGAGATTAATATAAATGTACTGGATACATTGGCAGATTGAATATACTGGCAGGTCTAAATGAATATAGGACTCAACAAAATTAAGTAATATCATTAAAAAGTTATCAAGAAATTCTACTAGAGCACAGAATAAGCACAAATTTACAATTGTAAAGACTGGAAAATGTTTCATGAACAAGATGGTCATGAACTCAGGTCTTTAAAAATGAATTTTCAGGGATCCAAAAGGGAGCAATGGGAAGAAGCAGCATTCCAACAGAGAACAAGCAAGTAATGCAAAGCATGGAAAACAGAAAGCACAGAACCCATTCAGAAAATAATGCCAGAGCACTGGTCTATAACAGAACTGTGGAGGGACTTCAGATTTCTGGTTCTGCATATAAGGGACTTGGACATCACTACTCCTTCCTAACAAGTAAAAAGCTGAGCAGACTGAAAAAACTCTTCTTGGATCTATAAGAGAGGGGAGGACACAGGGTAAACAGGCAAATATAGGGAGTCACAGCTTACTGGAGCAGAACTCATAAGCAAAATCCCTGGCAGGCTCCAATATAGGATAGGAAAACCTGAACTATATACTTAATGAATTGCTAGAAAGCTCAGTGTAGACAACTCTGAGAGTCAAATACTCCAAGGGACGCAATAATAGGGAGGCTCCCCCTGAATGCCTCCAAGAGCTTGACCAGGCTTCTACAGTAACTATCAGAAAAAAAAAATCCCCTCAGATTCCTGTGGCGGGGAGTGGGGGGGATTGTGGCAGGCAGAATTCATTCTGAACATAGCACTCTGTTCTTAACAAAACCTGCCCTCACAAACCACCACCACAACAAAAACCTGCCTCAGGGAAAACTAGTTCACCAAAGCCTAATCTGCTGGGGTACTCTTTGACCCTAAATGACCTGGGAGAAGGGAAATAACCAACTCCAATCCATTTTAACCATTGTATTCCATTTAAGGCAGTGGGAAGAATTAGAAGCACTTGTGAAGGTCATGGTCCAGGTTCACTGTAAGACTAAGACCTAATCAGAGGACTAAAGAACACCTCCACTCCCCACTCACCTCATTACCACATTATTAAAGGCCTATTTACAGCAGTTCCTTTTAACTACCACATCATGTTCCAGCTACCAGGAAAAAAAATTATAACACATAACGAAAGGCGAAAGGCACAATTTGAAGAGACAGAGCAAGCATCAGAACCAGACAAGGTAGGGATGCCAGAATTATGAGATGAGAAATCAAATACAACTATGATTAATATGCCTAGGTCTCTAATGGATAGAGCAGACAGCGTGCAACAAACAGGAAAAGAAAGCAAAGATGGAAATCCTAAGAAAGAACCAAAACAAAGCGCTAGAGATAAAACACTGTAATGGAAGAATGCTTTTGATGGGCTTATTAGTAGACGAGACAGAACTGAGAAAAGACTCTGAGCTAAAGGACAGATTGACAGAATTCTTGAAAACTGAGAAGCAAAGAGAACGAAGACTGAAAAACAAAAAAGCAGAACAGGAAATTCAAGGACTGTGGGACAACTACCTAAGATGTAAAATAATGCATAATGGGAATATCAGAAGGAGAGGACACAGAAAGAAACAGAAGAAATATTTGAAGCAATAATGACAGAAAAATTCCCCAAATTAATGTCAGACACCAAACCACAGATCCAGGAAGCTCAGAGAACACTAGGCAGGGTAAATGCCAAAAGAGTTATACCTAGGCATATCATCATCTTCAGACTACAGAAAATCAAAGATAAAGTCCTTAAAGAGGGGAAAAAATACAACAAAACAGCTTACCTATACAGGAACAAAGACATGAATAATATCCAACTTCTACTTAGAAACCATGCAAGCAAAAAGAGAGTGAAGTGAAATATTTAAACTGCTAACAGAAGAAAAACATCAACCTAGAATTCTGTATCCTCTGAAATTATCCTTTAAAAGTAAAGGAGAAACAGACTTCCTCAGACAAGAAAAAATTGAGGGAATTTGTCATCAGTAGACCTGCCTCACAAGAAATTATTTAAAAGAAAAGAAGAAAATAATATAGGTTAGAAACTTAGATTTACATAAAGAAAGAACATAAGAAGGAATAAATAAAATAAAAATTTTTATTTTTCTTATTGTCAATTGATATAACAGATACCAGCTATTTAAAATAGTAATACCAACAATGTATTCAATTATGTATGTTTATAGGTGTGCATATATACAAACATACATAGGTGTGTGTGTGTGTGTGTGTATATATATATACACACACACACACACACACATATATATATATATATGCTTAAGTATACGTGAAATAACAGCAATGGCACAAAGGATATGAGGAAGGAATTAGGATTATTTTGTTATTATGAAGTACCCTATCAGTGAAGTGGTATAGTGTTATTTGAAAGTGGATTTGGATTACCTAAAATACAGACTGCGAAATTTAAATCAACTACTATAAAAGTAAAAGAAGTGTAATTGGTATGCTGAGAAAGGAAAGAAAATGGTTATAAAATATAAAATGCTCAATTAAAACTACAATGGCTATAAAAGGGTGGAAGATGATAAAAGAAACAAAGAACAAGGTAACAAATATGATAGATAATAAAAAAAATAATCACTTTAAATGTCAACAGTCTATATGCACCAACTAAAAGACTGAGATTGTCAGAGTGAATCAAAAATATGACAACTATATGTTGCTTACAAAGAACCCGCTTTAAATATAAAAACACATTTAGATTAAAAGTAAGTGAATGGAGGAAAATGTACTAGGCTAACACTAATTAAAAGATTTTTTAAAAGGGCATTACATAATGATAAAAGGGTCAATTCTCCAAGAAGACATACTGATCTTTAACATGTATGCACCTAACAAGAGCATCAAACTGTCTGAAGCAAAAACCAATAAAATTGCAAAGAGAAATTTTAAAATCCACTATTATGGTTGGCAAGTTTAATACCTGTCCATCAGAAACAGACAGATCTGGCAGGCAGAAAAGGATATAGGTGAACTCAACATCATCAATCTACTGAATATACTGACATCTATGTACTTTTCCAACCAACAACAGCCGAATACACATTTTCTCAAGCTCACAAAGAACACTCACCAAGATATACCACATTCTGGACCACAAAACATACCAAAACCAAGATGGCAGAGGAGAAATCATGCAGTGTCTGCTCTCAGACTACAGTAGAGTTAAACTAGACATTTAACAGAAAGAGAGCCGGAAAACTCTAGAAGGGAACCATGTGTTAGGAGGTCTGGGTAAGTCCATTCTTCTAAGACCACAGAGATTCAGAGAAGGCTTTAGATTAGGCAAGTAGCATGATCAGAAATGTGCTTTGAGAAAATAAGGCTGTAATACATGGATTTTACTGGAGGAGAAAGAGAACATATTTGAAGACAACAATTAAACAAGTTAAAGACTCTAGATAGGAGGTAAAAAAGGATCCAAGACAGGGAAGCAAAAATGGAAAACTGATGAATATAAGAAAACTACATATGACCTCTTAATTAATACTTAAAAATACAAAATGCATATCCTCCAACCTATCTATTCCTAACCATCTTTATTAATACATCTTTCATCTAAGTCACTAACTTAATGTGGAATCATACCACAAGACTCTTAGTTACTGCCCCAGATTCCATCTTCACCTCTACCCACCCCATTCCAGAGCAACCAGAATGATCTTTTTCGATATCACACCCCTGCTCAATGGCTTCCCATTGCAATTGGAATAAAACCTTAACTCCTTACTGTGGCCTATAGAACTGCTTGTCGGGCATTTGCTCTCTCCCAAATTTCCCTACTTAAATCATTAACCTCCTTGCCATACCTACCATACCCCTTCAGTTTCTCAAAACATCAAACTTATTTTCACTGAGGGACTTTGCACTAGCTGTTCCCTCTACCTGGAATGTTCTTTCCCTAAGTATTCACATTGCTGGCTTTTTAAAATTTTCATACCTCAGCTCAAATGTCATCTTCTCAGAGATGTCTTTTCTAATCCCTGTCCTAAAACTCCCATCCCTCTAACTATCCTATCACCCTGCTTTATTTCTTCACAGCAATTACCATCCTTTACAATTATTCTCTTTATCTGTACAGGATGACTGCCTCACTTCCCCACCCCTCTGACACTAAAATGTATATCCCACGAGAGCAGGATCTTATCTGTCTTACTTATCACTCTGTTCCTGCAAGGCAAAGGATAAGTCTGGGACATAGTAGACACTCAATAAACATACAGTAAAAAACAGAATTCTTATCAGAGATGCTAGTAAATGAGTGACACTATGTAACATTCACTGAGCTCTATTTCTTCTTTTATTTTTCTACTACATCATGAGGTACCTTACAGACTAGATTGAAAATCATGGATTTTAGATCATGTAGTGCCTTATAAATGTCAAATTTTCTAAGGTAACTGGCTGGCAATTTTTTTAAAAGGGATACCTTTACTGTTTGGTTAACGATATATACTATGCATTTTGTTTTTAAAAAGCCTGTTTTACTGCCACTGATAACATACTTACTTAGATGACTGATGAGGAAATTCATTTTTTGTTTTTTTTTCCCCAACAAACGTTTGAGTGCCTCTTGTACACCAAAACAAGGGCATTCTACTTTCTGAAACTGTATACGAGAGGTCAAGCACAGCCACTCAATGCCTCTGAGAGTAGTTTCCCTATTATTGGTTACTCTTGGGTTATCTAGATAACCCAACTCATCAAAATGATCCCATATCTCCCAACCCCTCTAACCTGCTACCATTGCCAGTAATGTAGAGTTCTGTTATATTCTGAACCCACAATTCCACTGTTTTCATTTTTATTTTTTAAAGTAAGCTCTAGGCCCAATGTGGAACATGAGATCAAAACCATAAGATCAAGAATCACATGTTCTACTGACTAAGCCAGCCAGGCATCCCTCCACTGATTTTCATTTTAAACTAGAAATCTGATTTGTTCAGTAAGTAGTATGACCTTAATAGCAGTCATCTAATTATTCAGTATTTGGGACCTGGAAAGAGGTGAATGTCAGAGAGCCGGAGGCCTTGACCTTGTAACAGGTCTAGCTAGAGTTGAACTAGCAGTGGGGCACACAGGAGAAGCTGCAGAAGGACCTGGAAGAAGGCACTGGGGATATCCACGACTATGCAAATACATGGCCCATACCAGATCCAGTGATTAAATTTACTGACATTTATGTAACTGTTTATGGCTTAAAGTGTTAACATATTGAGGGGCACCTGGGTGGTAGAGTCAGCTGAGCATCTGACTCTTAGTTTTGGCTCAGGTTATTATGTAGGTTTGTGATCTCAGGGTCATGAGATCGAGCTCCATGCTCAGCATTGTGTCCATTTGAGATTCTCTCTCCCTCTGACCCTCTCTTCCGCACACACACACACACACTCTCTCTCTCTTCTCTAGGATGAATAAATCTTCAAAAAAAAGTGCAAGTCTATCTAAATACTCTTATTACAATGTACATTTATTAATCCTCAACAATCCTTTGAGGTTAACTATTATCCGCATTTTACAGAAAAGGAGGAAAGCTGTTCCTTGAAAGTAATAGGTCTAAGATTATAGCATATGTTGCTAGAACTTATCCTAGGACCCTCCCACACAAATTCCATGTACTTCTCACTACATGACCCAGAAAGATGAAGCCCAATATATAAAAGTCATGTATATTAGTCATGTACTAAGTAAACAACTCTTTCATATGGTAAATAATAAGTAGACTGAAAGAAGTGGTTTGCAAACCTGAATGACTTTGAGAGAGACGGAAATAAAGACAGTAAAAATAATAGTTCCCATTTAAAAAGTAATTTGGTTAGAAAGGGATTCAAAGGTATAAATCAAGAGAAAAATTTTTCTAGCAATACCAATATTAGGACCACATAATATAACTTAATCAAAAGCACATGAATTTCAAATCATTGTTGAAAACTGAAAAATGAATATTAAGATTATCAATATTATAATTTACGTTGTGAAAGTGAAAACAAATCTACATTTTAAGAATAGAAAATAATCATTACTATCAAAAATGGCTAAAATAACTTTTTTATTAACACAAGGTGAATATTGCATTCAATTAAAACTCCTCTATGGATTCTGTATTTTACTAAAATTACAAAGAGGTAACACTAATTTGAATTACTCAAGGTTCTACATACGTTCTTTTGACATCTTGTTCAATCATTGATCGAAGTTCTTTATCTTGAAAAAATTTATTCCAAAGACTCTGAAATGAGGAAAACAACCTATTTAAAATAATCTTACACCTCTGCTTGACTTTTATGATCTCAATTTAATAATTTAAGTGATCACATTTATCCTTCTGAGTTATTTTACAATGCAGAAAGCCTGAAATTGAAATAATTTTTATTAAAAACTAGCTTAATATCAGAAACACACCCTTATACTAACATCAATTTTTCCCAGTAACAATACCGTATATATTTTAAAATTTTGTATTATCTATGTAAAGTGAATGATAGTTTTGCTGCTATACATCCACTAACTCCCTTACAGTAACAGAAAGGTCTGCTTGGATTAGAGCAGAGCCATAGGCCGACTGGTTTCAGCTTGAACCTGACCTGAATTCCCAATGCACTAAGAAAGATAATGCTTTCTACAAAGCTTGGTTTTATGATCAAACAAATTTTTAGGCACTTTTTAAAATGTGAATTTAAATAAAGCTTAAAATTTACTTAATATTTTATGTTGCTTTACTGTAGACTACATTATAACAACTCTATGTATCAGGGAAAACATGCTAATATTATATGTGAGCTGGAAAATAATTTCTGTTAGTGAGAAAATAGAAATTAGAGCAGCAGTTGAAGAAGTTATGCAGCAAAAAAAAAAAAAAAAAAAAAAGAAGTTATGCAATAACACCTCTAAAGTAGTAATTATTCTTAGCCTTTCCTGGAATATGAGTGGGAATACGCAGATCTTTTTCATTATCTTTAAAAACTTTTTAATAGACTCTCTACAAATATTCACTTTTCTTCCTGGCAATCAGTCCCACCAAGTGAACTTTACCTATTTTTATTATCAAGGAAGGCTTTCCTAGTCTCCCCATTACCCACTACAACCGTGATAAAACAGTTCTATCCTCCTGTTGATGCTCTCCTATTTTACCCTGAGTTCTTATGGTCCCCTGGGACTTCTCCATAGTGCCACTCAACAAAAATAGATTGTGAACCTCCTACAACACAGGGTGAACACAGCATGGAATAACTTCCATCAGGTTTTAGAGACATAATATACAGAGTAAAAAAAATAATTAGTTGGCATTAAATAACATTGCTTTCACAGTGATTGATAAGCAGTCTCCTAAGCATATTCTTATGAGCAAAAGAACCTGAGATATGAATAAAGATGAATTTTACCCCTTCATCCTGTGAAAGGGGATTATTGATCATCAAATCTTGCTGGCCAACAACCTTCCTTGGGTTTGTGATGTGCTGGCAAAGAAAGGAAGAAAACACACAAAAATCAGAGTTATTGGACTTTAAAGTATACATAAGAAAACAATTACATTAATTAAAGTACAACTTACTATTTCTTTAACGTTGCTATACCATGCTCTTAATTCTTTAATTCTACTTATCCACTGGCTTTTATCTTGAGGAAGAACACAAAGAAATAGCTGTCAAGAAAAAAAAGGGGAAACTTCTGTAAAAATCCTAACATGTAAAACTATGCCAAACAGAATCACCTGAAAATTGAAAGTGATATTCATATTCATGGTATTCCATATTTGTATCATTCCAATTCCCAATAAATTATATTTGGGAATGTTTATATATATTTGGACAATTCAAAAACTGAGCAAAGGCCAAATGAACATGATCCCAAAAGGAACACCATGGAAGTGACTCAAGCTCCCCTCCACATTTATATTAAAAATGAACAAGAATGCATTGAGGTTCAAGTATAATTCCCATTTACAGTCTTATATTAATGCAGGTATTGACAGATACCAAGTCCAATGATTAATTTCAAGTTTTAAGATTTGTCTTAAAACAGGCAGGTAAAGGATGGAGAACAACAACCTGAGGGCAGGGCTTCAGATGTGAAGTTATTTCTTTTACGGCAGAAATGTAATTTACAACTGGCAATTGGCTTATGAAAATAACAAGCATTTTTAAAAAGACAAATTTGATTTAATTTAGTTTAATACAACAATAAAATAAATCTGGATTTGAGTTTATTTTTAGCAAACGAAGGATACTAAAAGTTAAACAACAAGGAATGGGGGGTGGGGCATGAATATTTGTATACAAATATTCTAGCAGCAGGTCTCCTGTCTTTACTGCCTGCATCTAACAGAAGAAAAATGTATTTTAATTATTAACTCTAAATTATTAAATCTAAAACTGTCTAATACATCATGCGTTTCTTACTGTCTTTACTTGCACAGACTCTTTATGTTCAATTTATGCAGATAAAACCTAAAAAACTTTCAATAGGAGTCATTTCAGAAATAAATCTAAACCTCAATTAATTCATTTTAGAGAACAAAAAGGGACAATATTGCCAGGCAATTACAAAAGACAACTGCAGATTATTACTAGTTTTGGTAATCAATGGCCCTTTCTCTTAAGAGATTGACCTAATTTTTTTCCATTTCTCTTTCCTGCTGTCCTTCACTTTAGGTTTCCAGTGGAAAAGAGAGAGAGAGAGAGAGAGAGAGAGAGAGAGAAATCTTTTCCATCTGCTGTTTCTGAGGCAAAGGGGTGGGGGGGAGGGTACTAAATGGCTGCACTTGATACAGTGGGAAGCTGGAAGTAAATCCCCCTCTGCTCCTGCCGAGCTTCAAGGATTTCTGCAGAAGCCTCTGGGGAACGTAAAGGTGTTGCTTTGAATTCTGCTCCATCAAATGAGATGAAAGAACAGTTATTTCAAATAACTCCTTTACCATTACCAGTTATTCAGGACTAAGGTGGTTCAACCCTATTAGTAAATGTCCTATGAAAGATAAACTTGGATGGCCAAAAAATCGAGAGTCAAGTCTCCTGGAAAATTCAGTGATCCCCTGCATGGGTAATCTCCCAGGGCATCAGGTAATGTGTTGATATACTGCAACCACAAACTGTAAATAAATATTTTCTTCTTACCTTCCAGCAAATGCTGCGGAACCTGCTGCTTCTCAGCTGCCCATTAATCCCCTTCTGCCTTATTGTTGCCAAGTAATTGTTGTTTACAAATAGTTCTTCCCATTCTTTCCTATATGCAAGAAACCAAAGCATAGGGATCCTTTTGTTAAAATTCTCTGCTTGGAGAGGAATGCTACAGGAAATTAATTTTAAATAAGTCTAAGAAATGCAACTTTTAAAACGTATATATTTAGTTGTGTACTGTTTCTGAACGCATGGCTGTCTTTTTGGACACAGTTCTTCTGTAGATTTAATGAATATGTAGATCGCTATAATTATGCCAGCTACTGAAATTCATAATGTCTAAGGAGGCTATTCCATCTCCTCTAAAATGCTGGTAGCGCAGTTCAGTGAAACAAGAAAAAATATGAATATTAATATAAATATATGACTGCTTTTGCCATTGACAAAGACATGCCCGCTCCAAAAATACATAACAAAAAAAGGATACCATTAATTATATTAACTTCTCACATGAAATATCTGTTTAAATGAACCCATTTCTCTTTAGTGTCAGGCTGCAGAGTTGAATATAATAGACTACTTTCTTTAACTTTTATTGCTATTTACTATTGAAATCTCTGCAACTTCTTTCTACATGATCAGTTTTAAAATTTTAACAGGTGCAGACAAATTTGAAAAAAAAATCAAAAAATTAAAAAGCCTCACTGTAAAAACTGTTAAAGGCAAGCTTGAGTACCTTGCAGTACCTATGGCTGAGTAGATAAACAACTGAAATATGCCTCCCAGGCACGCAGACACCAGGGGCCTAACACCTGTGCCTCATTAATATACAAGTAAATCTGCTCTACTGGGAAACAATTGGAAATTAATTGTCCCAAACCATTTACTGAGTTTGAATAAAGGAAGGAGACCTATATTCCCTGCATCTTGTACCAAACTAAACATCAAGAATCATTTGTCAACAGTTGAGGCTATTGAGCGCAGCTTCATGAAATTTCTCTCAGATTTCATAATGCCACAAAAAACTTATCATGTAAAACTTATTATCAAAGCTGAAACCCTGGCAATCTTCTTCAGAGGGACTTCCTCAAAAGAAAGCCATCCTCCTATACATACATGCAGTTGTCACTGGCCAAACCCTACTCATTTTGAGAAAAGACAGCGTTGCACACTATGTTATCTTAGAGCCAGTAACGCAACCAACTGCATACTTACAGTTAAAAACCTGACTGTGATTCTGGAGTCCTGGGATCGAGTCCCACATCAGGCTCCCTTGCATGGAGCCTGCTTCTCGCTCTCTCTGTGTCTCTTATAAATAAATGAAATCTTAAAAACAACAACAACAACAACAACAACAACAAAAAACCTGACTGTGGGATACCTTCTCTAGAGTTTTCCAGAAGGGTGACCAAGGCAATGGCACATTCCTGACTTCCACAAGCAGGAGAACTTCCAGCTCAGCCTTGTAGCATTGATTCCCAAGCCTTCTGCCAGGAGAGGCTAGTGGCTAAGTATGTCAAATGAGACAAGCACTCCAGCTCCATACTGAAGAAATACATTCCTACCACCACTCCGTGAAAATTTCTCACTCAACACTCCATTTTTAAGAGAAAATAATACTTCACTTTTATGTTAATTTGCATTTGTGTTATTAGTGAAAGTGAAAATTTTTCATCTTTTTAAGTCATTTTAGTTCTTAATAAAAATTTCCTTTCTTGTCCTTTGCCTATTTTAATCACCAGAGGATAATGGTTAAGACAATGGATGCACAACCACACTTTCATTTTCACAGAAACACACAATTTACTAGCTACTCACTAGCTGTATAAGCATGGGCAAGTTACTTAATGTCCCTGTGCCTTGTTTCCTCACCTGTAAAATGAAATAATAGTATCTACCTCAAAGAATTATTGTAAGGATTAAAATACATGCAAATCCTCAGAAGCATATCTAGAATATCATAACATTTTTAAAAAATCAGTATTATTGTTGTTAATAACTACAATATTGCTCTTATCTTAGTGTGCCTTATTAGTTGCTCAAGAGAGTTTTTTATACATTAAAAAATTTCACATCTTTGTTTGCCACACACATATACTTTTTAACACAATATCTTGATTTTCAACACAGTGAAGCTTTTTAATTTGTATATTAATTTAAATCTAACATTTATTTTCTCCTGTTGATCTTTCCATTGTTTTCATGCTTAATTCTTTGCTGTTTCGAGTTCAAAGAAATCTTTACTGAAATCTTGTTTTTTTTTTAAAATCACATTAGTCCATTTGTAATACCTATAGTATTTTAAATACATTATCTATTTCCCAACAATCTTACATATATCATCCACGTCTCATATTCAGGTTTTGTTTTTATCCAGTTTTAGCAGTACTCAAAGATAAGATAAGCAATGAGTACATCTCAGAAAATGTTAAGTATGTCTAAATAGCTTGTGGTCTGCAAGCAAAAAGTGCATATTTTAAATAGATTCTGAACCCAAAGGGAATCAAAATTTGTGCAAAACCATGCAGTTCCATGGCCCAAAACCACCAAAACGTTCCAGAAAGAGAGGGAAGTGTGAGGCAAGGACTCCCCCAGTCTCTTCCAAAATCAGCTTCTATTCTCAGGTACCAGGACAGTATAAAGGTAGACACAGCTGGTGGCTAGATTCATTGCCATCTTGTCAAGTTACACAACCTTTTAAGGTCAAGTTACATACTACTTATGTAATGAAGGATAATTATTTGTTAGCTTAAATAAGACCCTGGGCCTTGATTACAGTGTTGGTAGACAGAACAGGAGACTGGGGCATGTGAAATGGAAACATTATCTTTGGAATTCACAATCATCTCAATTTATTCAGTGTACTTAGAGTTCCAATTAAGGCTTAAAGCCTCAAACTGATGAAGAAACCTAACAACAGAGGAACACGAAGGCCACAAGATAATTCATTGTCTTGTTCTTCTATGGCATTGTGTTTCATTAGTAAACAGTGATATAGAGTAAACACAAGTGACAGTTCCTACTATATGCTTAGCACTCAGATTAGAGAAAGCATGAAGTTAAAGAGGTAGATGGATCTGTAAACCATTAATATTCTGGTGTAGGCAAAGCACTCTTGGCAGTACAGAGAAGGCAGAACAAGTTTTATACCTAAAAATTAAAACTTAGTATAGAAAATATTAGCAGCACTGCAGGTACTCAAAGGCTACCTACTGCAAGAGCTGGGCTGCAGAGCTTAAACAGTCCATTGAGGACAAAATGTTGAATAATTTAGCTCTTTGAGGGGAGCCGAACCAAAATAAAAGGTTTTTACAATCATAAATATGAATGGTGAACTACTCCTGAATTCAGATCAAGACATGGGCAAAGAATACTGTTATTGACAAGTCAGTGGTGGAATTTTTCAGTTTAACAAAAATAAAGGAAAAGTAGTTCCTAAATTTTGTCTTATATTTTTAAAAAAGCATACAGTATGCCTGTAATAGCCCAAACCTGGCAATGATGCTATTAAAGTGCTAAAAAAAAATCCATATATATTTAAAAATATAATAATTTAAGTAAATCACTTTTATTTACAATAACTCTCCTGGATGTGTATTCTTAACCCCTCTCTACCAATGAGGAAACTAAGACTCAGAAAAATTGAGTAAGAAAAAAAAGAGAATTAGGAAAAGTATCTTCCAGGAATAACATGGAGGCAACGCTAAAAGGGAAATATAATACTACAGACATCAAAGGACAAAAATGGTCTCTGGCAACAAGGCAAGACAAGAATATGACCTTTTATTTTCTTCCTGATATTTCTAGTTTGTGAACATCAAGTACAAGAGTACAGAGATAAGTTTTCACCAGTTGGACTGAGAAACTAACTCAACAGCTGCTATGAGTGGTTAAAAACAACGTGGGGTATTTAGGTGTATAAAGGCCTCAAATGGAACAGATTAGACATACCTGGGCTTTAAGGACAAAGCACTAGTTCCATCTAGTGGCAATCACTATGCCTTGCAGGCACTGGGTCCCTAAAAACAACCAGCATCTACGTAGGGGAAAGGCAGAGAAACTGGTTTATTTCTCTAGCTAATGTTAATGGACATTAACATTAATGTTAATGGACTAATGTTAATGGACTGGTAGTGGCTGCCTTGGAAGCACTGTGTCAAAAAGGATTCTGAAGCTACCATATGCTCCTCAAAGAAGAACACTGTGACAAAAAATTTCAATGTAGGCCATGAGTGTTGCAGTCATTTCTCAGAACATGAAATCAACTTTTGCAGCAGCAATTGAGATCTCCTCCCCTCCCCCCCTTCGCTCCCCTGCCAAAGAACACCTACTTAGGTAAGCAAATCCTTGGCAATGTTTTTTGTTTTTTGTTTTTTTTTTTTTTTTGACATGGCAATCAACTAGAGTATGTAGTGAATAAATATAGCTGATGATCATTAGGAGCTCTCTATTTCTAATTATATATTTTAATGTAGTATTTTCCTAAGATACACACATAAAATTAGTATAAAACTAGTTAGCACCTTCTGAATGTAATTGTTTAAATACTTTTGTAACCTAAATAATGCATAAATTACTCGATTATGTGGCAATTCTGGACTAAGAATTTCTAAATTGTCGTAAATGATGACACGCTAGAGAAAATAATTTTATACTGTATATTTTATATGATGGTTTCTAACCCCATTTTCAAGCACTACCTGGGAAGGCAGCAATGTCTTTATGGGACTAACTAAAGAAACCCAAACAACTACAATGACTGAAAATAGTTCAGAGACCACATAAAATCTAGGACTCAGGAACTCCAATAGTTGGTTAAGAGATGCTACTCTGGTGCTCACTGATAAACTGCTGAAGGAATGGAGAAGGGACTGTCACCAGGGGGAAGTTCAACAGGTCACAGGGAAGGGAGATCAAAGAGGGAGATGTGGTCAAGGAGCTCTGCAGAGATGGTCCTGTAGTTTACAAGGTCAACTAGCCTTTGATCATCTTGTTTTTTGAGATTTGACAATAGGAGCACTAAAGGCCAGAGCCAAACAAAGGTGATCTTTATGCAAAATAAGATCAGAGTTAGACACACAGAATATTTGAAAGTGAAAAAGCACAAGAGAACTAAATCTGATGTAAAAATGTTTATACAATTTTATGAACCTGAAGTGCATACCAAAATCTGAAAGAAATTGCCATATTAATGACTATAACTGCTTTACCAAATATATAGGTAAAAGGACAGAATAAATTTTAAATTTGTATAGAAATATATTAGTGAAAGATTTCTACTAATGAAAGGACTGTACCATAAATCTAATATTCCAACTAAGAGAGTATATACTTTAATGTCATCTTAAAGGAATGATTTTAAAAATACTATTCAAATAGAACAAGGAACATCTAACTTAAAAATCAATGGAAATATGAGAAGTGTAAATTAGGTATGTCAGCATCAGACTGTAAAGTGTGGCACCAGATATGGGTAAGCTACAACATTAGGACTGCAGGTGCCAAGATCAACCAGATAAACACTGATGTTATCTATAATTACCTCATTTTTAGCTTAAATCACAGGTAATGAGGGAACTCAGAGACTCTAAAAGGCAATTAGAAACTGTACTGGCTTTTCTGCTTCCTGTATCAGGAATTTTTAAAAACTTACTTTTATTTAAAGCTTTTTTTCCTCCATAACGAAACATCAGGGCACATCACTTATACATATATAAATAAATATAAAAACAGAATGCACAATTACTCACAAGCTTCAAATGGATTTCTTTCTTATGTCTAGGTGAAATGTATTCTCACGTGGTGAGGCTCCATTGAAACAAAGGCAACAAATAGTTCACTGTGTGGAGGTTTGTTAAAATTAATTTATGATAATGTTTTGATTTGGGTTTGGATTGAACTCTGAACTGAGAAATTTTGAACTCCCACCTCAATATCCACAAGGACACAAAGAACTGAATTAGCAATAGTTTTGGACTGTCAGATAATATTTTTTTAAATATATCATTCTCTTCAAAATATAATGTTTAAGAGCTTCTAAATTCAAAGGTCATATTAAGTAGGTAAAGTCAATAAACATACCCTTAGAAAAGAAATTTTTAAGAGCTGTATCACAAGGTTATAAAAAGTTAAGTATACAATAAAGGTCATTATACTACTAATCAAGGGTTCAGCATTTAGAAATGAAGAGAGAAAAGGATCCTGTACCAAACTGTCTCTATGAAGTCATCTAAAATGAATGTATTTTATATTCCTTAGTTAACTGATATTTCTTATATAATTAATGCTTTGTAAACCTTCCTGAAGACATCCCCCACCTTCTTCACATCCCCACTGCACCACATTCACCTTGCTATTTGTGAAACTAGCATGCACTTGATATCTAACTTTCCATGTGATACAGAATTTGCCACCGTCTACAATGTAAACAGTACTATGAAGCAAATGCTTACAGAATTGAGAACAAATTATTCTCCAGTAATCTAGAGACAGACATTTATTTAGCAAACTCTGTTGTCTTCATTAAAAGTCAATCTTATTTCATAAACTATGTTTCTCAAGACTGGGTTGGTGGGGGGGTCCCTAGGTGGCTCAGCGGCTTGGAGCCTGCCTTGGGCTCAGGGCGTGACCCTGGAGACCCGGGATTGAGTCCTACGTTGGGCTCCCTGCATGGGGCCTGCTTCTCCCTCTGCCTGTCTTTGCCTCTCTCTCTCTCTCTGTGTCTCTCATGAATAAATAAAATCTTTAAAAGAAAAAACAACCCCTTTAAATATCTTAAAAAAAAAAAAAAGACCGGGTTGACTTATAGGGTATTACACACATGGAAATACATGTATGCTTCAAATAATACTTTCTCTTTAAAAGATCTGAATGGAGTATAACTGAATCCAGCATTTGTTAATTTGTAAGATAAGCAACATCCAATAGAACAGAGATAATAGTAATATTCTATATCTGTCCAATATGGCAATCATGTATGGCAAACATGTAACTACTAAGCTGTTGAAATATGGCTAGTGCAAATAAGTACATATTTTAAATAATTTAAATCTAAACTTATATGGACTCATGTCAAATAAAGGTTTCTATATTGAACATCAAAACTCAAAAGTGTTTTAGGATAATAAACTATTCATAGATACATTTGATTTTTAAAGTAACAACTATAAAAAGTTTCAAGAAATATAAATATACACATGATCTGTATCACATATAGTGTTACTGGGGAAAGAAGAGAGACACACTTTAAAAGTTAAACAATACAGCTAGTCAAAAAATCAAGACTGTTCCATAAGAGAGGTAACACAGTAGACAATTCTAAATGAATGGTGCTAATAAGATCAGATATAAATGTGATAGATATTTTTTTCTTTTTGGTCTCTATCTGGTTGTCCTTCCCTGTCTATATGTTTCTCTGTCTCTATCACCACCCTCTGCCTCTTGTTTCCTCTCACCTCCCTTTTCTTATACATACAGATAAAAGTCAGGGAAGTAAATCTTTAGTGATGAAGTGATGGATCTGTAAGTTACCAAAAATAATCAATGCTGGCAAGAACCAGACCCAAGATTTGAATCATGAGCCTAATATGACCCCAATATTAGACTGCCTCAAAGATCCAGGATATGAAAATGTTAAATGAAAATGAGTCATGTGATAAACCAATTTTAAGTCAATATGGACATTATGTACTTTATAATTTGTTTGGATTAATGTACCTAAGAAAATAATTTCACACAGGCCTCTGAAAAGGTAAGGAAATCTCATCCAAGGGCCACCAGAAAATCTCACTTATATATAATTTAAAAGAAAAAAACTCACTACTATAAAAAATCCCACGGGGATCCCTGGGTGGCGCAGCGGTTTGGCGCCTGCCTTTGGCCCAGGGCGCGATCCTGGAGACCCGGGATCGAATCCCACATCAGGCTCCCGGTGCATGGAGCCTGCTTCTCCCTCCGCCTGTGTCTCTGCCTCTCTCTCTCTCTCTCTGTGACTATCATAAATAAATAAAAAATTTTAAAAAAAAATCCCACGCTTGAATACCCCATATATCCAACATAATGAAAGACCAACGTATGCCACATAAGTGATTTTTTTTTTAACACAAAAATGTTGAGAGTGTCATAGTATTTCTAAGCCTGAAAGAAATTTTTGTCCAGATGTGGTATACATTTGGAAAATGTATAGCTTTTGGCCCTGCATTAAATAACTCCATACTTGGGACACCTGGGTGGCTGAGCGGTTTAGTGTTTGCCTTCCACCCAGGGCGTGATCCTGGAGATCCGGGATCGAGTCCCACGTCGGGCTCCTTGCATGGAGCCTGCTTCTCCCTCTGCCTGTGTCTCTGCCTCCCTCTCTCTGTGTCTCTCATGAATAAATAAATAAAATCTTAAAAAAAATAATAAAATAAAATAACTCCACACTGCTTTGCTTTTAGAGTTTTCCATTCTGTTATTAGTGGCATCTTTCTCATGACTATCATTATCCGGCTATCAGCTACCAATTTGTATAATGATTATACATTAGTTTTTAAAAATCCTAAATCTACACCCCTGTCACTTGCTCAGTGTCTTTTTAAAAATAAAGACAAGAAACTAGACTTTAAGCTGTCATATATTCTAGCCTATTTCAACATCATAAATTAGCACTATCATTTTAATTTTTAAAAAATGTGAAGACTGAGAATAAGGACTTGCAGGGCTCTCCCGTGCCTAAACATACCGTAATAAACAAACATTCTGCCTGTTCTAATATTTTCCTCCTATTTCTAAGTTTCTGGTTATATTCTAAATGGTTGAAGTTATTAGAAATTTGACCTATAAATAACGGATATGTCACTTTTGTATCCAAAGATCAGCAGCGAATCCCATTCTCTGGCCTTAGGCCTTGGGGGATCAGCCAAGAAAGAGTTCAGAGCCAAACTCTTAAGCAAGCATTTACTAGCAGTTAAAGCAAAAGCACCTTCTCAAGGTGGGAGAGGGGGCAGGCCCAGAGGTGGCAAATGTTTCAGGGAGTCAGATCATCTTTTCTCTTTCCTCTTCATGCTTGCATAGGTTATGGGTCACAGCTAGCGTGGTCTCTGACTGAGGCTGCTTCCAATCATCTAAGGGATTCCTCCTACCAGTGGAGGGGGTGGGTGGTCGTGGGGGGTGGGGTTTGGCCCCATATGTTGGAATTGTCATGGTAGCCTTCTCCCTACAGGGAGAGGGTCAAAACCACAATGTACATGTATCATAATGAAGTATCATATGCTACTGCATAGTAGTATCATATGCTACTGTTGGCAGGTGTCATAGGGGAGAATGCATGTGTATCCTCTTTGGTGTCTTTCCTTAACTATCTACTTTATCTCAAAGAAAAAAAGGAAAAAACCCTTCTTCTGAATACTGAATATAGTGGGTGGAGGATAAAGGGTTGAAAGAAGACACTAAAGTGAAGAAATCAGGGTATGGACACCTAATTTGAGTCTGTACTGTTTCCTATGTAGGATAGAACACCATTGGGAATATTTTTATTACTGATTTTTAAAAAATAGTTGTTCTGCATCACAGCGGAAGATGAACTTCCTTTTCCAAATTAAAAATATGTTTCATAAAAGTCCTGTCTTAGGCAGAAGTATTCTCCAATGATGAAATTTTATGTTTTTCTGAAAATTCATCTATTTCAAGAGAACCCAAATCTAGTCCTGACTTTATAAAGGGCCTTTTGTTACTTTTTTCTATTGTTAACCATATGCTCAATAATTCAGATATATCCAAACGGATGCCACAAAATCTTTAACTGTATGTCCCCAGATATCCTTACATGAACCAAAGAGATGTTTCCATAAAGCTATCACATGGAACACTACTATTAAATTGAAAATTAGCACAAGAAAACTCTCATTTTTCTCCAGAGCTTTTAAAAAATATTATGATTAGGAATGGTACCTAGACATAGCAGGAAAGGTAGGAAAATGGGCTTCCCTTCTCTAGGGCCCATCAACAGTCCAGGTGACAGTGAGAAAAACAGGGATGGGAACAGTTAAAAAAAAAAAAAAAGCCAATAAAACCATGGCTTTATTTATTCCACTCCCTCAACCCTCTACTAGATCTCTCAAGTAGGAAAAAAATACTCGTGTTCAACCTACACATAATCAGAATATTAAAAGAGAGAAGGAGGCTCTGGGTTTGGTCACATGGTCAGGTGGGGAAGGGGCAAGCAAACAAATGTAATTACAAACTCTTACTGTACACTGAACAAAATCTACATAACAAGAAGTCTGTGCCTGGTTCAATGACAGTAGAGCTCTGTTGCTCAAGATAACTTTAAGATCTAGAAGTACATTAAAAAACTGGAATGAGAGTTAAGAATGTTCAACTATCCTGTTTTTGCTTCACATGGGTTCAGAGACTTGGGCTTGTCATCTGAATTACTTTTCTAATCTGAACAAATAGCTTGAAATTCAATTTTTGAAAATCCTTGAAATATGTCAACCAGCTAAACTACTATATCTATCTCAGAACATTGCATCTATAATCATGAAATGAAAACTATGTCCATATGTTCAGATGATACTAGGACTTCTTTTAAATTTCAAATATTCTCTCATTAGCAGGCTATTTTTTATTCCATAGCTGCTTTATTGATTTTTTCCCTATTTCTAAGCACATAGTATTCATTCTCAATTGTATCATTATCAACTATTTCATATAATTTTGTGATTTAAAGATTCTCGTTTTCAACTCCAAGCTAAATTTTTTGCTCATGTATTTAAATATATCAAACACCTATGATATACTAAAACCTAAATCTGTAAATACTACCAAAATACTAGTTCAATGTAATAGCAATGTCAACACATATATGTATAATACTCAACAACAGATATATGTAAATACTCCTATTGTAAGGTCCACTTTAGTTGTCTTTTATAATTAGGGGCATAATTTTGTCACTAACAAACATAAAGTCAATTGAATCTAACCATTCTAACACTGTTCCACCCCCACCCCCCACCCCAAAAGAACTCATTGTTAACAGAAAATTAAGACTACCTTTATTCATGTTGTTTACCTCATAGAAAAGTCCTATCCCCTCTACGGTGTCCAGTAGATATATCTTCCCTGTAACCAACACTTCTCTCATCTCTCAATTTTAATTACCCCATCTGGTACTCCTCTAGTTCTTAGTAAAATGTCCCCATTATAACATTGGTCATCATCCACATTAGTTGCTTCCATGTCTGTCCCCCCTCCTAGTTGATAAGTTAGCTGTGTTTTAGTCCTCTTTGGATCTTGGAGGTTTAGTGTACTGGCTTGCCTATAGTGTACAATAAAGATTTGCAGAATGACTAAAGATTTGTTAGCTTTCTTGCACCAAATATATATAAACAAATATCAGAAAAACACTAATGGAAGCTCTAGAAAAAAATGAAAAATAGGGTTACTAACCACTGCCAGCTTTCCCTCAGAAGGCAAGGTAATTTTGATAGAGAAAATAGACAAATACTGAGTATCAATCTCTATTAAAATATTCTGTGAAAATTCCAGCTTCAAAGTGTACCTTTGAGGCTTATAAATTGTTCGTCAAATCAAAAATCAATAATTAAGTCTTATGTAGAGCTAACTATATAACGACAAAGTAAATAAATAAGAGATTTGTTAAATGTTTAAGAAGATTTATAATTTTCCACTTTTAAACTATACTTCTTATATTATTTTCTCAAATTACAGATCCAGTAACACTCTTCAACATTATTGACCAAATAGTTAACTGACTTTGTCTGTTTCACTATCATACTTAAAAAGTCCAGCATGCTAATGTATACTACAAATAGTGACTCATGGGGCTGATAGGGGTACATTTCAACTGGGAACACCAGGGGAAAATGGAAGTATGTCCAGGGGAAGGGACTCTCAGTGATGACTGACTCAGAGCAGCTTATTCTCATATTTCAAATGTATGCCTGTCTTTTCAAAGATAAATATTTACACAGCCTTGGATGACTGGAGCTTGCAGCTGACTATGTAAATAAACAAATACGAAAAAAAATTTTCCCCTAGAGCTTGGCTACAGATAATAAAAAGGGCTTGAAGGGGCTTCTGAAGCAAAGGAATTCAAACTAACATGTATACTCAAGTCAGTTTAGGTTATGTTAATGTAAGGCTGTAAATGTAAACAAGCCAGTTAATTAGTTAAATGGAAGGTAACATTTTCGGAGGCTTAAATGATCAATAATTAGTTCAGACAGTTGTATATTACAGAAAAACATAACCTACTGCCCAGTTCTACTATCATAAAAAAATAATAAAGTTACTTCAAGAAGATACATTCAAGTGTGGTTTTTGTCTCCTTCTCTCAAATATAGCTTCATTATGGAGATATGAAATAAAAGGTATTATTTTGATTTTGGTTTCTGGAAAATGCAAAGGTTACATATTTTGTGCTCTCTGAAATTATCATTTAACTATAAAGGTTGTGGTGCTATTTCAACAAATATGAAAATGAGAAGAAAGTTTGATAATAAGACTGTCAGGTTAAATAAGCATGGATTTTATAAATATTCTTCCTATACAATCTGTACATAACTGTAGATATTTATAGATTTGATCTTTTAAAAATAACTGTAGATCCAATCCTTAAATACTCATTTACTGCCACTTTAGAACTGCACAGAATTTTAAAAATACTTTTGTGAGACAAAGGACAATTCTAATTGATGAAAAAGTTGGTTAAAACTTAAAGGAAATTTCAGGAAAGAGAAAAGGGAAAGGTGTAGAAACTAGTACTTGTTATTTAATATGTGTTAGATGACTAGGCCAAGTGTTCTATACATTTGTAGGTATGCTCCCTACAACTCTACAATACAGGAGCTGTTTATATTCCTTTAAAAAATTTTATTTATTTGGTCATGAGAAATACAGAGAAAGAGAGAGAGAGAGAGAGAGAGGCGCAGAGACACAGGCAGAGGGAGAAGCAGGCTCCACGCAGGGAGCCCAATGTGGGACTCGATCCCAGGTCTCCAGGATCAGGCCCTGGGCTGAAGGCAGCGCTAAACCGCTGAGCCACCAGGGCTGCCCCTACATTCTTAAATATAACAGAGTAACAAACTTCTATCACTCTTAGAACCGGAACCCAGATTTCTAAATTTTAAATCCAAAGTATGCTTTTGCTCTATGATCTCTACTAGTATTTTGAATTACTACTTCATGGTATTTCAAGACACATAAGACCCACTTGCATACAAACGGGGGAAAAAAGGCATTATACTAGAAGTAAATGTAAATGATAGAAAGATATTTTCCACATTCTCTCAAATTACTGAGTACATGTGAGTCGGATACATAAAAACTGTGAGCCTAATTTTTAAAGTTTACTCAATGACTAAGCAATATTCAAATTAATGTATTTTTATTATTCAAGAAAAGAATTAACTTTAGATTCAAAAAGCCAAACCAAATATATAATTTCCTTGAAAACTTTTTATCAATTTCAAAACAGCCTTTAACTCTGTGGGCTATAGGGAATCCCTGGGTGGCTCAGCAGTTTGGCGCTTGCCTTCGGCCTAGGGCATGATCCTGGAGTCCCAGGATCGAGTCTCACACAGGGCTCCCTGCATGGAGCCTGCTTCCCCCTCTGCCTGTGTCTCTGCCTCTCTCTCTTTGTGTGTCTGTCATGAATAAATAAATAAAATCTTAAAAAAAAAAAACCAAAAAAACTGTGGGCTAGAGAACACACCATATTGAGAAAGGGAGGCAATTTCAGAAGCTCAGGTTAGTATTAAGAAACTAATAAACAGCACCCAATTTAGAGCTAATAAGATTCCCTTTATTTCTGCAACACAGGTTCTTTTAAAATATGAAATATATTATTTCTTAAAAGGAAAAAAATAGGAAGCCAAAAAATGGCTATTACTTAATTTAAAAAATATAAACAATGTATACTTTACATATATTTAAGGTCTTTATAAATTTTTCAAGTCTCAAGCCCCCTGCTATCCCAGTCGTAGGATTTACTAATTCAAAAGACATGCATTAGTACTTTGCAATCCCTTCTGCATCCAACTACCTTTGTTTTTTTAATTCAACAGCAGTGTTTCTAACTATTATAATCTTTGTTTATTGGTGATAAGTTATAACAGAACCACCATTCATTGTTACTATTTTGAACTGTCTCTCCTGGAGTCATTTACGAAGTATTATTTGTAATTATTTGTAAATTATCCAATTGTTAAAATTCACAGGATAATACATTTTTCCTAGTGGCACAGCTTGGGAAAATATACCCAGAAATGGTACCATGTGAAATTAAATTGTAAAAGTGATTAGGGTAGACTACATGATTTACTACTGTGTACTGGAATCTAGAAAATCACAGTTAAATATACAAATTTATTTAAAAATAATCTACAATGACTTATTTTCTATCCTATGACATTTATACAACGCCAAGATGATGTCTGAAAATTAAGCAATATTCTGAGTTTCCCAGAGAATGCCAATAACTGGTCTGAGTTTTCTCTAAATTGACTATTTAACCAGTGTATTTTAACATGGATTTGTTGCTACATAACCTAAATCTTAAATGAGGTAATCCTAAATCTTTAATATCCTAAATCAAAGTGAGGCAAAAATGAAGTTATTTCTTCCATTTTGGGAATCCAGTATTATATGTGAAAAAAGCATTACACAGATTCAAAAGCCATATAGACTTCTATGAACTTCTGTGAAAAGTTATGATTTGATCAATAAAGATATTTAGAAACACAGGATAAAAAAGGAAAGTTTAAAAATGTTCACCTTCAATTTATTTCATAGGTCACTGTTATGCCATCTAATAAGATAATTAAAAACATGCAAGCAGCTGGTACTACAGCTAAACAGATTAATGTAATAGTCTGTAGTCATATGTGCTGGCAAGGGGCTCGCCTCTTTGGAGAGGAGAAGGTCAGCTGCCCTTGGGAAGAGAAGGTGGGTGGTGGGGAGAGACTATTCTTTCTACCATGTGGCCCTGTGCTACAGTCCCTAAGTTAATCATCTACTGCAAACTGCTAATCAGCAGACTACTACTCCTCTTTCATACCCAGCAAGGGTCTCTCAGTTTTAATGGTTAAATAAGAAATGCAGAAAGCTCATATAATCTGACAGAAAACACTGGTCTTTAAAAAGCATAAGGTCTGTTGCATAAACCAGTATCTTTTCAATTCTTACAAATTTTCCATTTTAACACATCATCTGCAAATTAGTTGGGAGACATATAACTTCATTTTAATCAAAAGTTCTAAAACACCATCTATTGCCTAGGCACCATATAATATTCATACCAGTGCCTTAGGAGTTAAATTAACTACACTCCATTTGAATCAATGAAGCAAAACCACAAAAGACACAAATCCAAGTAAAACCTCCTGGCCTACGAAAAACAAATCTATGAACATTAGGTACATAACACTATCGTGTTGGGATCTGTTCAGTTCTAAATTTCTAAATTTGTCAAAATTCCAAAAATCCACCTCTCAACTTATACAAAGAGTAAAACATCTTCCTTTTATCACTGCTACGTGTACAAATTTGGCATACAAAGGCAACTGAGAATATTGTATCAGAGACTGAGCATTTCAAACCTCAGGTTAACCTTGTTCTTAGCTCCTTTTCTGCTAACATACAAAACTTATTTTCCTGTGAGTCACATCCTTTGTTACCTTCCTTTTAGTGTCTCTATATCAGGGCGCTGTAAAATATTCTAAACACCAGAAGATTACCAATGATGACAATGATGACAGTGCCACAGACTAGAAGATAAAAGCAGCTATCATTTACTGAGCATTTACCACATGACACTATCCCATTAACTCCTCCTAACAACTGTGTTTTCTTACCCCCACTTTAATGGTGAGGAAACTGAGGCTAAGACATGTCCAGAGTTTCCCAACTATTTGGAGTCAGGATCTGAACCACCTCACTATATACTTAGATATTATTAACAAATGAGGGATGCCTGGGTGGCTCAGGGGTTAAGTTTCTCTGCCTTTGGCTCAGGGTGTGATGCTGGGGTTCTGGGACAGCATCCCACATCAAGCTCCCCAAGGGGAGCCTGCTTCTCCCTCTGCCTATGTCTCTGCCTCTCTCTCTCTCTCTCTCATGAATAGTAAGATCTTAAAAAAAAAAAAAAGAAAAACAATCAGTGACTATGCCCTCTTGAAAGTGACAGTCTAAGACCACAATAAGACAAAGAAACAAAGGGAAGAGTACAGACTTAAGGTGACCAATTCAAGACCGAATTCAAAAGTTAATAAAACCTCCGCAAACACTATAAAAGAGTACACGGGTTGAAAGGTGAAGATTGAGGCAACAAAGTTGCCAATTTATATGAAAGAATTGATAATACTCAAAGAACTAATAATGCCATGGCTTTGTATTTGTATTTTCAAAGGCTTTATCTTCTACATTTTATCTCAGTCTTTACGAGAGTTGTGAGGAGGAAGCAGGTTAGACATTATGATGTCTGTCTTAAAAGATGACAAACTAAAGCTAATTATTACCCTGGACACAAGTACATATAACTAGAGTATGATGGTACTAGGCTGGCTGCCAGAACTGTCTGACTGTAAGAAAGGTCAGGATTTCTGAGATAGTTTAAACAAGACAAAATTGGAATTGTTAGGCTAAAGGATCTTTGAGGGTTAATATTCACATTTTTCTAGTAACTTATTTAAGTTTAAAACAGCAACGATAGCAACAGAAAAATAATTTTCATTTTCAAAAGGGAATTTTACTGACAATTCTGTTGCCATTTTAGTATGATCGTGCAACAATTCCTAGGTTTTATCAGTTAACCTTAATATGAAAATATACCCCAGAGCTGCTTCTATGAATTCTGCATTTAACCCAAGTGTCAAATTCACAAGTAAGCTCATTATATTGTAAGAGCTATTGCCTGCTGAGTAGAAAACTATTCATTTCACACCTTAAATACTATAATACTATTTAATAACAGCACTGGCCTGCCAACTATTAAAAGCTCGTTTTTATATATTGTACTACCTGAGCTTTTTATCTTGCCTTTTTAATTACAACAATAAATTAATATCCTAACATTACAACACTGACAGGCATTGATTAAAATTATATTAGTTAACAACATTAGTATTTATTGTGCAAAGTTGCATTAGGAGTTCATTTTCAAAGTACAATTACCATTCAATAATACTAAAATACTTTAATCTTCAAACTACAAGAATAAACAAGGATAAAATAAACTACAAGATAATACTATGCCTTCACATTAACACATTTCTCTTAACTTTATATTATGTCCATTATTTACTATAATTAGCTAAACTACAAATGTAATTGTAAAATTAACTCACCCACAAAATTTACACTTATATGGATTTTCCTTCCTTTGAAATACATCTCTATTTTCCTTTGGTCTTAGCTTTGTTACTTATATCTACTAATAATATTAACAACACAGATTTCACATATATTATCATATTAACATTCCTCACTTACATGCCAAATCATGAATGTTCAACTATCTTTTATATTCACTTCAGTACTAAAAGAAGGATTTGAAGAATCCCAGCATTTATAAGGTAGGATGAGTACAGTGAAAATATAATGACAACATATGAGCTTTACTGCTGTGATAATACCCTTCTAGAACACCATGGGAACATAAGCCTTTTTTGTAGTATCTGTGACACTTGAACGACTGATTATTTATACAGACCCCAACTGATATAAAATAAAGATGTCAAGTGTTTCAATTACCATCTCATTTGTGGAATTCATAAACAATTGTACAAAAACTTTCCCATTTACCATATTCTTATTGTTTCCTGCATATATGGCCCTATCCTAGATATTAAAAGCTTACCTGGAATCAGAAAAAACAATGACACAGTTCCAATTAGAGATATACACAATATTTTTTCAAATAAAATATAAAGATTCCAATCATAAACTCCGTATTTACTACATAAGAGAAGGAGTTACAGCTTAACATTCACCTGAGTTTCCAAGTCTATAGTGGTTTTTGTATTTTATAGTGTCACTGCAAATGTGTCAGAACTAATTAACCATCAGGACAATATACTCAAAGTATTTCTTCAAGAATCTGCTTTGCTATTCACAATGCCAAAATGTATTAGTATTGAATCTGCACCTTTTTTTCCTTGAGAGAAAACAACTTAGTTCTTATATCACATTGGTTAAGTATATGAATTTTCAAATATTACTGGAAATAATATAATCTTTTTTCTTCCTAGGTTCCCCTTTTACGAAGGTACAAAATCCATAAACATATACTCAAGCAAATATAAGGAGAATATTACCAAAATATTAGAGAAGATACCTGTTTCCTTAACTAGTGTATCCTTTTAAAAAAAATCACTAATTGAGATATAACTGCCCTGTTTGCTGAAGAACCATATGAAATATAAATAAACAGCACTTGATGTCACCTCAGATTACATTTCATATTCTCTTAGATACTCATAAGGAACATATTGTTTTAACAGGAAAACTTAAATGGAAGCCTTTAGTACTATAACAGATATACTGGAAAAATAAAAACAAAAATGGATTATAATGGAGCTTAATACTACATGTGCATTCATACCAATTATCCTGCTATATACTAACAAGTGATAACTACAGTTAGGCCATTTACTCAAGAACTTAAAAGGTTACATTGTTCATTACTCAGTAAATCTGCAAAACAATAGCATATCACAATAGTCTTTCTATTTGACTTATGTTTAAAGCATAGGTAACATTTTCTTACTACTATAAGATTAGAATCCTGTAACATCAGGTATCTTGTGTAATATCTTGTAATAATATGTATCTATGTATTCATCACCTACCTATAGGAATTAAAAGTCCCATCAGAATCTAAAGTAGAACTTCTTCTTCCATTTTTATTTGAATCTCCTGGAAAAAATAATTAAAAAACGCTGAAATAAGGAAGATTATGAAACTGAATGTTTTAGTTGAAAAGCTTCTGTGTGACAGCTCTATTAAGTTTACTGAGTCCAAAAGCACTATCCCTACCCCCCAAGTATGTCTTGTAATCAGAGTACAGACCTCTTTTTTAGGCAAAAAACTCATTTTAATGTTAAAATATAAACCAATATCACCACTCCTAGCTTGTATAGAAATATTATCAAAGTAACTGTTAACAGAACAAATGAAACATTACAGACATTTTATTATGAATCACAAACAAAATAAAAATTTATAAACCATTTAATCATACACCATTTTATAAGCAAAGGGCAACTCTTTGTTAGTGACCAAGTCATCTGCCATACCACTGGTACAGTAAAAAGAGAACAACAGAAAGGGGACCTGGAATGATCTCCAGTCCCCAGCTCTCTATGGTCTAGGAATATAGTAAGCAGAGAGGTAAAAGGGAAAGCAGGCTTGGGAGGTGGTGAATGCATCCTAACAAATCTTTAATACACCTTAATACCCTTCTTAGAACTTTGTGTTTTAACTGTGGGCTAAAGTTCAGCAGTTTGAAATGAAAAGAACAACATGAAAGATATTTCTGTATTGTATGGTAATACTAAACATTTCAATTTAAGAAACTTATATTCATAGTATCAGACTTAGAACAAATTAATACCTGTTTAAAAATCATGGAATAAAAATAAATGTGCTAAAGAAGTTTAAAAAATGCTTACCAATGCCACAATATAAAATATTCATGCTTATTGATAGAAATTTAATTTTAGTAGTTAAGTTTTAAAATATATTCTTCAAAATATAGTTTTTATGAAACCACTGTATACTACTATTAAATAGACCATTTATTCTTAGAACAAGTTAAAAAGACTAGATTCTGATTACACTTTATATTCCAAATTCTTGTAATATAACTTTCAAACATGAGGTTATATTCATTTTTATGATATTTAAAGCTTAATAATTTAATGATTTATCCATTTATACTTTTAATCCACTTTGAACAATCTTAGGTGCCACTGGAGATCATCACAGTGGTCCTGGTTAAGTCAAATAGTAATTACAGAGCTTTCACTTTAAAGATGAGATTATTTTTAATTATTGAGTATGGTACTTAAGGTACCATACTTATATAATTATGCTACTCATTAAATGGTTATTGAAAGCTGAAATGTAATTTTAATGACAGCTACCTATTTTTCTTTGCACATTTTATAGTTGACAGATTAGTCAAGAATGTTGGTTCTTTTCAAAATCTTTACAGCTGTGCTAAAGTGTTTAGGACAAGAACTGGGCTGGGTCCACTTACTTTTAACACTATTTTTCCGCTTTCAGGTTTTTTTTTTTTTTTTTCATTAAATGTGCTTTCAGGTTTTTTTCCCATTAAACAAAAATCCTAAAATGGATTACAGCATTCAAAACTATTGCCAAATTTTATAGAAGAAAATTATTCAAAAACATTTAAATGTTTAAGATTAATTTAGCTGGGTATATTTTGTTAATTCTTTGAAAACACAGATACTTTAAGATTACTCATGCAACATATATTTTCTTTAAAAAATTAATGGTATCGTAATAAATAAACTAAAAGGATTTAAAGAAAATTATTCGGTTTCTTGCTAAATGAAAATTTCCTACAACACATGTTATTTAACAGCTTGCAGACATTTCCTGTGAAACATTCTATAATCAGCATAAAATAAGTACTATATCATACATTAAAATACGAGCCTTCTTTCTCTAAAACTGAAGATTACAATTAACCACATAAGATCTCACCAACAGAATATTTCTTTTCTTTTGATATTTACCAGATCAAATATAAAATCCTTCAAATAATTAAGAGACTTTCCATTTTTTAAACTAGGTTTTGCTATCATAACATAAAGGTGTTCTTCATCTTATATCTGTTTAAAAATGAGCATACCACAATAAATGTAACCTTCAAAGGATGGGAATAAGGAGGAAAAAAAGCAGTTTTTCTTTCTTGAAAACATACCAAATAAGGAGTACAATTGTTTTCCTAAACAGTATTAGAGAAAAGATTTCAGAGTTTGCTATATGGGGAAAAGACAATAAAGTTTTGAAGCGGGAAAAACTGCTTTGTTCCTTCAATCCTCTAGTTGAAATTAATTATAGCAAATGTTTATGAAAACATCTGTTCCTTACAGTTATAAATTCTTAATTTTAGTATGGACGATTCCAGATTCTTATTTTGGGAGGAAATTGCTGAAAATCGAAAGATTTATAAAAGAACAGGCAGAATTTGTAATTCTGGAAAACTGTTCATATAATGTGTATATCCTGCAGAGATCTTCATTTGTGTGAGGGGCTTGAAACATTTGGAGGGGCTTGAAACTAGTAACCAAGAGAAATGAAAGAGAGGCTGCTCTTTGATTTAATAAAGTGTTTACAATAAAAACGTTATTTATAATAAAAGGAAACATCAACTAAGAATTATAAATAAATGCTACTTTACTATTAATCTAATTTGGAGTTAAGTATAATAAACTAAGTATTAATTTTATCAGAGATTTTAATAAGTCTAATGCCAATACAATCATAGGAAGATAATGTGTGGTGTTCCCCAAAAATAACAACAGAGGGTGCAAGAGAGTTTAACATGATGTCTTTAGTTGCTGTTCTGATTCTGGAACTAAGTTGTCAGGTAGCCATGACTGTAACAAGGTCGTTTTCAGATCTCTCCCTCCTTCTTCACTTTCCTCTATCAATCTCTCTCTTTCTCTCCGTCTCTCTCTCTCTCTCTCTCTCACACACACACACACACACACACACACACACACACAAAAGTACATTATTAATCTTGCACAAAGACCTTTAAATAATCACGTGTTTTAAGATAACATTACCTTTCACTTGACTGAAAAGTAACTTCATAAATTTTAAAAATATAATTGTAAAAGCATTTCAATATTTAGTGTAAATTAATCAATAAAATAATCTAGATATATTTACAGAGGAAATTTTAATAAATGCATATAGTATATACAATATGTAACATACATATTATATGTCATTATGTATATATATATTGCACAATATACATTTACAGGAATATTTCATCAATTTTTGTGACAAGTACAATGTGAAATTTATATAACAGATTATGTCTCATTGGTAAATAACTTTGTAAAAAGAATTCCTAGCACTGAAAATTAAAATACGTTGGCTGATTTGAAAAATATACACTTGTAGTTACATTATTTTAAATGAGGATAGAAAAAGCATTTATTTTCCATTAGTAATTTCTAACATATATGTATCTAACTTAGTAAGCAAATAATATGTGTAATGGTTGCTTAAATCTCAAAACAAGATAAATTAAATTCCAGATTATTTAACTTACTGCAGTCATATTTAGCTGAGGGCATTTATAGTATCTATCTGTGTACTGCTGAAATCACGCTAAATGAAGGTTTATAATAGATTTCTATAGTGCTTTTTATGCACAAACATCTTCTTGAAAGTAGAACTAGAGATTTTAAACTAGGTTAGGTTAAAAACAACCAAAATAATGCTATAAATAAACACATCTACTAAATTGAGCCCTCAGTTTATATCTAAACAATGTCACAAGTTTTAGAAGATCACGTCATACAAGGTATGAATTCTAAAAAGTATTACATAATTTAAAAAAATAAGATTTATCTCTAATTTGTTAGAGAAATGTCATCAAGTATGTGCAATGAATATTTAATAGTAAGAGGGGTAAAAAAGATTTGCTTTAAACTAAGTTGAAAACAAAGCTATGAGTTGCCACATTTAGTTATGATAGGATAATATGCCATAAATAGTATAGAGACCTGAAATCTTTTCTTTTTAAATGAACATTACTACTGAAATGTTTTTTATTAAATTTAAAATCCAATTCAAAGAAAATGATTCAAAAAAAATCAATGAATTAAGTATATTCATGTGTTGACATATGGCAAGGTAAAGTATAATGATTCATCATTGTCTATAAAGTCAGTAACCACTAAGGACATTATCTCAACAGAGAGACAATAGTCTCTCTAAGCTAATTTATGTTAAAAATCTAAGACCACCCATTGGGTCTAAGATCCAGTGCTCAAGTAAATACAAAAAAAATTATTTATTCAATAATATTCCATTTTCTCTATTATTATTATCTACATTCTAATGGTTTAATGGCCATATTTAATTCTCTACGTATTTAAAATTATTTTTCATTTCCAATTTTTTTTTTTTTTTTTATGATAGTCACACAGAGAGAGAGAGAGAGAGAGGCAGAGACACAGGCAGAGAGAGAAGCAGGCTCCATGCACCGGGAGCCTGACGTGGGATTCAATCCCGGGTTTCAAGACTGCGCCCTGGGCCAAAGGCAGGCGGCAAACAAACCGCTGTGCCACCCAGGGATCCCCAAAAATCTTTTTAATTTTTTTTTTAAGATTTCATTTATTTATTCAAGAGAGGCACAGAGAGAGAGAGGCAGAGATATAGGCAGAGGGAGAAGCAGGCTCCATGTAGGGAGCCTGATGTGGCACTGGATCTCCAGACTCCAGGATCACACCCCAGGCCAAAGGCAGACGCCCAACCACTGAGCCACCCAGGCATCCCATCCAAAAATGATTAAAAACATTTTTTTTTAATTTTAAGGATTTTATTTATTTATTCATGAGAAATAACAGAGAGAGAGAGGCAGAGACATAGGCAGAGGGGGAAGCAGGCTCCATGTAGGAAGCCCCATGTGGGACTCGATCCTAGGACTCCGGGATCACGCCCTGAGCCGAAGGCAGACACTCAACCACTAAGCCACTTAGGCGTCCCTAAAAACATTTTTTGAATAATGGCAAAAAGAATTTCTATATGTGAGAGTGTCAGTGGTTTTACCTTATAACCAAATGTTTGCAAGTGAATGGACAGCTTTATTGCCAGTCTTCCTTTTATTAAAAACAATGCAGGGACATCTGGGTTGCTCAGCAGTTTAGCACCTGCCTTCAGCCCAGGGCATGATCTAGGAGTCCCTGGATTGAGTCCCCCATCAGTCCTGCATGGACCTCTGTGCACGGAGCCTGCTTCTCCCTCTGCCTGTGCCTCTGCCTCTTTCTCTCTCTGTTCTCACATGAATAAAATAAAATAACTTTTTTAAAAAATGCATATTTATTGGTTCCACGTGAAGCTGTGAATATTGCTTTGACTGGGAATGAGTTCTTACTGCAATTAAGTATAAAAAATATCTTCCATAACTGAAGTGTGACCTGTATTACTGAGTAAAGAGTTGATAAAATTCCTCAATTTGGAATTGGTTGGATTTTTGGTTTTTATTTTTTATTTTTATTTATTTTTTTTAAATTTTTTTAAATTTATTTATGATAGTCACAGAGAGAGAGAGAGAGGCAGAGACACAGGCGGAGGGAGAAGCAGGCTCCATGCACCGGGAGCCTGATGTGGGATTCGATCCCGGGTCTCCAGGATCGCGCCCTGGGCCAAAGGCAGGCACCAAACTGCTGCGCCACCCAGGGATCCCGGATTTTTGGTTTTTAAAAACATTCCTTTTATATACTACAAAGAAGTAATTCGTACTTTCGTTATTTAAATCACTGCATGGTATTTATAATGGCAGTTCCCAAAGGGTCCTCCCTTCACATAATCATAAACACAGACCCTCTTCTGGAGTGTACATTCTTGGGTGGGCCTGAAGACTTAGGCTTCCATGTGTTTATATCGATTTGAAAACAAAGCATTATCCAGAAAGTAGTCATTACACATGTCACCTTCACACAAGTATGGCAGTCTGGTTAAAGCTCTGGTAATAAAACCAGCCTTTCTGAAAACTTCAGGCAGACTATTCACTTGTTCTTCCCAATTCTGTCCCTTGATTTTTAAAATTTCTGATGGTTTCTCCCACTTGCTACTTATGTTTTCCACATAGGGATGAAAGGGTAAAGCCAGAGCAAGGATGACTCTGCCTCTTGTTGGCTCCAAGACACTTCTGATATCTTTTAACAAAGGCTGGGGCTAATCACAGCTGTCGAGCAAATTAAAGCAACTGACATCATACTGGAATCCTGAATTCTGCTATTCATTTATACCAAGCACATTATATTTCTTCTTCTGACGATGCCATATTTTCAGAGAGCTCCATAAATTTCTTCAAAATGAGAGTTCATGATTTTTGTGACTTCTCCATCTCCAGCTCCTAAATCTATGAGACTGGATTAATTTTTTGCAGTCTTCAAAACTGATCTGGTGAAAATGCAAACACTGAGCCTCTTCTTTGCAACCCAGTGATAGATATTGTAGACATAAATAGACTAAAAACAGGTGACACTAAAGAGTGATATAATCGGACAAAGAGACAGTCCAATTTCTCAATGCTGTTAAGAAGATCGTATTCCTTAAGGTACCTCTGAACAAAGAGAGCCTAGAGAGATTCACATTTCTCTCTATTGCACACCAACCACTGGAGGTTCTCCTTCCTGCTGGCCTCGGCCTCTGCCAGCCTGTAAAGGCTACTTTTCATGTTCACATACAGGGAGTGGATGAGCAGGCTCCTCAGCATCCACATCCTCCAACCCAGCTAAATAGACACTAGGCTCAGGCAAAGCGAGCCCACAAACAGTCTCACCAAGTGCCCTGGCCCCTTACATCATTACCAGTGTTTGCGGTGAGGAAGAGGAGATGCCACCACCCAGACTACAGCTACTGTACCCAAGTTGCCCATCCAGCCTCTTCAGGGCCAAAGTGGGGGTCAAACTTATTATTTAGGTAATGTAAAATCAGATATAAAAACAAATACAGAAACTTTTAAATAAATAATATTTCAAATGAGTAATTTTAAGAAGATAATATTTTTGTTATTCCTGTATCATTAATAGAGTAATTTTCAAAAAGAAAGCAGAGTGACATCAGTGGAGTGGAAGAATATATAACTCTAAATTCTCATACTCCCAAAAAAAACTCTGGAAAACAAGCAATAAGTGTCAAAACCGACATTGCAATGATTCTGGAAAACAATCCAAGATTTATGAAAACCAAATGAACAACGAATGAGAAAGAGATTTCTTGAAAGCGCTGTGGCATTTTTACTTGCCCTTAGCCTACCAACTCCTTGGTACAGCAGCAGTCTTGAAGAGGGATGCAGTTCCCAGTGTGGGAGACCAGTACGAGGTTCTTGAGGGAGTAGAGCAGACCATATTTGCAAAATATTATGTAATTCTGTTTTAACTTGTTTAGGAGCTACCTGAAGGACTGACACTGACACAAAACAATCTCTTTTTTGTCTAACTTGAAAAAAGCAGTGGGATTGCTCTTGAACACACTGCAAGCTAAATTAAGAAGAAGCAGATACCTAGGGCAAAAGATTATAACTGAAACATTAAAGAAATTACCTAATGGGCAGCCTAGGTGGCTCGGCAGTTTAACACTGCCTTCAGCCCAGGGCGTGATCCTGGAGACCCAGAATTGAGTCCTACGTGGGCCCCCTGCATGGAGCCTGCTTTTCCCTCTGCCTGTGTCTCTACCTCTGTGTGTGTGTGTGTGGGGGGGGGGGGGGGGGTCTGTGTCTCTCATGAATAAAATCTTGAAGAAAAAAAAAAAATCACCTAAGACCTGGCAGTAAGAGTTGGTGAGAGAGTTTCCTTGGTAAATTAGGACATTCAAAAGCACCCAAGTATATAGGAAAATATATATGCCCAGCACAAGCAGGAGACCAAAATCCTACACCTGAAACTTGTCACTAAGATGAATGCAACCCTGGCTAAATGATGAAGGATTGCTGTGGCACAGAACCAATCCGCAAAGAAGAGAGGTTCTGGTTTTTTGTTTGGTTCCTATTCGCTTTTTAGCTCCTGGCTTTCAAAAAATTATCTGTCAAAACTCTAGCTGAACATAAACTAAGAAATAAAGATTTCAGTGACTACATATGCGAAAGAATAAATCTCTGCAAAAATAAATAATAGGGTGGGAAATAACAGAATATAGAAAATAGCAAATACCAGGAGAATCTAAATTTCAAGAGTTACCAAATTATAATATTCAAATACCCAGTCATCAACAACAAAGGAAAACACATAGCATTAAAAAGGGGGGGGGGGGGGGGGGGGAGGAAGCCAGGCTCAACAAAAAAAGTAAAATAAATTGATAAAAACTATCCTTCAGAAAGCTAAAAATTGAATTTATCTGAAAAAAATTTTGACAAAACTGTTTTAAAAGATGTTTGAAGAACAAAAAGAAAAAACACAGACAAAAAAAAGAAAGGAAATCTTATAAATGAACGATTAAGCAAAATGAGATTATCAATAAAGGAAAAAAAGGGATGATTTTGGGGGCTGAAAAATAAAATACCTGAAATGAAAAAGTCACTAACTAGAGTGGTTCAATAACAGGTAGGAACCTCATTTTTATCTTTGATGAAAGACAAAAATCTACAAATCCAGGAAGCTTAAAGAACTCTTGGTATAATTAACACAGACACACATATAAAGAAACATAAAAAGCAAATTGCTAAAGACAAGGAGAGACTCCTCAAAGAAGCAACAAAGAATATGTCACATCACAGATTCCTCAGTAAAATTAATAGATGACTTATCATAAAACATGCAGGCCAATTGACAGTGGGATGATGTATATTTAAAATACTTAAAGAGGCTCTCTTCCTCCTCGGAGGCGGAGAGCCCGTTTGCGCAAACGTTCAATAAACCCTCTTGCTAATTGCATCTGCCTGTCTGGGGTCTGAGTCTCTGGGGCGTCCACCGGGACACGTTGGCACCCGTGAGCCAGGGTCCAACATTTGGGGGCTCCTCTGGGATTCGAGACGCCCCAGGCTCAATCCTAAAACCGGTAGGAGGTGAAGGCCCCGGTCTTTCAGCCAGGACCCAATGGACACCCTGATCAGCTCCTGCAGACTCTCCTCACCGCGGAGGAGAGACAGCGCGTCTACAGAAAAACGGCCCCGGGGCGGATGGGAGGCCCACCCAGTTGCCTAATAAAATCGAGGATGTTTTCCCCTTGGTTCAACCGACCTGGGACTACGATACTGCTGCTGGGAGGGAGCGGCTCCGTCTCTATCGCCAGGACAGGCTAAAGGCGCTCCAGATTATCCAGCGCCAGATCTGGAAACCCCTTGCGGCTGTCTACCGCCCCGGAGACACAACCGGCCCACACCCGTTCCAGATCGGTGACTCCGTCTACATCAGGAAACATCAGTCCAGGACGCTTGAGCCCCGCTGGAAGGGCCCATACACTGTACTACTGACCACCCCAACCGCCTTAAAGGTAGATGGCATTGCTGCTTGGGTCCACGCCTCACACGTCAAGTGCGCCCCATCAACGAGCACCGCTGACGCCAGCCAGGACGGACCGGACGAGCCACCCCAATGGAAGCTCCACTGCACCGAAATCCCGCTCAAGATAAGACTTTCAAAAATTGTTCAATGACAGTTGTTATATTCCTACCTCTCCTAGCGCTCTTCACCTCCGCCAAAGGTGACCCTCATGCCCTCAAAAGGTTAACCTGGCAGGTACTAACGTCTGGGGGTGACGAGGTCTGGTCTATAACTAAGACCGCCCCCGTGGGAACCTGGTGGCCTAACCTATATCCTGACCTATGCAAGCTAATCATCGGGGCCCCTAGCCCATGGGACCTAGAGGGATACTTCGACACCTCTAGAGCCCCTAACCAAGAAAGCCCTCCAGGGCGACTGGGATTAGACCCATGGGGAGGATGTGGCACGCCTGACAGAAGGGCCATGCTCAGCACTCTTCCCTTTTATGTCTGTCCCGGGTACCACAGAGATCGCAGGCTAAATCCCACCTGTGGAGGAGGGGAATACTTCTATTGTAAAAATTGGGGGTGCGAAACTACGGGGGACACAGAACGGAGGCCCTCCTCCTCCTGGGATTACATCACTGTCAAGGCTAACTATACTCACCCGGCATTTAGCAAATGGAAAACCCTTAATTATGGGCCCTGCCAAGGGTGATGTCATCCCCTACGGATATCCTTCACGGAGCCCGGGAAAAGGGCTACTTACTGGCCCAATGGATATACGTGGGGACTCAGGTTATACAAAGAAAGAACAGATGATGGTTTTATATTCAGAATTAAACTAAAAATAGAATCCCCAGACCCCGTGGCGATCGGGCCTAAAGCGGTCCTCGGTCCTCCGGGAACAAAGAGCTCCTGCTAAACTAACAGCCCCGGCCCTAGCTGCAGGGAGTGCCACACCCACTAACTTCGGGTCACTCCAACCCCTCAGTCATCCCCCGAGACGGGACAACGACTGTTTAATCTTATCATAGGGGCATTCCTGGCCCTTAATCGAACCAGCCCCGATGTAACTAAATCCTGCTGGCTCTGCCTTGCATCCCCCCCCCCCCCCTTATTATGAGGGAATTGCTACTTCAGGGACCTATAATAACATCACTAGCACTCAGGGATGCACACCTGACTCCCAACCACAGCTCACCCTTACAGAAGTTTCAGGACAGGGAACCTGCATAGGAACACCCCCCCCCCCCCGCCGGGGCTACCAGGGACTCTGCAACACTACCACCCCGATTTTGGGGACTGATTCTTACCTGGAGCCCCAGCCGGGAACTTGGTGGGCATGCAACAAAGGCCTCACCCCCTGTGTGTCGGCTAAGGTTCTAAATAGCTCAAACGACTTCTGTGTCATGGTGCAGATCATACCCAGGGTGTTCTCTCACCCTGCTGAAACTCTAGAAAATCAGTATGATGAACATCCCACCCGTTTTCGGCGCGAACCTGTCTCCCTAACCCTAGCCGTTATGTTGGGACTAGGGGTCACTACTGGGGTGGGTACTGGCGCAGCTGCTCTGATCCAGGGCTCACGACGTCATATAGAACTCCAGGCAGCTGTAGATGAGGATCTACGGGCACTAGAGCAGTCCGTTTCTAAGTTAGAACAATCCCTCACCTCACTTTCAGAAGTAGGACTTCAAAACAGGAGAGGCTTGGATTTACTATTCCTGAAAGAGGGAGGACTGTGTGCGGCCCTGGGAGAGGAATGCTGTTTCTATGCAGACGATTCTGGAGTCATCAGAGACTCCATGGCCAAACTCAGGGAAAGGTTAAATAAAAGACAAAGGGACCAGGAGGCCCAGCAGGGCTGGTTTGAAAGCTGGTTTAATCAGTCTCCCTGGTTAACCACCCTAATCTCTACCATTATGGGCCCTCTAGTTATCCTGCTCCTGCTGCTAACTTTCGGCCCCTGCATCCTCAACCGGCTGCTCCAGTTCATTCGAGAAAGATTGTCTATTACCCAAGCTCTGGTATTAACAATGTCGGGCCCTCCAAACTGAAAAAGTAAATGTTCCCTAAGATTTTAAGGTTAAAATCAGCCCAAACAAAGAGGAGGGAATGAAGAAACCCGCCCTGTAAGTAGGATCAGCCCTAATCCAGAGGCAGCCCATCCAGGTGCCTTCCTGAAGTTTTAGCAACAAAAAGCATTCTGTTTGTGATAAGAAAACCATTTCCCCCCACACCCTGATTGGAATGTCCCTGAATAGGTTCATGTTGACCTTCTGAGAAATCAACCTGGATGCTATGCGACGCGGTTCTTTTGTCTTGAAGCGTTTTTTTTCTTTTACCTTTAAAAGATACCTGTAATTGCTAATCGGGGCTCTCTTCTTCCTAGGAGGCTGAGAGCCCGTTTGCGCAAATGTTCAATAAACCATCTTGCTAATTGCAAAAAAAATATAAATAAATTAAATAAATAAATAAATAAATAAATAAATAAATAAAATAAAATAAAATAAAATAAAATAAAATAAAATAAAATACTTAAAGAAAATACTGTCCAAAAAAAATTTTATATCTAGCAAAACAGATAGTGGGTTTCCTGGGTCACTCAGTCAGTTAAGTGTCTGACTCTTGATTTCAGCTCAAGTGTCAATCTCAGGGTTGTGAGTTTAAGCCCCATATTGGTACTCAAAAAAAAAAAAAAAAAAAAAAAAGTAATGAGAAGTTAAGACATTCCCAGAAACACAAAGCAGAGGAGTCCAATATCACTACACATACCCTGAAATAAAAGCTAATGGCAATCCTTCAGATTGAAGGGACAAGAGACAGTAACTGAAAGCTGTGGGAAGAAGAATATCTCTGATAAAGGTAAATACATTACTATATACAAAGCCAGTATTACTGTATTTAAGGTTTGCATTGCCAAACTTAATTTCCTATAAGATACAAAACAAATGCATAAAAAATTATATATCTATGCTACAGAGCAAAAGTGTATAAAAATGTAACTTATAACAATATAAAAAGGGAAGAAGAACACTTCCATAAAAGACAGAGGAGTAGGAGGAACTTAAGCTCACCTTGTCCCATGGATACAACTATGTAGCATGCACATCAGTGTAACTGACCCAGAAAATGAACTGAAGGCTGGTAGAATAAAATCCACAACTAAATGTAAAGAGAAGGCAACATCAAAGAGGGTAGGAGGGCAAAGACACTGTGAGGAGCTAAACCCCAAGGGTCTGGCCACCAAAGATAGAGAGTCATGGGCACAATGAGGGAGGAGAAACAGAATGCCATACCAGGGAGCCTGCAAGAGAAAGACCACTCCCTAATATTTGCTTTGAAAACCAGAGGGGCTAAATTTCATTGGTTCTTTTAACTAGTGGGATATAAAGCCTAGAACATTAAAAATTAGTAGGTTCAGTTCTGTGACAGCCAGGAGGGTAATAGGAAACTGAGTCTTTGCCATTAAAGAGACAACACAAGAACAGCTGGTAGAAATATAGCATAAAATAAGCAGTTTGAAAAATGCTCATGGCATACGGGAAGGAGAATTATTTACTAATCTCAGAGTTTACTGAGTGACTTCTCCAGGAGCAAAGGAACAGGCAGGTACCATTTTCCTCATCTATCACCTAGCATAAACACAGGTCAACCTGCAGAAACCAGTGCAGTGCCTGCGTTCACTACCTTGCTGCATACACCACACCCTGTCCCCTCAGCTGAGCCTGCCTCAAGCCTGGTGCTGCAGGGCCCCTCCTCCAGAAGACCTGTAAAATCTTGCCAGCACTGCATCTTCCAACTGCACACTTTGTGGGGTCATGGTCCTAGAGGCAGTGACTGGTCACCTGCCATGGAGGACACCAGCACATTATTAAAACTGTACCACTTGCCTACATGCACTTTACAGAGCAGCCCTGGCTACCCCCAATATCCACAGTGACTATGTGTCCCCTGTGGAAGAAAAGGACCAGCACTACCTTGTGAAAAGTGCAACCCCCATCCATATATTTCAAGAGCAAGAGATATAGCTGATTTTCCTAACACCGAGAAGCAGAGAGTTAGACAATGTGAGGAGACGGAGGAGTATGTCCCAAATGAAAGACCACAACAAAAATCACAGCAAGAGACCTATATGAAACAGAGATAATGAATATGCCAAATAAAGAACTTAAAGTAATGATCATAAAGATACTCGCTGGACATAATAGTGGAAGACATCAGTGAGACCCTTTTTTTAAAGATTTTTTTTTATTATTTATTTATTCATGAGAAATAGAGAGAGTCAGAGGGAGAAGCAGGCTCCATGCAGGGAGCCCGACATGGGACTCGATCCCGGGTCTCCAGGATCACACCCTAGGCCAAAGGCAGGTACTAAACCGCTAAGGCACCTGGGAATCCCCATCAGTGAGACCCTTAACAAAGAGATGAAGAAGAATCTATCAGAGATTAAGAACTCAGTAACTGAAATTAAAAATATACTAGATGAAATAAATAGCAAACTGGAGGAAGCATTACTCTGTCCTCAGTGACCTGGAGGACAGAGTAATGAGAAGCAATCAAGCTGAAAAGGACAGAGAAAAATAATTTAAAAAATGAAAAGAGAATTAGGAAATTCGATCCATCAAGCATTCACATTATAGGGATCCCAGAAAAAGAAGAGAGAGAAAAGGGAACCAAAACTTTATCTGAAAGAATAATAACTGAAAACTTCCTGAATCTGGGGAAGGAAACAAAATCATATCCAATTTGCACAGAGATTTCCCCAACAAAATCAACCCAAAGAGGGCCACGCCAAAATACATATCAATTAAAATGGCAAAAAGCACTGATAAAGAATTTTGAAAGCAGCAAGAGAAAAGAAAAAGTCACATAAAAGGGAAACCCCATAATGATACAGGTGGATTTTTCAACAGAAACTCTGTAGGACAGAAGAGAGTGGCATGATATATTTAAAGGGCTGAAAGGAAAATATCTGCAGCTGAGAATAATCTATCCAGCAAGTATTATTCAGAATAGGAGAGATAGAGAGTTCCCCAGACAAACAACAGCTATAGAAGTTCATAATCAGCCTAGAAATGTTAATGGGGACTCTGAATAGAAAAGAAAGAGTATAAGTAAAAAAAAGTAGAAAGCACACAAACATTAAAAATAAATCAAGGGATTCACAAAATAAAAATATACAAAGTATGAAACTACATACCTAAAGTATGGGGGGAAAGGAGTAAAGAATAGGTGAAAGTTAAGTGACTTCCAACTTGACACAGACTGCTATATGCAGAAAATGTTATCTGCAAATGTAATTGTACCTACAAATAAAAAACCAACAATATATGCGCAAAAAATAAAGAGAAAGGAATCCAAGTATATCACTAAAGAAAAGAACAGAGAACATACACAAACACACACAAAGGGTGTGAAAAGAAAGCTCGAGTAAAAATACTTATATTGAACAAAATTAACTTTAAAACAAAGACTAATAAGAGACAAGGAAGGACACTATATAATCATTAAAGGGACATTCCAACAAGACGACATAACATATATATATGTGTGTGTGTGTGTATACACACACACACACCTAACATGGAAGCTCCCAAATGCATAAAATAGTTAATAAAATATATAAAAGAACTAATCAGTAATAATACAATAATAAAATGGGACTTTAACACCCCACTTACATCAACGAATAAATCACCCAATCAGAAAATCCACAAGGGGGACGCCTGGGTGGCTCAGCAGTTGAGCGCCTGCCTTTGCCTCAAGGTGTGATCCTGGATTTCCAGGTTCAAGTCCCACATCAGGCTCCTTGCACGCAGCCTGCTTCTCTGTCTGCCTGTATCTCTGCCTCTCTCTCTCTCTCTCTCTCTCTCAAATAAATAAATAATATCTTTAAAAAGAAAAAAAAAAAAAGAAAAGAAAGAAAGAAAATCCACAAGGAAACAATGGCTTTGAATGACACACTGGACCTGATGGATTTAATATATATTCAGAACATCCCACCCTAACATAGCAAAATATACATTCTTTCAAATGCACACAGAACATTCTCCAGAATGGATCACATATTAGGTCAGAAAACAAGTCTCAACAATTTCAAAAAGAATGAAGTTAATACCATACATCTTTTCTGACACAACACTATGAAAGCAGAAATCAGGCACCAGGAAAATCTGGAAAGAGTACAAATACAGGCAGGTTAAATAACATGCTACTTAATAATGGGTCAACTGAGAAATAAAAGAGTAAATTAAAAAAAATACATGGAGACAAATGAAAATGAAAACACACAATTCAAAACCCTTGGGATGCAACAAAAGCGGTTCTTTGAGGAAAGTCTATAGCAGTATAGGCCTACCTCAAGAAGCAAGAAAAATCTCAAATAAACAACCTAAGCTTGCACCTAGAGAAGGCAGAAAAAGACCAAACAAGACCCAAATCCAGCAGAAGAAAGGAAATAATAAACATTAGAGCAGAAATAAATGATACAGACACTAAAAGGATAGAACTGATCAATAAAACCAGGAAGTGATCTTTGAAAAGACAGACAAAATGGATAAACCTCTACGTAGACTCATCAAAAAAAAAAAAAAAAAAAAAAATCAACAAAGAAAAAAACCATAAAGAGACATAGGATTCAAACAAACAAAACCAGAAATGAGAAAGGAGAAATAACTGACACCACAAAAAATACAAAAGACGGTAAGAGACTATTATGAAAAATGATATGCCAATGAACTGGAAAACCTAGAATATATGGGAAATTTCTAGAAACATATAACCTATCAAAACCGAAGCAGGAAAAAAAAAAATAGAAAATTTGAACAGATCAATTACCAGCAATGAAATTGAATCAGTAATCAAAAAATCTCTCAACAAAATGTACAGGGCCAGACAACTTCACAAGTGAATTCTAATCCTACCAAACATTTAAGAAGAGTTAATGCCTATTCCTCTCAAACTTTTCCAAAAAAAAAAAAAAAAAAAAAACAGAAGAGGAAAGAAAATTGCCAAGTTCATTCTATGAGGCCAGCATTATCATGATACCAAAAAAGGATAGAGACACAACAACAACAAAAAACTACAGGCCAACATCTCTAACACAGATGCAAAAATCCTCAACAAAACATTAGCAAACTGAATTCAACAATACATTAAAAAAAAGGATCCATCACAATCAAATGAGATTTACTCCTGGAATGCAAGGGTCTATCAATATTTGCAAATAAATGTGATATATCACATCAATAAGAGAAAGGATAAAAGCCATATGATCATTTCAATAGATGGAGAAAACGCATTTGACAAAGTACAACCACCATTCATGATAAAAACCTTCAATAAAGTAGGTTTAGAGGGAACATACCTCAACATATTAAAAGCTGTATATTAAAAAAAAAAAACACATAGAACATCAGACTCAATGGTGAAAAACTGAGAGCTTTTCCTCTAAGGTGAAGAAGAAAACAATGTCCACTTTCATCACTTGTATTCAATGTAGTACTGAAAGACCTAGCAACAGCAATCAGACAAAACAAAAGAATAAAAGGCATACAAATTGATAAGGAAGAAGTAAAACTTTCAGTATTTCAGATGACATACTATATAAAGAAAACCCTGAAGACTCCACCAAAAAAACTTGCTAGAAATATTAGGAATGAATAATAATTCAATAATAGAATTACTGAATTCAGTAAAGTGGTAGGATAAAAAAAATCTATGTGCAGAAATCTCTTGAACTTCTATACGCTAATGAGGCAGCAGAGAAATTAGAAAAATAATCCCATTAAGAACTGCACCAAAAAGAATAAAATACCTTGGAATAAAATGAACCAAAGGGGTGAAAGGCCTGTGCTCTAAAACTATAAAACATTGATGAAAGAAACTGAAGATGACACAAAGAAAGAGAAAGACCTTCCATGTTCATGGGTTAAAAGAACAAATATTGTTAAAATGTCCAAAACAAAAACAAAAACAAAAAACAAAAATAAAGTCCAAAACAATCTACACATGTAATGCAATTCCTATCAAAATACCAACAGCATTTTGCACAGATCTAAAACAAACAATCCTAAAATGTGTATGGAACCATAAAAAAACCCAAATAGCCAAAGTAATCTTGAAAAAGAAAAACAAAACTGGAGGTATCACAATTCCAGACTTCACAATTATATTACAAAGCTGAAATAATCAAAACAGTATGGTACTGGCACAGTTCCATTGACCTATAGATCAAATATAGGTGGATCAGAAATAAATCCACCATTATAGTTCAATAAATTCAGCAAAGCATGAAAAAATATTTGATGGGAAAAAGACAGTCTCTTCAACAAATGGTGCTGGGAACACTGGACAGCAACATGCAAAAGAATAAAACTGGCCCACTTTCTTACACCATACACAAAAATAAATCCAAAGTGGATTAAAGACTTAAATGTGAAACAGGAAACCATTAAAATCCTAGAAGAGAGCACAGGCAGTAATTTTTCCGGCAATGACTATAACAACATTCTAGGTATGTCTCCTGAAGCAAGGGAAACATATGCAAAAATAAACTATTGGGACTATACCAAAATAAACAGCTTCTGCACAGCAAATGAAACAACCAACAAAACTAAAAGACAACTTACTAAATGGGAGAATATATTTACAAATGATACATCCAATAAAGAGTCAGCATTCAAAATATATAAATAACAAAAACTCAACACCCAAAAAACAAATAATCCAATTTTAAAATGGGCAAAAGATATGAACAGACATTTCTCCAAAGAAGACATACAAATGGCTAACAGACACATGAAACAATGCTCACACTCATCATCAGAGAAAAGTATATCAATAGTGAGATATTACCTCTTATCAATAGTGAGATATTACCTCTTATCTGTTAGAATGGCTAAAGTAAAAAACACCATAAAAAAGTGCTATTAGCAAGGAAATGGAGGAAAAAAAGAATCCTCATGCACTGTTGGTGGGAATGTAAACTGGTATAGGCACTGTGGAAAACAGTATGGAGGTTCCTCAAAAAATTAAACATAGAATTTAACATATGATCCAGTAAATTCCATTACTAGGTGTTTACCCAAAGAATGCAAAAATACTAATTCAAAAGGATACATGTACCCCCCATGTTTATTACAGCAACATTTGTAATAGTCAATTTATGGAAGCAACCTAAATGTCCATCAACAGATGAATGGGTAAAGAACATGCTGGGTATGTATGTGTGTATATGTTTATGCATACATACACACCATGGAATATTATTCAGCCATAAAAAGGAATGAAATCTTGCCATTTGCAATGACATGGTTGGAGCTAGAGAGTATAATGCTAATAAGCAAAAGGAAGTCAGTCATAGAAAAATAAATGCCAATAATTTCATCCCTATGTGAAATTTAAGAAACAGAAGAGCAAAGGTCAAAAAACAGAGAGGAAACCAAGAAACAGACTGTTACCTAGAGAGAACAAACTGATTGTTACCAGAGGAGAAGGGGGTGGGAGGATGGGTGAAACAGGGGAAGGGGACTAAGGGGATTAGGAGTACACTTGATCTTGAGGACCAATTAAATACATGGAATTCCTGAATCACTAAACCGTACGCCTGAAACAAATCTAACACGGTATGTTAACTACACTGGAATTAAAATTCTTAAAAAACATAAAATAAAAAAGGGAAAAAAGACAGGGCTAAATAGCAGATATTTTGTATGCTATGAAGTTTTGGTATCAACTTGAAGTAGACTGTCATAAAGATGTTAAATATAATTCCTATGGTAACCACAGAGACCATATCTTAAAAAAAAATTACACAAAGGGAATGAGAAGGCATTCAAACAATCATTACCAAAAAAATAAGTAAGTAAATAAATAAACACAAGAAAAAGCAGTAATGGAGGGAAGGAGAGAGAGGAAGGGTAAAAAACATAAGTAACACAATAACAAAATAGCAGAAGTACTGTTTTATCAGCAGTTACTTTAAATTTAACTGTATTAAAGTTTCCAATCAAAGGCAGAGAGATTACCAGAAAGGATTAAAATAATTACATCACTATATGTTGACCATAAGATCCAAATCGTAAGATTCAAAAACACAAAAAATTGAAAGTCAAAGCGTAGAAAAAGATATCCTATGTAAAAAGAGAGAGAGAGAGAGAGAGAGAGAGAGAGATACTGTGGCTATAATAACAGACAAAATAGACTTTGTCAAAAACTGTTACAAGAGATGAAGAAGGATCAATTAATCAAGAAGATAAACATTTATGCACCAAACAAAATACAACATGAAAATATATGAAGCAAACAATAACAGAATTGAAGGGAGAAACAGACACTTCTATAATAATAGTGGAAGACTTCAATTCACCATTTTCACTAATGGAAAGAACATCTAGACAGAAGATGAATAAGAAAATAGAGAACTTGAATAGCAATGTAAACCAACTAGACCTAACAGACATCTGTAACACTGTACTTGACAACAAGATACACAATCTTCTCAAGTACATGCTCCAGGAGAGGCCATATGTTAGGTCAGAAAACAAGTCTCAGTATATAAAAAGACTAAAATCATGTATATCTACTCTGAATTTACAGGAGTAAAGCTAGAAGTCAATTACAGAAGGAAAATCGGGAAATTTTTCAAGTATAAATGAAAATACGTGTGTCTACAGATGGAGAAAACACAGATAAGTATGTGGGTGGAGTCTACATAAACACGGTAGTTTTAACTTCTAAGGGGAAAAAACATGCTACTGATGACCTCTGGTTAAATTTTAAAGTAACTTCCAGGAAAAAAAAAACATTTGCAGAACTGGTAAAATTAAATTGCCATATTCAATAGTTTAATGAAGTTTTAAAGTAGAGGCATCATGACTAAAGGTCTCAAGCAAGACAAACCAGAGTATATGTTATTTAACATTCAGTATCTCAGGTTCTTCGTTTGGAAAATGGGAAAGTAACAGTTTCTATCACAAAGTGTAGTTACAGGGATTAAATAAGATAACTTTAAGTCAATGTAATTCCTCAATGAATGTTAGCTGTGATTTTTCTGAACATATCAATGTATTTAACATACTGGATCCAGTGGAGGAATAAAATTAAAAGGCTATTCTATATAAAAGAAATAAAATTATTTATAATTTAAATAACTAAAAATTATAACCCTTCTAGTCATTTAAAAGCATTATTCTGGGCACTGGGTGGCTCAGCTGGTTAAGCATCTGCCTTTGGCTCATGATAGTTGTGTTCTGCCTGCCACCTCCAGTCATGATCCTGGAGTCTCAGGATAGAGTATGGGATCTGCTTCTTTCTCTCCCTCTGCCCCTTCCCCTGCTCATGCTCTAATAAATAAAATCTTTTTTAAAAACCATTATTTCTGATAAACTTTTTAATTAACAAAAAATGTATTTATCTGTGGAAGTTCTGTGGTATTCTTCTAATATCCTTCCTGATGATAATTATCATACCAAATATTGAATATGATATGAGAGTAGAAAAAAATCACAAAATTAAATTACAGCCTTGAAATACAAAGCCACCTAATGCACAAGCTTAATGTTTCTTGAGACTGACAAAATATAGACAGATAAAGAACTAGAACTATAATCAATCTAGTGAAACTATACCATACTAAAACTATACCATATAGGATAGTTTACAACATTACCTATGCACCAGAATAAAACAACTCTTAAGAATTATTAATGACTCTGAAACTGAATGAAAACAAGGTCTAATTAGATAGTTACAAGTGTAACTATCTAATAGTTAACCTGTAATAATACACAAATGCAAATATTTCTATTTATTTTGATTCTTATTTCTGGGCATATTGTTATTTCAAACCCAGGCATTCCATAAATTCAAAGCTGCTTGATGTCTGGGGGGGGGGGAGGGGCGGGGGGGCGGGGAGAAGCAGACCAGGAATTAATCAGATAAAAAGATTTCCAATGGACAATTAATCCCTCTAGATCCTAGCATCCATATCTATTAAAAATGAGGTAGGACCAGTTCAGTCTAAACTCATGAACATGATGATCAACCAAGTCACCTGTGACAAGTAAGTAAAAAGAGAGAGTGTGCACACATGTGTGTGGTGTGTTCGAGAGAGAGCAAAGGTGAGATGAGAGAACCACGGTAGGTCTAGGATTCTCTACTTATAAATGGTTTTCTAGATTATTTTGGTGATCCAAAATAAAGACTTTTTTTTAGTCCAAAATAATAAGCTTCTACTATGCTGAAAGTGAGTCTCTTGTTGTAGAAGGCAACTTAATTTGCTCCAAACAGGGAGATTATTGAATATCTTATGTGTCACCATTTACTGTGGACTATCATAAGCACATGCTTCAACCTCATTTTCCAGCAGAAGTAGTGGGTTGCATTGAGTTATGTCAACTCTGTACGTTGTCCTATTATGACCTTTAGCATGTAGTGATTATTGGTGGAAGGGTGCAGACTGGAGGTGGCAGGCAAAACACAGCTATCATTAGCCGGTGTGGTCCTCCTGCAGACCACATGGACTTCAAAAGCACCTGGGATCCCTGGGTGGCGCAGCGGTTTAGCGCCTGCCTTTGGCCCAGGGCGCGATCCTGGAGACCCGGGATCGAATCCCACGTCGGGCTCCCAGTGCATGGAGCCTGCTTCTCCCTCTGCCTATGTCTCTCCCTCTCTCTGTGTGACTATCATAAATAAATAAAAATTAAAAAAAAAAAAAAGATTCAAAAGCACCTTCCTAAGGAGTTACACAATGCCAATTTTGTAATTTAGATAAGTACAAAGCATATTTATACTAAGTAGATCAACAACAAATTTGAGAAGAGCTTCTTCAGAAGTAAATGTATTAAAAAAGAACATTTGAAAATATTTCTTTAAACCTATAGAGTATTAGGTCAAGGATTATTATGTAATTTGCCCATTGCTATATTTTTTTAACAAAAATTCAAATAATTTGTTTTAAACTCTAGCTGAAATTCTTAGTTTTGTTACTAATCTTAACAAATGTTTTAATGAAATCCCTCCAACAAAACAAAACAAAACACAAAAGTTTTTCAAAGAAAATCTAATTGATACTTAGGTAACTCTACCCGAGATGTTAAATTATGTTAAGTGCCTAATATAATAAAAGTAATATATAAATTGTTGCTAAATAAAAGAGTATATCTAGTACTGAAATCCTATTTCATTTTCTATAAATCTTTCAAATAATAACTTCAAAATAGTAATTCTTCTTTTTCTTCAAGGTTTAAAATAAGGAAATACCTTTCTCTACAGAATAGGTTCCTTTGGGAACTTCCCATTTTCATTATTGATTATAATCAGTGCTAGATACTTGAATACCTAGTAAATGGAAGACACCTCATAAAATGTAAAGATACCCATTTACCAAAAGTGATTAACTAAGCTATTATTAAATATCACCTCTTTTTGTATGAAAAATTAAAGTGAGATCTATTTGAGGGACATAAATTACCATCCATGAACCAGAGTAAATAATCCTATATGTCTTAAATGACAGCTAACTGAACAAGTTCATATATCAAAGATCTACTTTAAAAGTATAATGGGCATTTTAACTATGAATCCCAAAGCACTGATGAAGAACCGATGGTAAATACTCTCAAACTTATCTTTATTCTTACAAATGATTTGCTCAACTAAATCACATTAAAATAAGAATAATCTAGGGGCACCTGGGTGGCTCTGTCCATTAAGCATCTGCATTCTGCTCAGGTCAGGATCTCAGGGTCCTGGGATCCAGCTCTCCTTGGGCTTTCTCTGCTCAGCAGGAAGTCTTCTTCTTTCTCTCCCTCTGTCCCTCCCCCACACTCATGCTTTCTCTCTGTCTCAAATAAATACAATCTTTATTAAAAAGCATTAAAAATACAGTAATCTAAAATCCTCAAGCAACGATATCAAAAAAAATTTAATATTCACAATTTCCTTTAAAGAATTCAAAACATTAACTGATCCTTAAAAATGTTTGATACATTAAAGAACTATTTAAAAACTATCTGTTTTTTAAAGAGGAAGTATAAATCCATAAGCTGACTTCTATTTACCATTTTATGATAAAGTATATTTATTAGTGGAAATGATTTTTAAACCTGATAATAACTAAAAATATGTAAAAGAAAAAAATAACTTCTTCAAATTTGCTGAGAAATGTGTAATATACAAAATTCAACTATCTTTTTAAAGAATAAAAAATATTATTCAAAGAAGTTATTTATTGAGCATTTTATTCAAACTAACATGTTTAATTATCTAGAAAAATTGAAAATGAATTCTCATTAATAAATGGATTTATTTGAATGATTCAAACTTCTATTCATGCGCCTGGGTCATGTGATGATAGCTTTTTTACTTATTCTTTCAACAATTATGTATTAAGTATGTCCTATATTTTAGCCTAGTGACCTTGTAGCAAGCAAAGTTCAAAACCCATCTCTGACTTCCTTAAGTTTGTTGAAAGTTTGGCAGAGGAAAGAGAAAGTCAAAGCAACATACAATGACAGCTTTGAAAAATGTTATAGAAAAGTTACATACCCTACTATACAGTAACATGAGAAGGGAGAGGCGACTGACCAAAAAGAGCGTGAAGAACACACCACTAGAGAGCATGTGCCAGGATTCTGTGAAGGTCTTGTCAAGGATTTGGGTCAAGATGAATAGGAAGGCAGTGAAAGAAATGTTTTAAGGAGAAGCAGAATATGATCATGTTTGAATATTCTTTAAAAAGATCCCTCACTTGAATTTGGGTGAAGGAATTTGAGGGTGACTATAGGGATAAGAGTAGAAGAAAGAATACTGAATAAAAGCCCTTGTAATCTTAGGCAAAAAATGGGGATAAAACAGTCATATTGGTCATATCATTCTCATACCATCTTAGGAATGGCAACTCTCCATTTTTAAAACTTGTTAATATTATTTACTGAGAACTTACTATGTGCCAGACAGTTTTAGGACATGGAAATACTATAGTTAACAAAACAGACTGAAGTGTGGGGATGGGGAGAATGCAGGAGAAAACACAAGAAAATAAATTCTTAACAGATAAGTTCACATAATTATAAAAGCTGTAAAGAAAATACAGCAGAATAATGCGATATCCAGTGACTGGAGCAGGATGCTCTCTGCAGGGAGTGGAAATATCTGATCTGAAATTCTAGTAACAAGAAAAAAAAATAGCCATTTAAACAACAATGGCAAATGACAACAAACAAATTGCAAAAATTATCCATTTAAACATCAATGGCAAAATTAGTCATTTAAACATATAACATGCAAAGGCCCTAGAACAAAAGCTGGCATTTAAAAAAGAATAAAAAAAAAATAAAAAAAAAGCAAGCAAGCCAAGATGTCTCAAAGGCTAGGAATACAGTTATGTAAGATGGGGTCTCTGTGAGAAGAAGCAGCCTTTGAACAGGGAGGAAGTCTAGATTTTATAAGTACTGAAGCTACCATAAGTTTTAAACGATGAAAAAGATCTATTTTATGTTTGAAAGATAATTTTAGCCGCTGTGTGAACACTGGATTGAAAGCGGGGGCAAGAAGCTAAGAGATCAGTTAGGATCTGTTATCATAGGATAACCTGATAAAATGGGCAGAGACAACTACATACTTCTCCTGAGATTTTTTTTTCTAAGATATTTTAAATGAAGATTTGAAATTTGAAATCTTCTGAAATTATTTGAAATTATTTCTACAATGGAAAAGTAAATAACTGTGCTAATACTTTATTTTTGTATACAATGAAGAATTATCTTAATTTTATTAATAATTTTATTTATTTTTTACAAACTGCTTTCTATATAGATCACAAATTAATTTAGTTTCTAAATAAGACTGACATCGGGCCACACACATACACACAAAACAAAAAACAGAAGAAACAGGGATCCCCAGGTGGCTCAGCGGTTTAGCGCTTGCCTTCGGCCCAGGGCGTGATCCTGGAGACCCGGGACTGAATCCAATGTCGGGCTCCCTGCATGGAGCCTGCTTCTCCCTCTGCCTGTGTCCCTGCCTCTCTCTCTCATGAATAAATAAATAAAATCTAAAAAAAAGACAAAAACAAAAAACAAAAAACAAAAAAAAAACAGAAGAAACAGTAAAATAGCAACTTCTACATTATTAGTAGGATTTCCAAACCCATCCAACGTGAAAACCAGTGCAATCCTCTCTCCCCTCCCTCTTTACAACTGAAAACTCCAGGCAAAGGATTAAAAGCAACTTCTTGAGGACTCTGAAATGTAAATAATAGCAGGCATACCAGACAAGCACTCAAAGACACAGTGGTGCAGAGTGTTTGGAGTATTTTTCTCCTTTACCTCCCAGCTTTGAGCTCAGGTCAAGCTGAACCTAAGAACTAAATAAATAGCAGGCAATGAGAGCAAAAATTCCAATCCTGTTTTTCTGCGACTAGGAGAAGAATCCTCTTTTCTTTTACTATTTCTTTACTTCTCATCTTGCAACAAGGCCAGGCCTAATTATAGAACTACACTGACACAGTGGGTGGGTGGTAGTAGTGATGGGAGCACATAAAACCCTGAGGAATAAAGCTATCTTTTCAGAAAGAATACTAGAACGGAAGTCCCTATTATGTGAACAGTGAGGAAACTCCATTACTTTTTTTTCTTTTCTCATTCTCTCATCATTTTGCCATAAAAGTGGGCCCATTAGTATGGAACTATATGATAGCATAGAAGCAAAAACTCTGATAGAACAAGCCAGACAGTGTGGGGTTATCCTGGAGAAGAATACCCTAGATCAGGGGATTCTCTAATTCTTTACATGAACTGACACAAATCTGAGGTTCCCCCCCTAAGTTGTATATGCTCAAAATATACCCAAAGCAGTACAGCAAAAGCTCTGAAAATTAACCTGACATAAACTACCGCTGTGAAAATTAACCTATGACATAAACTACCAACAAAGTCCCAGACTAAACCCTGAGAGGTTACAGGCAAGCTGGACTCAAAAAAGAAAAGAATTTGAAAACAAACTGACACTGAAACCACCATCACCACTCAGAAGGTTAGACCAAAATTGTAATATGAACCTAATTGTGGTGTCTGCCTGGGATTGGGAGGGGGAGGGCTAGAGAGGAAAGAAAAATGGAAGGAAAAAGGAGAAAGGAAACAAAAGAAAAAATTTCAGATTTAACAAGATCTGGAGTTTTGAAACCAAATATTCAGAATGTTCATGATACAATCTAAAATTACTTGATATATCAAGAACTTGGAAAATCTAGCCAACTTTCAAGGCACAATACCATCAATTCTGAGATGATGGAGATGTCGGTATCAACGAAGATTTAAAGAACTTACTATACAACTTTTTGCCATGAAGCACACTTTTGAAAGACATGTTCATAGTAAAAAAATAATTTAAGAAACTATTAAAAAGAATCAAATTAAAATTTTAAAACTATAAAGTACAGTGTATCTGAAATTTCTTTTAAAAAAGCAATAGATGAACTCAAAATTAACATGGAGTTGACAGAGGAACAAATCAATCAACTAAAAAAGAGATCAAAAGAAGTTATCCAACCTGAAGAACAGAGTAAGATTAAGGAATTAAAATGGACAGAACCTCAAAGAACCATGGGAAAATATAAAGCCCCTAGTAAGTCTTCAAAATTCAAACTTTTTAAAAAACATTATCAGTATGACATTACATAAATCATCAATATCTTTACAGTTGTATTCAAATATTGTTTCAGCGTAAAGAATAAATGTAAAGATTATCTAAATGAAAAATGAGATTACAACACAATGTGAAAATTAATCTTTCCATTCTAGCATGTATTTTCTTTCATTTCTTAGATATATTTTACTTTTTCATTAAAAAATACATATACATTAAAAACTTGCACATATGAAAGAAATATTAAGGCAAAAAAGAAATTTTTGAAAAAGAAGAAGGAAAGAAAAAAGAAAGGAAAAATCACCTATTATATAATTACATGGTGGAAAATATTTTTGTTTTTCCTATAAAAGTGAAATTACACACTACATAAACAATTTTGTGTTCTATTATTTCATATATTAAAAGTGTAAGCACTTCTCTCATGTTATTTTAAAATTTTATTTATAAAAATTTTAAATGACTGCATAATCAATGAATGTTCTATAATTTAACCATTTTTATCAGTGGATATTTCTGCGTTTAAAATAGTTACCTGTTCTTAGTACACTAAGATAAATATCTTTGTGCAAAAATCTTTCCTTGGCTGCCTTAAGAAATTAAATTGGATGGTGGGAAAGTACTAACAAAATTTCAAAGTTAATACAAATTGATAAAAAAAAAATTACAAAAGTCATATATATTATGGAAAACTTTAAAATGCAGATTCAAGGAAGAAAAGAGGCTACCCACAGTTTTACCCATTAATATTTTGACAGATTTGCTCAAATTTTTAATGAAATTCACTATGTAGACTAAAATTTGAAAACAATTTACAGTTTAATAGTATTATTAAACAATCTTGACTGGCTACACAGAATTTTAAACAATAGTTGATCTTCACAGCATAATTATAAACCCAATATATTCCTAATGCTGTTCTCCCTGGAGCACACATATAGAACTGTCCATGTGAGGAGTAACTTGATGCAAGTCAATGTCTTGAGAAGAATATTTGCATTTTGTGACTCTGTATTCAAATATTACAGAATACTGACTGTGGCCCCAAATCTATTTTCCCCTTTTTGTGGGGCATATGGCAACCCAGCTACAGACTACATTACCAGCTCCATTATGCCTAGATGTAGCCCTGTAGGCACAAGTGCTTAAAAACAAAATTCTGAGGTCTTGTATTAATTTCCTTTCTTTCTCATATACTAGAACAATGGCTAAAGCAGGCCCAAAGAGTAGCTATGAACAAAAAGACAGAAAATGGTGGTGATATGGAAAAACTGAAGCCCTTATACATTGCTACTAGTAATATAAAATAGCGCAGCCCTTTTGGAAAACAGTATGCCAATTTATTTAAAAGTTAAATGTAAGTTTACCATTAAGACCCAGCAATTACACTCTAAGAATCTACCAAAGAGAAAAGAATATAATACATGGGTATTCACAAAGATCTGAGTTCAAATGTTTATAACAACATTTTTAAAATAGTCCCAAACTGGAAACATTACAAATATCCATTAACCACTGAATAAACAGAAAGTGGTATATCCATACAATGGAATACTATTCAGCAATAAAAGAAAGAACCTGGTGCTAATATATGCTACAACATGGCCAAATCTCAAAAACATTAGCTAAGTGAAATAAGCCAAACAAAATTAGATGTAATGTCTCTTTGAAGTCTACTTAGTCTAATATTAAAGTTGCTCTAGCTTTCTTGTTAGGTGTTTTCATGATGACTCTTTCTCTACATTCTTTAGTTTTGACCTAAGTAATTTTAGTTTTCTATTGTTGCTATAACAAACCATCACAAGCTTAGAAGCTTAAAACAACACAAATATATTATCTCACAGTTCTATAGGTTGGAATTCTAATATGGGTCTCAATGGGCTAAAATTAAGGTTGGGAAGGGCTGTGTACCTTATTGGCAGCCCTAGGGAAAATCCGTTCCTTGCTCATTCACAGCCGTTCAAATAAGTCAGTTTCTTAAGAACTGAGGTCCCCAATTCCTTAGGAACTGTGAGTAGAGAGTTGTTGCCAGCTTCTAGAGGCCACCCAAATTCCTTGTCTTTCTCCATCTTCAAAGCCAAATCAATGGACCAAGTCATTTTCACACTTTATCTCTCTCTTGCCCTTCTACTGTTGCTTTTCGCTAACTGCAAGTATAAAGGTTCTAAGTTGTTAAGGACTCAGGTAGTTACACTGGGCCAACGCAGAAAATCTCCAATAACTTTCTGATCTAAACCTTAAAAGGTGTAAACCTTAAAAACATCCTCAAAGTCCTTTCTGCCAAGTAAGGTAACATATTCACAGGTTCTAGAGATGAGAGTTTGTGGAAATTTTTGGGGGTGAAGGAGACATTATTCAGCCTACTGTATCTTTTTATTTAAAGTAAGGAACCTGCAAGAAGTATATAATTACTTGTTGCTTTTTAAAATCTGACATAAAAAAACAAAAACAAAAAAAAATCTTTCAGACAATCTCTGCCTTTTAACTGGTATCCTTAGACTATTCATATTAATGTGCTACTGATATGGATGAATTAATATACAGGGTCCAGCCACCTATTTTCTATCTGTTCCGTCTATTCTTGTTCTATCTGTTCTTTATTCTTTCCCCTCATTTTATGCCTTCTTTGGAGTTGAGGATATTTTATGATTCCATTTGATCTCTTCTATTGAATTATTATTTATCCCTCTGTATTATATTTTAATTTAATGGATACTCTTAGAGGAAGGTTTGAGAAACCATGGTTTATAGGCCAGTCAACTGTTTTTTTATATTAAGTTTTATTAAAATTCACCCATTTGTTTATGTACTAACATGCCCATTTGTTTATATACTTAGGCTACTTTTGAACTATGATGGAAGAATTGAGTAGTTAAAACGGAGATCATATAGCAGGTCTTAAATTTATATTATATTATCCTTTAAGAAAATGTTTCCTGATCCCTGTTCTACACTTACAATATAATATTTAATTAATTAGCATCTATCTTCAATCATTATTATACGGTCACGTGTAGTAGCAGAACCTTAAACAGTATATTCCCAATTCTTCCCTCTAAGCCTTTGTGCTACTGTTGCTATATATTTTACTTTTACATATGCTATAAACACTGTATGTTGCTACTATTTTTGTTATAGAAATATTTTAGAGCAATTAAAAATAAGGAAAAAAATAATTTTACTTTTCATTCCATTTCCCTCTTTTCTTTGTATAGAGTCAAGTGCCTTGATTCTATCATGTAGCTTCTGCCTGACAATGCTTCTTTAGCATTTGTCTAGCATTGCCTGCTAATAACAAATCTCCATGGTTTTGCTTACCTAAAAAAAACTTTATTACTTCATTTTTTTGGAAATATATATTCATTAGGTATAGAATTCTGGTTTCACAAGTTTTTATCCCCTCTTTCACAGCACATTAAAGTTGTTACTCCATGGTCTTCCAGCTTCCATGATTTCTGAAGAGAAATCTGCACTAATTTACTTTTGTCTGTATTTTTTGTATTAGTTTTCTATTGTTGCCATAACACTTTTTTCTGATTACCTTTAAGAACTTTTGTTTGTTTTCAACTGTTTGAATATGACTAATTTTTTAAAAGATTTTATTCATGAGTCACACAGAGGGAGGCAAAGATGTAGGCAGAGGGAGAAGTGGGCTCCTCGCAAGGAGCCTGATGTGGTACTCAATCCCAGAACTCCGGGATCACGCCCTGAGCCAAAGGCAGATGCTCAAGGGCTAAGCCACCCAGGTGTCCCCTATGACTAAATTTTAAATTATTTTTTATTTTTGTTTTCTGTATTTATTCCTTGTGTTATCTGAGCTTCTTGAATCTGTAGTTTATTAATTTCATTAGTAGTTCATTAATTTCAGAAAATTATTGGTCATTATTTTTTAAAATATTTCTTCTCTACCTCTCTTCTTCTGGGATTCCAGTTATATGGACCATTTGATAATGTCTCACGGGTTCTCGGATGTTTCTTATTTCTCTGTTTCAGTTTGGGTAATCTGTTGATTTATCTTCCCATTTGCTGGTTCTTTTTTGTCTGTGTCAATTTTATTTATGATCCTGCCATACGCATTCTCTTTGTTACTGTATTTTAAATTTCTAGGGTTTCCATTCAACTTATTGATAATAATTTTTGCTATCTCTGCTGAAATCAACCATTTGATCTTTCATGCTGTCTGGACTTTCCACTAGAGCCTTCATCATGTAATTCCAGGTTACTTAAAATACATTGTGATATAGTTCTAACATGTGTCACTGCTATGTCTACTTTTGATGATTGCTTTGTCTCTTGTGTGTCTTTTCCTTGCCTTTTCATATGCTTTAAAACTTTATTAGGGAGCTTATGTATTACTGTCATCATGTGTATGATAGTAAAGACTAAGGTAATCTTTATGTCTGGAAAGGAGTATACACTTCCATTAGAACTTTTAGCACACAGGTTTAAATTAATCTAACTAGGAGTTAAACTAGGTTTGAAGTCTGTCATTGCTATGGCTCAGTGCACCACAGGCTGCAAATTTCTATAGTAATACCTTCTCTTGGGGATGGGGAATTCATTTTGCCAAAGAACATTTTTTTTTTCATTTTCCTAATTTCTCCACATTCAGTTCTAAGGCTCTGTGCTCAGAATCTATCTCGTGCAAGTTACTTATATTTAACACTTGTTATCCTGGCAACACGGAGTGAAAAATAGGGGACAGTGTTCTTTGATCTTCTGATTAATACTTAGTCTTAGGAAAGCACTGTGTCTCTGGATCTCATGTATATTCCTTTTTATTAATCCTTCCTCTCCCAAAGTATAGTTCCTGTAGATGTTTCTGCCCCTCCCCTATGGCTTGAGGGTGTTCCCTCCATTCCAATTCCCCAGGTACAAAGAGATTCCACCAGTGTCCTAAGGCAATAATGATAGTTATAGCTCTCCCAACAGCATATGGCTTTGTTCTATAAGAGGAAGAAGAGTCCGGGTGGAGTTTATTGTTATTCCTGCTGTGGCTACTGCAGTCATCCTCTAGTTCTCCACCAAAGGGGGGTTTCTTCTTTTTTCTTGGTTGACAGGGTTCATGAAGAAAAATCTACACAAGTGTGTGGGGTCCTCCTATTCTTATGGCTACCAGGGTTTCACCTTTCCTCACCAATACACACTTGGCCTCCACCAATTCAATGATCATTTTGGTTGAATTTTTTCTTTAAGTGTCTCTGTCTTGCCCTGGTAAGTCAGTACTTGCACTTTGCCTCTATCTGCAAAGCAGGTGTCTGTCTCTCCCCAGATTCTCCCCAGATTAGATTCCGGGTCTAGATTCACTGTCCAGCCACTTCAGCACTCAATGGGTTATTAATGAAAAGTTGTGAACTTGCTGTCTGTACACCTTTTTATTTTAAAGTTGGGACTGAACTCTTTTTCTAGCTCTCTACATCTCTGATCAGAAACCAGAAGCTGTCCTATTTCTACTTAACTCCATGTTATGGTTTTCAAAGTTTACCATATAACTTTCCACATAAGTTCACTCATTCATCAAATGTTCAGCTAATGCTTTCTATGTGGCAGGCACTGAGAAAGAAACCATTCTACTAAAGTTATGCAGCTAACTAACATCTGCCATACCAAACTCCCTACCAAAACAAGATGACCCCAATTTCTAACCTAAAGGGTGAGAACACTTAAGCCAGAGAAAAATATTTCATGATTACATTTATCTGCAAATAAGTTTAGATAAATATCATGGTTTGACTAAAATAACTTTAAAATATGTCATGTGGCACTGTGGAGGATATTGATATGAATAAGATAAAGACTATATGTTACTTGCTTATAAAGAACAAATATTTTTTAAAAATACCATAGTGCACACTTTATCATTAACCTGCAGTTATATATGTTTAAGGAGAACGTTAAGTCATGGGTAAATGAACAGGAATCATTATTCACAGGTAACAGAGGAATTGAAGGCATGATGCCTTAGAAAAAAAGATGAGTTTTCCTTGCAATATTGTCCCATAAGTTTATAGCAAACAGCAGACAAGGACAGGATTAAAAAAACAATCTAGCAGGATATATCAGATTATATTACATTACATAGCAGGAATATATTACATGCGGTTAAAGTTAATTAGCCCTCATGGAATGTGATCTATTTCATGTTTGTACTTCTAGTACTCTGGTGGTAAGTACTCAGGTTTAAAAGCCTAAAGGCTGACTTCTTCAGTATATCAGATTTTACTTCAGTCAAGTACTTAAAGCCAATTCTGCTCATTTAAGTAATTAAAGTATATATGTCAATTAATGAATGCGTTATGTGGAGCCAAAAAAAAAAAAAATCTGTGAGAAGGATCAGATATATTAGTGGGAGTCTAGCTACCACAGTCCCTACGTGTAAGAAAAACTACCAGAGAAGTTAAAGTTTCAGAATGTAAATAAGGAGATTACCATAGTAAAAGAGGATTAGAAGACTATAATTTTAATGGCTTCAAATTCTTCTAACCTGATGCATTCATCTTTCACATCTTTGGAAATTTCTGTTGAGAACACTGGTTTTCTAAAGCAATTGCTCCTTTTATAGCTAATGCTGAAAGAGTTATGGTCAATAATTTCCTTCTTTCTAGTCCCAACAGACCCTCCTTTTCACAGATTAAGTTTCTCTAGGTATGTTAGTATCATTAGTTACACTATAGCCAAGTTTTTAATCTGGTCTCTCAGTCATTCTGCCTCCCTAACATGACCATTTCTACTCTTATCTATTTTATATATATATATATATATATATATATATATATATATATATATATATATATATAATTTGATTCTCAAAAAATAATGTTTTCTAAATTTTTCAGTTCATAGTATGCATGTCCCACTATTTTTCATTTCAATATATATTCTGAAAGGAAAAAGATCACTTAAATGGATGGATCCATCACAATAGATCACTAAATACCACTTGAATATCAAGCTCATAGAGCCATGAAATCTAAAAAGATACTACATAAATATGTTGATAATCATATAACAAAAATTAGCTTCCATATAATAGTGGGTCAGAGAGATTATTATACTAGCACATGCATGATTCAATCTTTTGATTAAAAAAGCACTATACTTAAGAGTTATAAAAAGCTCAGAAAACTGGAAACAGAAATGCAGTCTAGGATAGATTTTTCAGACTAATATAGAAGTCTTGGCATGAATAATAAGAGAACTGTGGTTGATCCACAGAACAGTTGGATTATGAACCAGAATATGCAAATCAGGTAACTATTTATGATAATTATTAAAATGTTAACTTGCAAATAAAGCACAAAAAATAAAATTTTAGAGTAGGTTTATTCAAGCACAGTGTAGGACAACACAGTATAATCAGAAGTACATGTAGTTTATGGTATGTATTACTCTTAAGTATGTTAATATCAAACCAATAATGCAAGCACAGTTTAACTCACTTTGGTTAGGGTAATTGTTCATGTTTTCTTTACATACACAAACACATACCTACCACTGTTTGGATGAAAGTCTCTTTTCCTTACAGTTCCAATATGGTTTTGTTAGTATGTTCTTTTAACACAGGTACCATGGGATTCTCTCAAATCCCAGACTATTTTCACTCTTTCCCCTCTATATCTGATAGTAACTGAACTGTGCTGATTCATTGTACACAATGCTTTAAAGTTGCTTACATTGTTCTTCATTTGAGAAGCTACCACACTCCTTTCTCTGGTTTCATAACCTAATCCACATACTGCTACTTCTCAAAAGATGCAGTATCTTTCGTTTTTCTCTCTCAATCATTCTAAAAACAATTACTAGAATAATCTTCACATAACTAATAATGTTTATCAAGGTAAAGCAAAAGTCAAGGGCTTGCAGTTGTATGTATGTGTTCTGTTCTACCTGATTACTAATTCAAATTTAATTTCTAAAGGATCAAAGGTCCTTATGAAGTGGTCTTCTATCTTCCCCAATCCCTTTCTACTATCTCAATGTTCTGTAAGGGACTTTGGTCCTAATCATATCTGTGACCTCAATTTATACAGACCTTACAATTTGTCCTCCCTATCTACGCTTTGAATTTCTGCTTTATCCATTCTGTTCTTTACTGCTTCTAAAAGATATTTCACTTCAGCTATTGTATTTTAATTTCTCATAATATTTCTATAGCTCTCTCTTATCCTTTCCTATATTTTCAGCCAGATTTCTTTTTACGGGTCTTTTAACTAATATTTTTCATATTATATTTTAAAAGAACATGTATGCTTATTGAATATATAAAGCATATTTTAATGAAAATTACTTGTTTTTCCTAGATTTGAATCTTTTCCACAAATATGTATTTTCTCCGTCCCCTAAGAACACTGTTTCCCTTATTTTACACTATTGAATCTTTTGACTATTTACTCAATTCTTGAAGTAGTCAGCTCTACTCTTTCCTAATAAAAGGGAGAAAGAGATAGTGGTGGTAAATTAATTTCCTTTACTACCACATATTTTATTTAAATCCTAAGAACCTTGGCCAAATTTCTCATATTTGCTGTCATTTGCTTACTATGGCTCTAAAGAAAAGAGCTCACCTGGGCTCTATGTCTTCTTACTCCTTCTTGACAGTCTCATCATCTCATACCTGATTGAAATAGCCTCCCTACTAACTGGTAACCTAGTCTTCTAATTTGCTTGATCCCATCTCTCAGTTATGTACTGGCATCTCTCAGTTATGCCACTCTATATCATGGCATTTATTATTCCCTTCTCTTGCCATCAGCAACAAGAAATCTATGCTCTACTCAGCTCCAGATAAGCACCTTTTCAACATGATGCATGTCCCTTTCAGTGTCTTTGGCTTTACTACTCCATGTATATGTTTTTTTAAGATTTTATTGATTTATTCATGACAGACACGGCGGGGAGAGAGAGAGGCAGAGACACAGGCAGAGGGAGAAGCAGGCTCCATGCAGGGAGCCTGACATGGGACTTGATCCTGGGTCTCCAGGATCACACCCCGAGCTGAAGGTGGCGCTAAACCACTGGGCCACCAGGGATGCCCTACTAAATGCTCCTGGCCAAGTAAAATTCTAGCTGTACACAAAGTACATTTTAAACGAGATTTTTATTTTTCTCACTAGATTATAAAATCCTTGGACCTAAGTATTCTCCCTTTCACTTTAGTCTTCCCAGCACCAAACAAACAGCATGAACTCATCATTTTAATCTTTTTAAAGACTTTATTTATGAGAGAGAAAGAGAACATATATATACATGAGCTGGTGGAGGGGCAGAGGGAAAGGAAGCAGCAGACTTCTTGCTGAGCACGGAGCCCAATATGGGGCCAGATCCAAGTTTCTGAGATCATGACCTGAGCCCAAGTCAGACACTTAACCAACTGAGCCACCCGAGCACTCCTGAACTTATCATTTCAATAAAAACGAAAGATAGGGCACTACCACATAGTGCAACCAGCCTACTTTACAAAAGTTAGCTATTTATAGTAAATAGTTTGGTTTCCATTAAGATACCAAAAGATATCATCAAAAATTATATTGAGAAGCCCAGGTCAGGGGCCCAGATATTATAGCTGTTTTTGTATGGCCTCCTAGCTAGAGAAGGTTTCTATGCAATGCAGACTTGGTACAGCCACTATGGAAAACAGTGCGAAGGTTCCTCAAAAAGTCAAAAATAGAACTACACTACAATCCAACAATTGCAGTACTAGGTATTTACCCAAAGAATACAAAAATACTAATTCAAGGGGATACATGCACCCCAATGATTATAGCAGCATTATCTACTATAGCCAAAATATGGAAACAATCCAAGTGTCTATCAATTAATGAATGGATAAAGGTTTGGTATATACATACAATGGATTATTACCCAGCCACGAAAAAGAATGAAATCTTGCCATCTGCAATGATACGGATAGAACTAGAGAGTATTATGCTAAGTGAAATTAAGTCAGAGGAAGACAAATGCCATATGATTTCACTCATATGTGGAATTTAAGAAAAAAAATTAAAAGTATAGGGGGGAAAAAAGAGAAAGGGAGACAAACCAAGAAACAGACTCAACTACAGAGACAACTGACGGTTATCAGAGAGGAGGTGGTTAAGGGGATGCGTTAAGTAGGTGATGGAGATTAAGGAGTGTACTTCTTGTGACGAGCACCAGGTTTTGAATGTTTGTGGTGAATTACTCAACTGTACATCTGAAACTAATATTACACTGTATATTAACTGGAATTTAAATAAAAACTTTAAAAATAATAAATAAAATGATGGCTTATGGGCTTAAAATTTTTGAAATCAAAGATATTTTGTGACACATAATGAAAATTATATGACATTCAACTTCTACTCATCACAAATAAAGTTTTATTGGAACACAGCCATATCCACTCATTAACATGTTTTCTGTGGCTACATTCATGTTACAAGGATTGAGTTGTATAGTTGTTATAGACCATATGGCCCTCAATGCTTAAAATATTTACTACAGAAAAAAAAAGTCCATTCTCGGTCTAAGTCAGCAAAGTCATAAATACCTTGGCCGACCTTATCACCTAAAGGTGAGGGTGTCACATTAGATAAAGAAAAGGCTTTGGTGGCCATAACAACTTTCTTTCTTTTCTTTTTTCTTTCTTTTTTTTTTTTTTTTTTTTTTTTGCCATAACAACTTTCATTCTTTATTGTCAAACAGGGATGTTTCTGTGAGGAGGGAAAAGACTTGAAAGGAATCATTCTACTAGCTGCAGAAAGCAACTAGCTAAGAAATAAAAAATGATTTTCACTTTTAAATCACACTTTATCCTCAGAAAAAGAAACTGACTCACTCCACTCTCCACCCCACAAACACACACAAACTTTTTAAAATTCATTATACACTTTATAAAACACAGATAAACTGACAGCTAAACCTTCCTGCTGTGGCAAACAGGAATATGCATCTTTTCCTCCAAATAAATCATATGGTTACAATATCATAAACTGAGAAATATTTAAAGAAAAATGGATTCTACTGTATAACTACTGAGAGTAAGAATTCAATATCAAATATACCCAAATTCAAATCTTTGTTTTGGGGAGCCACATTAAAATGTACACATGGTAAATACCAAAATCAATTAAGTAGGGCAATTCCTGAAGAAAATATTTTTAGCCAAATCCTTCTGGTTGATCCACTATAGATAATGTTACTTCAACTCAGATTTGTACAGACCTGAGCTGCTTCTCAAGTGATATAGACAACTGATTGCATTTTCTTTTTACTTTCCAAATCCTTGCTATCTTTTATAGCACAAAACTCTGAGGTATCAACACAGTATTTCTTACCTAGATTGCTTCTCGAAGAGTATTTTGGCTCTGCCTATAAGCATTCCTATAGTCCACATCAATGGAAGAACAGGTCCCAGTGAGAATACAAATCAGTGTCCTTTTTTTTTTTTTTTTTTTTAAATTTTTTTTTTTTATTTATTTACTTTTGATAGTCACACAGAGAGAGAGAGAGAGAGGCAGAGACACAGGCTGAGGGAGAAGCAGGCTCCATGCACCGGGAGCCCGATATGGGATTCGATTCCGGGTCTCCAGGATCGCGCCCTGGGCCAAAGGCAGGCGCCAAACCGCTGCGCCACCCAGGGATCCCACAAATCAGTATCCTGATATCATGATGAAATGCTACTGCCTTGCATTAAGCATGTTTGCTAGCTAAAACATCTGAGTCAGTTCACTTAGTAAAAACTCAGTGAGCTCCTCCTTTGTGCCTAAGGGAATTCAGGGATGAAACATAGAACCTCTGCTTTCAAAGAACAAATATATTTAGTTGGGCAAACAGATGAATTAACCGAATATAAAAAAATATATGTACAAGAGGCTCCTGAACTGATACCTCTACAGCAACTATTTAAGTAGTTAAAACAGCCAAAGTATGAGAAAACTCATCTAAGGTAATGTGCATGCAAACACTTTTTTTTTTTTTTTTCTCCAATTACCTCATTTCCAATTCTCTCCTCTACCTGCTTACTTTCTCTTTTCCCTAGCTCTGGAAAACAGTGATGAGGATTTTAAATAGTTTACTGGCTCACTGTATAATTTAGGTTGGGAGATTGTAATCTAATGCATAGGCTAGCCATCATTTCCTTTAACGATTTTTTTTCCTATTTGGATGAAGTTAGACCACTAGGTAAGAGATCCCTATAGGAATAAAAGACACCGTCCCCCCCCCCCCCCACAAAAAAAGGAATAAAGGACACTATATTCCGCTGATTTGGGCACTTTCCTCAAAAGTATAATTTTTTAGAAATTATGTCCTTGGTTTTGTTTCATCAAAGGAACTAAAGTAGTCCATCTTCAACAGACATAGTTAAGTTACTGAAAAATACCAAGACTGGAAATTTTATCACAAAGAAATTTAAAAGTTTATAATGAAACATCATGAGGAAGTGAATTTCTGAAAGCCCCAACAAATATTTAGCATTTTTTAAAGTAAAAATATACTAAAAAGAAGAAACCTGTGTTACGCATAGCTAACTATTAATCTATTAATAATGGGTATGACATGGTTGATTTCCATTTGTCTACTCTTGCTTTTTAAAAACCCATTCAGTTACTTCTCCCTTCAAAATATTAATGGCATGATTATAAATACTCTGCTTTGCTATAGATAAAATGCACAGTAAGTAGCATTTTCTTTTTTAGTAGTATGTTTTATTGTTGTTTTTCTGGACCTAATCCTTCATCCAGTTGTTCAGTACCTTCCTGATCTTATCAAGTATGATTCTGATTCCAAAGAACACCTAACAGTGGTCCAGCCTCTGTTAGCCCTTCTTAGCCATTCTTCACCTCTTTCCCTCTTAACAGTGAAGGAGCAGCTACAAGGTCCATGTTCAACCTAGGTTTCATTACAAACACCCTTGTATGCCTTCTGCATTGTCATCTCCTCTGGGATACAGGTGGCTAATATGGTACAGATATAAAAAAATTATAATTACTCAAGATTATAGAATGATGAATAATTAGCAAAGTTTTGTGAATATTTATAAATTTTCTTTAAAAATCTACTTACCAATAATCTTTATCTAAGATCAACGATTATTACATAAGAGCCAATTTGATTAATTTCTTTTGAAGTTAAATACCAAGAAATACTTTCTTAAAAATGGTCCTTTTTCTTTCATTAAAGGATGAGAAATATGGACCCACAGGGTTAAATCATCCATCCTGGTCAGGAACCTAAGGCTCTATCTCTATAGTATTTCATTCATTTCATTACAAACAATCATTCAGTGTTTGTGTCATGGTGCTGGGAATCTAGAAGAGTGTAAGACAGCCAAGAGATCTGCTACTTGTCTAAAATTCTCTTTCTAAAAGTTTTCAAAACATTATTTCTCCCCTTTCTATACAATTTGGTTCTAAGTGATCAGATGCTTTAGTATGTAAGACTGTTTTATTACTAAACTAACCTAGAAAATTACCTATAGCCAATATTCACTTCTGAGTTTTCATGAATATTAAAATTCTCATTTTCAAGAGAATCTGTATAGGAATATCTGCTATAAAGTCTTTAAAACAATTTAGCAACTTTAAGAACAAAATGACCATTTTTAAATGATCAGAATTCCTATCCCAGCCAACCACGTATTTAACATGTATTCCTAAAGATGGCTCCATTGATTAATACCAGATCACCGTAACATCAAACTGTGGTCCTATTTAAGCATGAGGTAAACAGGGTCTTACGCAGAGCTCTGCCTTTACTTAAATGTGTATACACAAATATATACTTTAACCAGAAGTCTGCTTTGTCACATGGTAAGCAGCACAAATTCATCATGGAGCTTCTAGCTCATTAAGAGAGGAAATACCCCTTTTGCCCTTATTGACCTATGACATAGTCTTTACTCTTTCAGAAAACTGCCTTTTGCAGTTCTCTAGGACTCTCTTGCTTGCTTGGACTACCCTGGTACTCAGTACTTTTGCATCAGTGTTTCTCAATGGTATAGTTGTGGGCATTTGGAGTGAATTAGTTCTTCGTTAGATGGAACTGTTTATTGCATTTGGCTCTTACCCACTAAATGCTAGTGGAGTTTCCTACTTACCGTGGCAATACTTACACACACACACACACACACACACACACACACACAACCTGCCCTTATCTGTTTCCAAATGCTTGGGGGTGGGAGAGGAGTCATCAAGGAGGAACAGAGAACCATTCCCAGTTGATTGCTATAACTTGTACTTTGTGGACAATGGACCTAAATCCCTTATATCTTGATAACTGATCTGCCTGGTTTTCCCTACTTTCAGATTCTGAATTCTGTATCCCCTAATGCAGTCTACTTTCTCCAATAGCTCTTTCTTCTATACTAAAGAAAATCCTGCCCTTGTCTCTTAATTCAATTTCACTTTAAGGTGAAGACAGAAACCAAGTCAGAAAAAAAAAAAAATGTTGAAAGGGAAGTATTCATTCTGAATAAAAAGCCTAAAATCCATGATGTGCCAAAATGCAAAAGGCCTACAGGGAAGAATGACCAAAAGTTCAAAGGCACCCAGCAGCAAGACCACTGCAGATGGCATTTGGTCAATCATGATTAAGCTTACGGTCATTTCAGTACACTGGAGCATCTAACAGCCACTGAGGGTTAGAAAAGAGAAGACTGTTTTGTTAACCTATATCCCTCTATCTTTACTTGACTTGTAGAATAGATTGGCAGCTCCTACCCTAGGACCTTTGCACTTACTATTTCCTCAGCTTGGAAAGCCTTTGCCTCCAATATTTAGACGGCTCATTCCTTCGTCTCCTTTAAGTATTAGCTCAAAAAAAAATTTTTCCCCATTAGATGTACCTTGATATTTAATTCTACAACCTCCTGACTCATACTATCAATCCCCTTAAACTACAATGTTGATTTATATTTTCCAAAGCAGTTATCATTTTCCTAGATTCTATCTTAAGTCTTTATTATGCTTGTTATTTACTATCTCCCTCTCCTAGAATGCAAGCTCCATAAGGGTAAGAATCTTTATTTTGTTCACTGATGTACCCCAAGCATGTAAAACACAGCTGCAGAACTCAGAAGGCCTAATGTTCATTATCAACAACCCTGGTCTGCAGAATGATGGATGCAGGCTGTAGAGAATTCAGTCACATATCAACCAAATCAAAATATGATTCCTTGGAAACCACAAGGTCTTTCACAGTATTAAGCTAATGCTACTTCACTAGCTTATTACTAGAGGGAGACAGGAAAGCTCTTCCCTTATAGACATGGGCACTAAATGATTCTATAATGTCTTTAGTTAGCAAAATCTCTGAACCCTCCACAGCAATAATGCTTATGACTCTGCACCAGGAAATCAAAAGCCACATTTCTCATTCCATTTACTTGAAATGACTCGAGCCTGAAGGAAGGCATTAATGGTTCCCAAAGTCATCCAGTGATTAAGAGGCATGGGCACAAAACATTAGGCCCCCCAACACCTGATTATTGTTTAAGTATGTGCCTTCTAGTTCTGTTCCATAATAGTTTATGAATACTGACTTGGAAGGGCCAGAAAAAGCATAGGTATCAAGAACTGAAAAAATATATATTAAAAAGATCCATTTTAATTAAAGACTATCAAAGCAGCAGTATGAAATGAATGAAGAAACAAATTCACTGTTAGGAGCAAAATACAGAGAGAGTATATTTAGAGAGTCAAGGTTAACTGCTATGTCACATCTTCATCTTCAAACACCATACATCATTTTACAATGCAAAAACAGAGGTTTCCTGAATATTTTTATCCCATTTCTAGCCCCAGATGCATAGCCACTCGTTCACATGTTCCACCATTTATTGTATGTGAGGGCCATCCAGCCTGTAGACAATTCAATTAATCTTACAAGTGACATACAAAAAAACCCAACAACAACAACAACAAAAAAAACAGATGTGGCATTAAGATTTACAAAGTTATTGAAACTTTTTAACAAGTAAAACGCATCTTTACTTAGCTACACCAGAATGAGGAATAAAGGGGTTTACATATGTTCCAATTCTAAACCTATCAATCAAACCCATGTTATTCCTTTGGGAGCTTATTTACATGCATATTTATCAGCCTCACATGCTAATTCCCTGCTGTTTTATGCCTGCGAGGCATGTTTATGAGTCATAATTGTTGATCTCATTTGATGTATTTCACTGAAGGAAGACATTATTCAGTTATGTGGCCTAATGTCAATGAGTTACGATGACCTGATCTTCCAAATGCAACTTGCTCTTTAATTTTTATTAGAACATAACTTACTGTACAGAAAAAGAAGTACACTGAAATAAAAGAGCCAATGTTTTATATAAAAAATTTAATCATCTTATTTTTGATCTATCTTACCCTTCATAATCAATCTGAAATGTATCTACAACAATACTGTCCCTCATTCATTTACTTTCCACACTCTTATACCGAGCTAGTCCTAGCTTCATAATCTTGCATATTAGTCTAACTTTCAGGACCCTTCTACAGTTCACACTAAAACCTATTATTATTCATTTATTCTACTATCAAATGCCTTTACTATCATTTTGTTTTTCCCTTCAATCACAATTCAATGACTTCTTTAATCTGTACTAACAAAACTTAACTATTCAAAACTACTTTATTCAACTCAAATAAAATGTTACTTTAGGCAGATAAGTCTTCCTAAAATAGGTTAATTGGGTAATAAGTATTTCTGCATTTCTTAAATCCCTTAGAAAATATTAAGCATCTACTGTTTATTTCACAATATTACTAATCAAAAATACAGTAAAAAGACTATATGTAACAAATAGCAAAATACAATTTAGGGTAGCAGTAAGGGATAGCATGTACTGAGATGTTTTGTTATTACAAGCAAAATGGAATATATTGCAGTGAGGTGCTTTACATGGAATATGACTTAGATCATATAAAATGCATGTGATGGTATCACAAGGGCCTGAAATAACAGCTTCTATATCACCACAAGAAATCCGAGTCAAAAATCAATTTTTGCAACATAGCCTTGTGTAAGAAAGACAGCTTATAATTTTCACTGTCTATCAATTTTGGGGTGTGATTATTTAATACTACTGAAATATCATTACAAGGGTTACCAAACTAAATTCAATAGGCACCATGACTCGGAGCAAGGGAGCATGAAGCCTACCTCTACTGTTCTAGGTGATCATACCACGCAAATAGCAACTAGATCGAATTTAGAAGATTAAGTATTAGAAAAAAAACATGTTTGGCACACAGATAAATGGAGTGCAATAGTCATTCTCTCTTCTTTTGACCTATACTTGAAGAATAAAAATTACAGGGACACCTGGGTGGCTCAGGGGTTGAGCGTCTGCCTTTGGCTCAGGGCGTGATGCTGGAGACCCGGGATCAAGTCCCACATCGGGCTCCCGGAGCATGGAGCCTGCTTCTCCCTCTGCCTATGTCTCTGCCTCTCTCTCTCTGTATCTCTCATGAATGAATGAATGAATGAATGAATGAATGAATGAATAAATAAATAAATAAATAAATAAATCTTTTTTTAAAAAAATTACAAAGTATTCTATTATTACAGTGTATTTGGGGAGTGCTTTAATAGGACTAAAATCTTAAAATGCAATGAAATGTTATCAGTGTTAATATACTTGTCCTCTTATCCTCAAATAATGACTTTGAAAAAGTTTAGCTAAGCAATAAGCCAAGAAAAAGATATCAAAGGAAGAATCATAAGTGTCAAAAAATTGAAAGAATCTTTGTTTTCCCTATTTCCACGCATCTCCAAAATATCTAGGAAAGGTTCATAAATAATAGTACTTCCCAAATAGCATTTTTAAAAACATCAGAATAAGTTTATAATATATCCAGTACATGTAGTCAAATAACCATTTGATTTAAAATGTACTTCAGTGCATTGGAACCTATGTGCATTAAAAGAATTTAATTGACTTCCTTCCTATCACATGGATAAAACCAACCAAATTATACATTTGCTGTAGTTGGAAGTCAGAACATTAGTAGAGTTATCACATAAAATAATAAATTTACCCTTTAAAATGTCATAAATAAATGATAAACCATACTAATAGGACATACTAAATCAATGTTGATGCCAGTTCCAGGACACTGTGAGTTGTTCAATGTTCTTATCATTATTTGTGTCATTAGAAGAATATTAAAATTTAATAAATTCAACACTAAACTAGTATGTTATTTCAATACATTGAGGTTTTAAGGAGATTTTTAAAAATATTTTGTTTATTTGAGAGAGAGAGAGAAAGAAAGAGAGAGCAACCAAGGGTGAGTGAGGTGAGGGCAAAAAGAGAAGAGGACTCCCCTGCTGAGCAGGGAGCTATATATGGGGCTTGATCCTGGGATGAGTCAAGGCAGACACTTAACTAGGCCACCCAGGTAACCCTTAAGGAGATTTTTTTTTAAAGATTTTTAAAATTTATTTATTCATGACAGACACAAGAGAGAGAGAGGCAGAGACACAGGCCGAGGGAGAAGCAGGCTCCATGCAGGGAGCCCGACGTGGGACTTGATCCCGGGTCTCCAGGATCACGTTCCAGGCCAAAGGTGGCACTAAACTGCTGGGCCACCAGGGCTGCCCGAGATTTTTTAATTGAACACTTTCTTCAGATCTACACACAATTGAAGGAGGGCCTTTTCTGCTATACGCTCTCTCAATGAGGCCTCTTGTGCTGACCTATTTAAAACTGTAAAACTCTCCTTCACTCACTTCTACCCTTCCATGCTTTTTCTCCTTAGCCCCTAGCAATATCAAACATAATATAAATTTTACATATTAGTCTTCTTGTTTATTGTCTTTCACTAGAATTATGAACTTCTTGAGAATAGAGATTGTGTATTGTTCACTCCAGTGTTCCAACATTTATAATAGAGCATGGCCTAGGGCAGGCACTCATGTACTGAATGAAGGAATCAATAAATACTAAACTTTACCATAAATAGCTGAGGACAAATGAGGTAAAAAAAAATTTTTCCCTTAATAACTCTATTAGAATACTTAAGGTAGGGATCCCTGGGTGGCGCAGAGGTTTGGCGCCTGCCTTTGGCCCAGGGCGCGATCCTGGAGACCCGGGATCGGGTCCCACGTCGGGCTCCTGGTGCGTGGAGCCTGCTTCTCCCTCTGCCTGTGTCTCTGCCTCTCTCTCTCTCTCTCTGTGACTATCATGGATAGATAAAAATTAAAAAAAAAAAAAAAAAAAAAAAAAAGAATACTTAAGGTAGGTAGCATTGAATGTCTCAAAGCCCTATTAAACTCTAAATATTAATATTATATCAATGTCAACAGAACGTGTGGTTAAGTTACCAGAGCACCTTAACCTACGTCCTACATACTCAGTCATCTTAGTTGAACTAGTCAATCCCTGAAATACGGTGGAGAAAAAGTATCACCAACCATTAATCCTATAAATAGATACAAATATGACCTCCCTGTCCTCCTAAAATTATTTATTTTAAAAAGTACAGAATAACAAATTGGTTAGCATTCTTAAATGTCAATATCCTGAAAGTATATTTTAATCATGAGAGATTAAATAAAAGAATAATTATTGATCTTAAGCAATCCCTAATCCACTGTAAAAAATGTTACTCCCATAGAGGATTAGAAAATTTGGCAAACTATATAAACCTATGAACTCATATACAAAGAAATTTATAACACTGATTATTCCCTGAATACTCCAAATATTCATTCTTTATATATTTAAGTGTATTTTTGAAATTTAAGGTTAAAGATTAGGTGCGTAGAGTATAAAATACTAAACTCTGGCATACTACTTGCAAATGGTAGAAAAATGTTTTTAAAATTTTTCTTGCACTTCTACAAAGAATAAAATTTGGAGGTACCTCCATGGCTCAACATACTTTTCTTCTTCTCTTACATTAAGATAACATCTGTTCTGGCTATGAACCAGTAAATCAAATCTGATGAGAACTTAACTGTTTATAAGGTGGAAATGCCCACTGATGGACAGATTTGTAGCTTTTCCTAAGCAATAAAACTCTTCTCTATTTAGAAAGCAAACAAAAGTACACTTTTTGTAAATAACACAAAATGAACGCACCATCTAAATCCCCTCTTATAATTATTTATTTTGCTCTCTTAAAAAAGTTTTAACATTTTACATTTTAGATTAAACATGCATATATCCTAAGAGAGGAAAGGCTACTAAATTCCACTTTTACAGTTTCAAATATGAAGTTTTATTCTAATTGAATTTACGTAACAATGGTAAAGTGACGTTAATTAATGGATAGGCAAGAAACTTTAAAATAAGACAGAAATACCTTATAATCTACTAAATGTACACACAGCTAAAGTCAGTAATTATTTGGTAAAAATTGCTACTTCTATTTAATTTATCATTTGAAAATACAGGATAGACACAGTAACTATCGGCATATATTTTTCTGGCATATTAACTATTTATCAAAACAGATTTCTGAGTTAGAATACTTACTGAGATAAAAGCCCATCATAATCTGGGCTTATTTCTGTTTGTCCAAACAGAAGTTTGATCTTATCTTTTTATTGGGGCAAAATGGGGAAACCATATTTTACTTATTTAATTCATTAAAAAAGTGAATGACTTAGTCCATTTAAGCTGTTGTAACAAAAATACGATATACCAAGTAGTTTAACCAACTGATATTTATCTGTAATAGTTCAGGAGGCTGAGAAATCAAAGATCAAGCTGCTGAAAGATTCAGTGTCAGGTGAAAGCCAGTTAGATTCTTTTTTCAAAGATTTATTTTTTTTTTTTTTATGATAGTCACAGAGAGAGAGAGGCAGAGACACAGCAGAGGGAGAAGCAGGCTCCATGCACCGGGAGCCCGACGTGGGATTCGATCCCAGGTCTCCAGGATCGTGCCCTGGGCCAAAGGCAGGCGCTAAACCGCTGCGCCACCCAGGGATCCCTGCCAGTTAGATTCTTGATTCATAGATGGCCTTTCTTCTTGTTGTGTTCTTACAAGGTAGAAAGAGGGGGAGAAAGTTCTTTGGGGTCCCTTTTCTAAGGGTACTAATCCCATTTGTGAGGGCTCCACTGCTTAACACCATCACATTGGGGATTAGGATTTCAATACATGAATTTTGGAGGACACAGATACTCAGTCCATAACATTGAACATTACATAGTGTATTATAAGTAAGGCCTTTATCCTAAGTATGGGTGATATAATCAATATTTGAAAGGTGGAATAAACTTATTATCTAAAAGGGAAACAAGCTGGAAAGTATCTGAAAGTAAAAGAAACGAAGAGTAACATATAGTAAATACAGAAATATAAAGAACTACTACTACAATCTTCAGAAGACATATTAGGCACAGTTTCAGATAAATAAAGACTTGGCATTCAACCAATTATCCACATTTTAATGTATTTTGATACATCACTGACAGTGAAAGCAAAAAATAGAAAGGAAAGGAAAATTACAGTATTTCAGAAAGAGAAAATGTATTAAACTGGAAGGTTAAGAGGTAAGGACAGATTAAGACTTTTGTTAAGTATTGCCAAAATGACTGCCAGAAGGATTTTACCAATTTATATTCCCACTTAAAAGCATATGAAAATATCTATTTCTCTGGACCTCAGCCAATCTCCAGTTTTATTACTTAATCTTTGACAATTTTTAAAAAGTGATAATTAAAATTAGTTTGGCTCTGGGGAAGCCCCAGTGGCTCAGCCGTTTAGCACTGCCTTCAGCCCAGGGCATGATCCTGGAGACCCAGGATCGAGTCCTGCATCCTCCCTGCGTGGAGCCTGCTTCTCCCTCTGCCTGAGTCTCTGCCTCTCTCTCTCTCATGAATAAATAAATAATATTTTTAAATAAATAAATAAATAAAATTAGTTTGCTTTGATGTCATTCCACAGATACAAAATTAGGTCATTTATATGTAATTATTAAACATCTGGAGTATTTTTGGGAATGCCTGTTTATCTTCTTTGGCCATTTTGCTGTTGTGTTCATCTTTCTTAAAAATTTGTCTCATTCCTCAAATACTAAAGCTATCAATTTCTTATTTACCATCGCTAAATGTTAAGAGTGTCGTGGAGTTCTACCTTGCCCTCACTATTTACATGTTCTCCAATCCAATACCAGTCTTGTGTTGACATGTCCCAAATCCATATCTCAAGACTGTCTTCCCAAGATTTCTGACTCACATATCTATCTGCTTAGTGAACATCTCCACAAGAATGTCTCTACAGACATGTCAGATGTTGTGACACAGAGCAAACAGATTTCTCTTTCCTCCTCACATTATCTCCAAATTTAATTTTCCCTCAGTTTAAAACATTTTAGTAAATATCATCATTTATCTAGTCAGTTACCCAAGGCAAAAGTCTAGAAATCTTTCTGGATTCCTCTCTTATACTCACTACCCTGCCATCGATTCATCAATAAGTAGTCTTGTCTGCTTATCTTGAAAATATGTCCCTGTTTAACTCTCTTCACATCCACTACCACCATCCCCAATACAAATCTGCCATCTCCTCTCTCCGGAAGATAGCATTACTTCTTAATTGATCTCCTTGCTTCACTCCTGCCTACCTATTATCCATATAAAACAGAATAAGATATTAAAAATGTGAAACACAATTCAAGCATGATTATTTGAGGATACACAAAAGCTGATTCTAAAATTTATATGGAAAGGCAAAGGCACTAAGATAATCAAAACTATTTTGAAAAAGAAGCTTGACGTTGGAGGAATCACACTGCCTCATTTATACTTTACTGCTAAAATATAGCAGTAGTTTCCATCTTTTTTTTCATTTATACTTCCCTAAAAAAACCTTTTCAGAAATTTGCTTTTCCTAATTGCTTCTAATTCATGGAATTTTAGTGCCTCTATTATACTATACCTATTATATATTATGGCCCTTTGCAGAACCACAAGCATTGCAATGTCTAGAGACTTTTTCAACCCCTAAGAAGAGATTTTGGACCCCATGGGAGCAATATCACCTCCATTCAGAATATAAGCTATATAGCAAAAGTAATCAAGATAATACAGTACTATTGGAGGGACAGACATGTTAGCCAATGGAACAGAGTGCCTAGAAATAGTCCAACAAAAATTTAACTGATTCTGAAAAAGGTACACAAGTACTTCAATAGGAAGAACAGCCTTTTCAATAAATGGTATTAGAACAATAGTCATTCATAGGCAAAAAAAAAGAGATCTTCATTTAAACCTCATATCTTACACAAAAATAAACTTAAATAAGATCATGAAGCTAAATAGCAAACATAAAACTGTAAAACCTTAGTAGAAAATATCAGAGAAAATCTTCATGTCCTAGGTTTAGGTGAAGAGTTACTTAACAACTTTGAATTCTTACATTAACACCAAAGGCACAATTCACTGATATAAATAATAAATTCCTCTGCAAAAGACTGTTAGAGAATGAAAAGACAATCTCATGACCAGGAAAAAATATCTGCAGGTCACATGTCTGATAAGATATTTGTATCCAAAACATATAAAGAATTCTATAAACTCAACAATATGAAAACAACCTAATTCAGCAAAAAATCTGAACAGACACTTCACCAAAGAGGAAATATAGATGGCAAATGTGCACATAAAAAATATTCAACACCATTACCCATTAGGGAAATGCAAAATAAAATTATGAGATACTATTATGCCACAATCAGAATGGCTAAAAAAATCCTTACAATATCAAAAAATTGGTAAGGATATTGAGCAACTAGACAAATTACACACTGTTAATGGAAATGTAAAATGATATAAATTCTGTGGGGTGCCTGGGTGGTGCAGTCAGTTGAGTGTCAGACTCCTGGTTTCAGCTCAGGTTGTGATCTCAGAATCTCAGGACTGTGGGATGGAGCCCCATATAGGCCACTCAGTGTGGAAGTCTGCTTCTCTCTCCCTCTCCCTCTGCTCCTCCTGCTTGTGCTATCTCACTCACTCTCTCTCAAAAATTAAATAAATCTTTTAAAAATGATATAAACATCCTAGAAAATAGCTAAACATATCCTTAATATATGACCCACCAATTGTACCCCTGTGTATTTAGCCTAGAAAAATGAAACTTATATCCACAAAAAAAATCTGTATACCAATGCTCATTGTAGCTTTATTTCTGATTGCTAAAAACTATAAATAACCCACATCTCCTTCAATAAGGTAAATGGATAAATTAAACTCCAGTACATCCACACAACAGAATTCTACTCACAATGAAAAAGAACTACTGCTACACCTAAAAACTTACATGGATCTTAAGATAATTTTGTGGAATGAAAAATGGTCTTAGAAACTATTCCACGTTATATGATTTCATATATATAACATACTTGAAGTGCCAAAATTACAACAATGAAGAAAAGATCAATAATTACCAGGGGTTGGAGTTGGGGGAAGACTGTGAAGAACTTGACTATTATGGGATAATATAAAGGAGTTTCTCTGAATGACAGAACAATCTGTATTCTGATTATGATAATGTTTACTCAAATCTACAACATGTAATAATATTTATTCCATAGAACTATACACATAAAAGGGATGGAGATATGAATTACACATTTAAAAACTGCTGAAATCTGAATAAAGTCTTTACCTGAATTGATGTTATTACACCAAAATCAGTTTCCTGGTTTTTGACATTGTACAGCAGGTTTGTAGGATACTATCACAAAAACTCTACTAATTGGGCAGCCCCGGTGGCACAGCAGTTTAGTGCCGCCTGCAGCCCAGGGTGTGGTCCTGGAGACCTGGGATCGAGTCCTATGTCGGGCTCCCTGCCTGGAGCCTGCTTCTCTCTTTGCCTGTGTCTCTGCCTCTCTCTCTCTCTCCCTCTCTGTGTCTCTCATGAATAAATAAAAATCTTAAAAAAAAAAAAAAACTCTACTAATTTTGTAACTTCTCAATAATCTTATACTATTTCAAAATAAAACGTAATAAAAATAATCAAAGTAAATCAGATCATGTCACATCCATTCTTATAAATGCTCCAATGGTTTACCAGTGCTATTAGAATCAAATCCAAAGTATTTCCTTTGACTAAATCCTACATGGGCTTTGATATCCCATGCCAACTTATCACTTTTTCCCCTCTTCATTTTCACATAACCCAGCCTCATTAGTGTTCTTTCTGTTCCTCAAACATGATAATGTATCTTCACACTGGCTACTCTTAAAAAAAAAAAAATGTTATTAGAGAGAGAGAGAGAGAAAGCACATGAAGGGGAAGGGCAAAGGGACAGGGAGAGAGAATCTCAGGCTGACTCCTCACTGAGCACAGAGCCCAATGCAGGGCTCATCTTATGACCCTGAGATCATGACCCAAGCCAAAATCAAGTCGGACGCTTAACCGACTAAACTACCCGGGTATCTGTGTCTATTCTTTTTTTTTTTTTCAATTGAAATGCTTTCCCCTCTGATTTTCACATAATTGGCTTTCTCCTGAGTAAAGGTTTCCTTTAAAACCTAGCTCAGACAGTCACTTGCTACCTTATCACTATATTTTAATTCTCTGTATTGCATTTATTTACCTGTACTTTTCCTAAGTATTTATTGTCTATATATACCACCTTCTTTTATTTTTATTTATTTATTCATGAGAGACACACACAGAGAGAGAGAGAGAGAGAGAGACAGAGAGGCAGAGACACAGGCAGAGGGAGAAACAGGCTCCATGCAGGAAGCCTCATGTGGGACTCGATCCTGGGACTCCAGGACCACCCCCTGGGCCAAAGGCAGGCAAGGCACTAAACCACTGAGCCATCCAGGGATCCCCTATATACCACTTTCTATGTTGTTTTTCTCTCAGTAGATCTACAGAACCCAGAACAGTTACTGGCACAGGATAGATACTCAATAACACAAGCTGAAATGCTGAGTAAATTATCCTCATGGCTTAATATTTATGATATTAAAAAGTCAAACCTTACAAATAAGTTTTATATAAGCCAAATGGTAATTCAAAGGTTTTTCTATAGTGCATATGCAAAAGATGAAAAGAAAGAATCCAAGTTCCCACTACAGAAAATCACAAAGGAAGAAATCAAGGGAAAAAGAAAGAAACTAAGGAAGTATAAACAACCAGAAGACAACATAATGGGAAGAATAATTTCAAATCTATAAATAACAACTTTAAAAGTAAGTGGACTAAATTCCAGAATCAAAAGATACAGGGTAGCTAAATGGATTAAAGAAAAAAAAAAAAAAAGACCCAACTATATATGATGCCTACAAGAGACTCACTTCAGCTTTAAGGACACATAAAGACTAAGAGTAAAAAGGTGGAAAAAGGTATTTCATGCAAATAGAAACCAAAGGAAAGCAGAAGTAGCTATACTTATAATAGACAAAATAGATATTAAGCCAAAGATGGCAATGAAACAAAAAAGGAGGTCATTATATAATGATAAAGAGGTCATTCCAACAAGAGTATATAATATTTATAAATATTTATGCACCTAACAAAGGGGCATCTAAATATATAAGGCAACTATTAATAGACCTTAAGGGAGAAATGGCAACCCAATAATACTAGAAAATTTTAGTACCTCACTTACATCAATGTATAATCTAGACAGAAAATCAAGTTTTAAAAATCAGCTTTAAACAACATGTTAGACCAGATACACTTAACAAATATATACAGAACATTTCATCTAAAGGCAGTGAAATAAACATTTTTCTCAAGCACACATGAATCATAGGATAGATCCTACGTTAGGCCATAAAACAAGTCAATACATTTTAGAAGACTGAAATCATATCAAGCATCCTTTCCAAACATAATGGTATAAAACAAGAAATCAACCAAAGAAAAAAGGAAAATTCACAATTATGTCAAGATTAAACAATATGCAACTGAACCAATGAGTCAATGAAGAAACCAAAAGACAAATAAAAAAAAAATCTTAAATCAAATGAAAATGGAAATACTAAACAAAACTTACGGGATGCAGCAAAAGCCATTGTATGTGGGATATACAGCAATAAACATCTATGCTAAGAAAAAAGAACTCAAACAACCTAACATTGCACCTTACAGAGCTAGAACAGGAGCAGCTAGCCAAAGTTTGTAAAGGAAAGTTAACAACAAAGATTGGAGTGGTAGTAAAGTAAATGGAGACTAAAATGACAATTGAAAAGAGCAATGAAACTAAGAGCTTATTTTTTGAAAATTTAAACAAAATAGATAATCTTTTCTTGTCAAGAAATAAAGGACTCAAATAAATAAAATCAGAAATGGAAAAGGAACATTAGAACAGATACTACAGCAACATAAATGATCATAAAAGACTATTATTAAAAATTATATGCCAACTACTGGAAAACCTACAAGAGATGGATATAAATTCCTAGAAACATATAACCTGCCAACACTAAATCATGAAGAAATAGAAAATCTTAACAGACCAATTACTAATGAGACTGAATCACTAATCAAAAAGCTCCCAAAAGAAGAGAAATCCGGGACTAGATGGCTTCAATGGTGATTTCTACCAAACATTTAGAGAATTAATGCCAATCTTTCTCAAACTCTTCCAAAAAAACAGAAGTTATGAGAACACTCCTAAATTATTTTTATGAGGCCAGCATTGATCTGATACCAAAACCACATAAGGACGCTGTAAGAAAAGAAAATGAAGAGACCACTGTCCCTGATGAACATAGATGCAAAAAGCCTTAACAAAATATTAGAAAACTGAATGCAACAATGCATCATACATCACGATAAGTGACGATGGTTCAACATACACACATCAATGTGACAGACCACATTAATAAAATAAAGGATAAAAATCATATAATCACTCAACAGATGCAGAAAAAAATGTGACAAAATTCAACATCCATTTATGATAAAAACTCAAGAAAATGTGTATAGAGGGGAGTGTATTTCAACGTAATAAAGGCCATTATATGACAACCCTACAACTACCATAACACTCAATGATGAAAAGCTAAAATGTTTTCCTTTAAAAAGACAATGAATAAGACAAGTATGCCCAATCTTGCCACTTTCCTTTTTCTTTTTGCAAGAACCTAACTGCTCTGTAACTGGATAATTTTTCAGGGTTGTTGTTGCAGTGAGCAACCAAGAGGAATGAAATAAGATTGCCCGTATATATTTTTAAAAAATCAATCATCACTTTTATTTAACATAATACTAGAAGCCCTGTCTAGAATAACTCAGGAGGAAAATGAAGAAAAATACATTTACATTCAAAAGGAAAACGAAAAACTGTATCTATTTGTAGAAGTATGGTATTACATATAGAAAACTCTAAAGACTCTACCAAAAATCTGTTGGAACAAATAAATTCAGTAAAGTTATAAAATACAAAATCAAATGCAAAAAGAAGCTGCATTTCTGTACACTAAAAATGAACTATCAGGAAGAGAAATTATGAAAACAATTCCATTTACAATTGCACCATAAAGAATACCTAGGGTTAATTTGAACAAGGAGGTGAAAGATCTGTATATTAAAAATTATAAGACATTGATGAAAGAAACTGAAGACAAAAAAAATACAAATAAACGGAAAGATATTTCATGCTCATGGATTGGAAGAATTAATATTGTTAATACTACCCAAAACAATCTACATAATTCAATGAAATCCCTAGATAAAGTCCAATAGCAAGGAAAGGAGAAAAAGGAACCCTTGTGCATTGTTAGTTAGAATGTTAATTTGTGCAGCCAATATGGAAAACACTATGGAAGGTTCTCAAAAAATTAAAAATAGAACTACCCTTATGACCCAGCAATTTAACTTTTAGATATTTATCTAAAGGAAACAGAAACACTAACTCAAAAAGATATATACACTCTCATGTTCATTGCAGCATTATTTATAATAAATACATTGAATCAACCTAAGTGTCAACTGATGGATAAAGGTAAAGAAAATGTGCTACACACACAGACACACAGGAAAATTATTCAACCATAAAAAAGAAAGAAATCTTGACATTTGCAACAACACGGATGGACACTAAGGGCATTACAGTAAGTGAAATAAGTCAGAAAAAGACAAATACCATATGATCTCCACATATGTTGAATTTAAAAAGAGTTCAGAGATACAAGGGAACAGATTGGTAGTTGTCAGAACCAAGGTATGAGGGTGAGTGAAATGGGTTAAAGACAAAAGGCACAAATTTCTAGTTATAAAATAAAGTCATAGAATGTAATGTCTAGCATGGTGACTATTATTAATATGTTATGTATGAAAGTTGCAAAGGGGGTGGCTCAGTTGGTTAATCATTGAACTCTTGATTTTAGCTCAGGTCATGATCTCAGGGTTGTGAGACTGAGCCCCACATTGGGCTTCCGTGCTTAAGAGAGAGTTTGTTTGAGATTCATTCTGTCCCTCTCCCTCTGCCTCTCCCTCCCTAAAATAAATGAATCTTTAAAAAGAAAAGTTGCTAACAGAGTATAGAAAAAAAGTTGAATCACTATGCTGTACATCTGAAACATGATGTTATATGTCATTATATTTCAATTTTTTTTAAAAAAAAGCGTATAATGGCATTTTTTTCACAGAAATAGAAAAAGCAATCCAAAAATTTTTATGGAACTATGAAAGACCTCAAATAGCCAAAACAATCTTAAGAAAAAAAAACCAAAGCTGAAAGTATGTTGGTCTCAAACTGTATTAATCAAAACAATGTGGAATTCACATAAAAAACAGATATACAGATGAACAGGTCAGAATGTAGAGCCCAGAAATAAACTCCTGCATTTATAGTCAATTATTTTTTTTTAAAAAGGAGCCAAGAATATACAATGGGGAAAGGACAATTTCTTCAGTAAATGGTGTTAGAAAAACTGGACAGCCACTGTAAAAAAATGAAACTGGAGCTTTAACTTACACCATTAAAAAAAAAAAAAAATCAACTCCAAATGGATTAAAACTTGAATGTAAGACCTGAAACCATAAAACTTCTGAAGAAAACACAGGGGATACGCTCATGACACTGGAATTAGAAATGATTTTTTTGGATTTAAAACCAAAAGCAAAGGCAAGAAAAGCAAAAATTAACAAGTGGGTTTTCAACAAGCTAAAAAGTTCTGCACAGTCAAAGAAATCATCAATAAGATGAAAAGGCAATGTATGGAACCAAAAATAATATTCACAAATCATATATCTGATATTGGGTTAATATCCATAATATATAAAGAACTCATACAACTCAATAGCAAAAAAACCCAAAAACAATGTTTTAAAAATTGATTTTGTTGGGAATTTTTCCAAAGATGACATATAGATGGCTAATAGGTACATTAAAAGGTATCCAACATTACTAATCATAAGGGAAATGCAAATCAAAACCACAATGTGATATCACCTCACATCTGTCAGAATGGCTAGTATCAAAAAGACCAAAGGTAAATTTTCGCAAGAATGTGGAAAAAAGGGAACCCTGGTGCACTGTTAATGGAAATGTAAACTTGCACAACCACTATGGAAAAGAGTAAAAAAGTTTCTTAAAAAATTAAAAATAGAACTACCATGTGATCCAGCAATCCTCCTTCTGGGTATATATCCAAAGGAAATAAAAACAGGTTATCAATATCATTGCGGCACTATTCACAATGGATATGGCAGCAACGTCTAAGTGCCTGACAATGGATGAATGGATAAGGAAAAAGTGGTGTGTACACACGTACACATACACACGATGGAATATTCAATACTCAGCCATAATAAAAGAAATCTTGCTGTTTGCAACAACATGAATCAACACTGAGGGCACTATACTAAGTGAAATAAGCCAGAAAGGGAAAGATAGATAGTATCACTTATATATAGGATCCATAAAGGAAAGGTAATAGGGAAAGGAAAAGAAGGGAGGAGAAAGAAAGAGGAAGGAAGGAAGGAGCTAAGGCAAGCAGGCAGATTTTAAGAGCAGTAGAAAAGTGAGGGATAAGGGCTAGCGGGGGATTAGGGAGAGGTTGGTAAAAGTGTACAAACTTTAAGCTATACAATGAATAAGGTCTAAGGTCTGAGAATGTACCATGGTGACAGACATACTCTAGTCTAATTGCATACTTCGTATTTTACTTAAAATGGATTGAATAGTATTTCAGTTTTAATAATTTTTATTTTTTTTAAGATTTTATTTATTTACTCATAAAAGACACAGAGAAAGAGGCAGAGACATAGGCAGAGGGAGAAGCAGGCACCTTGCAGGGAACCCGATGTGAGACTCAATCACCTGAGCAGAAGACAGATGCTCAACTGCTGAGCCACCCAGGCAACCCTTTAATAATTTTTAATAGAAAATTTTCTACTTCATCTTGGTTTTCAAATGTTTTGTCATAAAAAATGTTCACAATATTTTCTTACTTCTTTATAAAAGATTTATTTTAGAGACAAAGAGACTGCATGCACATAAGCGTGTAGTGGGGAGGGGCAGAGGAAGAGTGGGAGAGAATCTCCAGCAAACTCCCACTGAGCGTGGTGCCTAAAGGGGCTCAATCCCACAACTCTGAGATCATGGCCTGAGCTGAAATCAAGTGTTAGATGCTTAACTGACTGAGTCACCCGGGCAATCCTCTTACTGACAAAAATTTTTAACTAGCTTATAATTCAGGATGAATTTTAAAAAGATATTTTCCAGGTTTAAGGAATCTCTCTAGAAATCTCTCTTTAGAAATAATCTAAAGTTACATTTTACTTGTTTAAAGATCTTATTTAAAGATAAGCTCTTAGGTTAACTGGGTGATGGACATTAAGGAGGACACATGATGTAATGAGTACTGGGTGTTATATAAGACAGATGAATCACGGACCTCTACCTCTGAAATTATTAATATATAATATGTTAATTGAATTTAAATTAAAAAATAGCCTACAGCTAAAAAAAATAAAAATATGATCTTAAACATAAGATCTTAACATAATTCATGTCATATGTGATTTTTATCTGGTAATTCCAGAAATATAGCAAATTATTATTATTTTTGCTTAGTTGTTTTCCACTAGGTACCACACTGCTTAGATATTTCAGTTGATTCTTTTGTACTTTCTGGCATGCAATCCTTTTTGACTGATTTTTGTTAACATAAAATACATTTTTATCATAATTGTTTATGTAACAAGCTGATGGTATTAACAGCCCTGATTATTCCCCTTTCTAAATACATGCCTCTTGTGGTATAGCTTTCCAAATCCTTCCATCAAGAGGCAGTGGCATCATGAGCTTTCTAACCCATAAACATGAAATTTTCTTCATTTATTTTATCTTCCTTAGGGTAATGTTTTGTAGTTTACAGTATAATTCCTAGGTTTCTTTTGTCAAATGTATTCCTAAGCAGTTAATTCTTTTTAATGCTGCTGTGAATAGAGATTTTTGGCTTAAAATTATTATTGGATTGTTCACTGATAGTATACATAAATACAATTTTGCTACCACTTTACCCTGGCTAGCTTTGTTATTTGCTTCAGCCAACAAAATATGGTAGCTGTGACAAAGTGCCAGTACCAAGCCTACTTCATGTGAAACCCTGAGCTTCTGTTTGTCTTCCTGGAATGCTGACACCATCATGTAAACAAGCAATGGCTAGCTTGCCGAAGGCTTAAACATGTGGCTGAGTCACTCCATCACTCCACTCAACAGTCAGCTAACTGCCAGACACACAAGTGAGGCCATTTTAGACCAGCTATCCCCTAGACATATAATCAAGCCCAGCCCAAAACAAGAGAATTATCCAGCTTACTCACACTTTCTCATTGGCAGTAAAAAAAAAAAAAAAAAAAATACTTATTGTTTTATGAAACTAAGTTAAGGGATAGCTTGTTATAAAGCAAAAACTAACCAAGAGCCTACTTATGAATAACATGAAATATTATTGCTTGGCTTATACCAAACATGTAATTAGCCAACAGCTCATTTTAATTACTGAGCTCAGATATACACTATTTGAAAACATTTTCAATCTGTAAGCATAAAATATATCAAAGTATAGTTCAAGGAACTTTCTAGAAAATAATTCTTAAATTGCAAGTTTTTGCAATTTTTTAAATTTTTTGCAATTTTCTTAAATTTTTCTTAAATACGTTTTTACTGGGAATTATTTTGTAAATGAAACAAAAAACATATTTGAACTTCAAAAAACAGAAAAGGAAAGTTAATCTTTACAGAATATGTCTCAAATTATGCCTAAACCTTTTTGAAGGTATGTGAATTAAAAAAATAAAAAAATCTAAAAAATATTTATTTCAGAAAAATGAGCAATCATTTCCTAAGAATGACAATGTTGACTAAATATCCTGCAACCATTAAAAAAGTAATACATTAAGAGGCGCCTTGGTGGCTCAGTCAGATAAGTGTCCAACTCTCAGTTTTGACCTCAGGATCTGATCTCAGGGTCTTGATGCTCAGGGCAGGGTCTGCTTGGGATTCTTGCCTTTCCCCCTCTGCCCTTCTCCTTGCTCTCTCTCTAAAAAAAAAATAAATAAAATCTTTAAAAAAAAGTATGACATGAAAATATATCCATATAGCTTTTTTTTTTTTTCAAATGACTCATCTTTGTCACTTAAGACAAAGGAAATGATCCTTAAATAAACACCTTGTATTTGGAAGAGGTTTACTCTAGAAAACAATTATCAAAACTTAAACATGAGTAATGCACTGTGATGTTTAATCACATAAATTAAATGTTTAAATGTTTGTGTAATAGATACCTTTAAGTCATATTTTTTAAAAAAAAACTTCTTAAAGTCATTTTTGTTTAAAAAATAATTTAAAGTGATTAATAATAAGGCATTTTAGCTAAAAAGGTAAACACAAAGACATTTATTAGCAAAGAAATAGGGAAAAATTTAAACAACCCTGCAACACTTTTGTGTATGCAATTCATCAAGAAATGTTGTAAAAGAACAAAACAAATGTTGGCTCATTCTGGAGCTTCTTTGTCATCACTAATGTATTCAGGTTTTCACAGCTGAACTGCTATACTTTGAAAAGATTTTCATGAAAGGAAACTCATATTCAGTGTTTAAACAAAGCTGTCAGGTTACCAAGATTAAAATTAGTTTGAGTGTCCAGAAAATCTTTTCTTAAAAAAAAAAAAAATCATGGTGGTCTTTATTTGCAAACAAAATAAAAGAAGCTTTTGTTTAACTGTGTGTATTTGTTTTGGGAAAAAATAGAGTACAAGAACAATTTTAAAGTAAGAGTATTCTGTTTCATTACTAGTTCTATTTCTCAAATTGATACAAACGATCTCCTTCTGTTTCTGTCTATCTGCTTGCCTTATCAGTGCAACTAATTGTCAGGGTTGGGGAGATCTCTTGTATCTAAACAGAAGATGTGCAGTTTGTAACCTGCTTAATTCGCCTTATGTCCTGCATGCCCTCAGTATGGTGTTCATTAAAGTCTCAGCTGTTTTGTTCGTAGCAGTGGCAGCCCAAACACAGGCTTATTTTTCTTTGTTAAAAGGCCAGATTGTGCATAAATATACCCTTAATCTGTGTGTCTGGGTCTGTGTGTGTGTGTTTTAATGGCAAGAAATTACTAAGCATGTAAACGTTTCTTGGTTTTCCCATCACTCAAGCCAGGTACCTGATGGAACTCAGTCCCTTGCCTAAATGTTTAAGAACACCACCTCTCAACTCTTTGGAAAAAGGTTTAATATAACAGCCATCTTTAAAATCAAATAAACTCCATTAGGAATGGCAAGTTGGTATATATAACTTCTATAAACGGCAATTTAAAACTCTGCTTAAGTGTTCCCTCCCCTGCAAAAAGTTCCCAGTAAGGTGTAGGTTACCAATTCTAATTATTTCCATGCATTTGATTATACAGAAGGTTCAAATGAAACTTATTTATATTTGCCTTGGCAATTAATATGGCTCAAAATCAGTTACTTTCTTTGACTTGAACCAGTCAAAATTTTGTATTTAACTGGCCCATCCACTACCAGAATTTCTATAGAATTCTGGTCTGTTTATACGTAGACTATTATCCTGAGTTTTGAAATGCAATATGCAAATAGGTCTGGTATGTATACAACTAATTTCAAAATTCACGTATGAATTTTATAGTTAACAGTGTTCACATGTTCAAATTAATCACATTCTGAAATCATTAAAAGTAGAAGGTATAAAAATGTGTCAAATATTTAATTACTGTATATCTGTGTGAAGTTTGATTAACAAAAGATTTATTTTTAACTTGTTACTAAGTTACCTGTGATGTTAATTTTAACATGCAATTAATTAAATGTACATAAAGAGCTATTAAAGTATTATGCTTAACAGCTGCAAAAAATAATTTAACCTCCAAAATGACTAAAAATTAAATACTGTCTATAGGTCATTCTGGCCCATACAATACGCTTTTTAAAATAAAATTACATTAATTATTAAATATAGCTACCCAGATATGATAACTTTAAGAAAACAATCATAATTGTATCTTCAAAAGCTTTTCTCAAGGACAACTGATTAAAGAAAATGGCCTTATTAGGCAAAAATATTGGAGATAACTGAAAAAGTATCAAAGATCCCTCCCACCAAGCAGTCTCCTTTCATTACTAAGGTTAATTTGTGATTCATTCATACTTATGTACTTGCAAAGGTGTTTTCAGATAGAAAAAGAGCAAGATTTTTACCCTAGTGCTAATCTTTTGTCATTAATCCACCAAGATTTAAGGAAAATAGAGATTCTATACTAGGACACTGAGAATGTACCATCATAACTGGAGAGTAGCTGAACATGAGAAAATTATAGGATGGAAAGCAAGTTCAGTAATAAAAAGCCTGCCAAAGTTAAGACCACTGCCTTGAGAGGAAGTAAGGCTATAGCGATATCTGTTTTATCCTTAAGGACATGAACAGAAGGGCTTTTCAACACAATATGGTACATAACACTCTCTCTCAGTATGAACCTGTCACACTCCTGATGTCATAATTTGGAGAAACTTAATCATAAGGCCTGATCAAAGGATAACAAAAATTACTTTATGATGCTGTGAGAGTGGAACTAAAACTTCAAGAACAAATTAATCAGAAACTCAATAGCTGAGAGAAAGTCTCCCATTCCTGGTTGGGTAATCATCTTTCTTATTCCAAGTACCCTGAGAGGACCTTTACAACCAGGATAACAGGGAGCACACAGGTATATAACCAACCACAGTCTAAATCAACCTTCCCAAGAGTGATTTCACGGGGCCCAAGATAGGGTCTCTGCACTTACACAAAGGAAAAAGGATGAGGAACCAACATTAATCCAACCTGAATCTTCTTAAAATAAAAAAGAATAACATTTAATTCTTTAAATGTGCAAAGAGTCTGGACAACACTCAGCTACTTAACAGAAATACATTAAATATTAAAAAAACCTGGAAATTTTATTAGAGTATGTAACTTCAACACTGAGAAATTTTAAAATACGATGCTACTATCCCTGCCACCTTCTAATAATAATGGAAGAAAAATAAAGCAAGTTGATATCTAGGATTTATTAAGTGGTTCTGGTGCTGAAATAAGAAACGGGGTTGTTTTTTTTTTTTTTTTTTTTTAAGGTATTGTGAGGTTTGTGGTTCTTCTGTACAAATCTGAAAATATTACTGGTAGTTTTTCTGCTTTCTATATTCAATTACTTTTAAAGATAAGATTTTTTTTAATTATCATAAAAGCCTCTTCAGAGTGTATCAATAAAAGTGACTCTGGAAAATGGCAGAGTAGGGAACTCCAGGGTCCCATTCCTTCACAGAAACAACTAAGCTGGCAAAAAATTCCAAGAATCAACTTTTGCAGAACTCTGATACTTAGTCAAAAACTTAGCAACAGAGGAAAGATTAATGATGACTGAAGCTGCTACTTTGTAGTAACCTGGTGCAGGTTGCTAATGCCAGAGTGAGCTATACAAACTCTGTTCTGAAAGAAAAGTGGTTGAATGTTTCACCTGTCTGGCAAATCTCTAAAAAAGGAACAGTGCAAGTACCAGCCTTTGTTTTTCCAACGTGGAGTGTTCTCAGGACTAGGGCAAATTCCCTGGCGGCATTCGCTAAAAGCAGTGAAAGTTAAAAGTACTGGCCACGGCAGACTAAGGCAAGAAATAAGCTAGGACAAGCAACAGAAAAATCATATAGCCTAGGCAGGAAAGGGTTGGGAAAGGAGGTATGTGGGGGAATATGGACTTTCAGAAATTCTCACATGTCTGAGGGAATCAAGAGGGCCATATGCATATTCAGAAAAAGTGTGAAGAGACTCAAAATGTTACCTCTGGCTGAACTTCATTCTCCATGCAAGGAGGAAGTAAAGGATAAGCAAAGTTGTAAAAAGCCTGGCTAAGTAATGAAGGAGTGCCTTAATAAGACTAATATACCATCTTATTTCAGCTCCAGGTACTAAAGGAAAATTTGTCAAAATACTAGCTGAGCACTAAGCTAATACAACACAGACTTCATTATTATACACACAAAGAACACAGGCTTTAGAGAAATAGTTTATAAAAGTCATTAAAACAACAACGTGCAAGTACCAGAAACAATAAACCCCAAGGAGGAAGTTACCACACTGATACTCAAAATAATCAAGATTTCGACAGAAAATTAAGAAGCATGCAAAGAAACAATAAAGTATGGCCCATTCGGGGAGCCCTGGGTGGCACAGCGGTTTAGTGCCTGCCTTTGGCCTAGGGCACAATCCTGGAGACCTGGGATCGAATCCCACGTCGGGCTCCCTGGTGCATGGAGCCTGCTTCTCCCTCTGCCTGTGTCTCTGCCTCTCTCTCTCTCTCTCTCTCTCTCTCTCTATCATAAATAAATAAAAAAATTTTAAAAAAAAGTATGGCCCATTCATTCATAAGAAAAAAAATTATCAGAAAATGTTCCTGAGGAAGCCCAGACATTGAATATCATAAATGCCATTGAATGTCATAAATACATTCAAACACCTAAAGGAAACCACAAAAAAATAAAGGATGCCAGAAAATATTAATGAAAAGATCAACAGTATAAACAGAAACAAAATAGTAATCCTGGAGCTGAAAAGTACATTAAATAAAATTAAAATTCACTGGCGGGGTTTAACAGCAGATTTCAGCAGGTAGAAAAAGAATCAGGAAACTTGAATATAAGTCTGATGATTATTTAGTCTCAGAGGAAAAAGAAAAAAGAACAAGAAGAATGAGGCAGAGATAAATAAAATAGAGAGTAGAAAAACAATCAAGAGAATCAGTGAACCCAAAAGTTGGTTCTTTGAAAAGATAACAAAATTTGACAAATTTTTAGCTAGCTGACATAGAAAAATACTAAAAAATATCAGAAATAAAAGTGGAGACTACAGACCTTACAGAAATAAGAAAGATTATAAAAAATACTACAAACAACTGTACACCTAACGTTTGATAACCTAAATGAAATGAACAGGTTCCTAAACACACACAAACTGACTTGAGAAAATTTGAACAGACTTGTAAGAAGAACACGATTGGATCAGTAATCAAAAAACTCCCCTCAAAAGACCAGGACCAGATGCCTTCACTGATATTTCTACCAAATATTAATAATAATGAACACTAATCCTTCTCAAACTCTTTCAAAAACTAGGAGACAGCATTACCTATAAGGCCAGCATTACCCTGATACCAAGTGAGAAAAAGATATTTTACGAAAACTATAGACTAGTATCTCTTATGAATATAAATATAAAAATCCACAACAAGGGGTGCCTGGGTGGCTCAGTTGGTTAAGCATTTGACTCTTGATTTCAGCTCAGGTCATGATCTCAGGATTGTGAGATGGAGCCCTGCATTGGGCTCATATGCTAGGTGTGGAGCCTGCTTAAGATCTCTCCCTCACTCTCTCCCCCATAAAAATCCTAAACAAAATACTAGCTAATAATATCCAACAGCATTTTAAGAGTATTTTACATCATAACCAAATGGAATTTATCCCAGGAATGCAAAACTGGTTCAGTTTAGAAATATCAATCAATGTAATACACAACATTAATAAAATGAAGGAAAAATGGTACGATCATCTCAGTTGATGTAGAAAAAGCATCTGACAAAATCCAACATCCTTTCCAGATAAAAACACTCAACAACAAGGAATGGAAGGAAGTTCAACATAAAAAAAGGCTTTTATGAAAAATTCCCAGCTAACATTAATCAATGATAAAAGACTGAAAGCATCTCCCCAAAATCACAAACAAGGCACTATTTCTATTCAGCATCATACTAAAAATTCTAGCCAGAGTAATTAGGCAAGGAAAAAAAAGGAATTCAAATTGAAAAAGAAGTAAAATGATTACTATTAAATGGTGACATGATCTTATATAGAGAAAATACTAAAGAATAAACACACACAGTTTATAAATGAATTCAGTAAAGTTGCAGGATTCAACATCAGTGTACAAAAATTAGTATATTTCTTTAAATAGCATACCTGCAATCCAGTTAAATTCAGTGAGTATATTAAGGGTCTTAATATAAATGTTTTTTTGACAAGCAGCCTCTAAATACATGTAAAACACTCAAGGTTCAATAATCCCAACGCTCTAAAACCCAGTTATTAAGATATTCTATTTAAAGAAAACTTTGAAAAAAGGCTTATTTTCTTACTTATTGTAATAACAGAGCAATAGTTACTCTAAAATAGATATCAACAAACTACAGCCCAAGGGGCCAAACTGGTGGACCTCCTGTTTTGGTAAATAACGTTTTATTGAAACACATCCACAGACATTTGTTTACAAATTGTCTATGACTGCTTTCAGGTTAAAATGCCAGGACCTACAAAATTAAAATATTTACTGCCTGACCCTTAAAAGAAAACTTGCTAACCTCAGTTCTAAAAAGTAATCTAGTATAAAATTTACCTTACATTGGCACATGACAATGAAAGTAAGATTTCCCTTTTACCCTGTTAATTATAAGTAACCAATCTTTCAAAATCCAAGAAAAGTCCTAAAAGTACGGCTGAGAGTAATGTTCCAGTGATTATGAGACTAGACTATTTCCAATCTAGAATCAAGAATTGGGTCATACAAAAAAAAAAAAAAAAAAAAGAGTTTTGCTCACAATTAAAGAGAAAATGCTCTTAAAAACTTAAACAGGGGCACCTGGGTGGCTCAGTTGGTTAAGCATCTAATTCTAGGCTTCAGCTCAGGTCATGATCTCATGGGTTGTGAGAACAAACCCCTGAATCCAGCTCCAAGCTCCAAGCTGAGCTTCAAGCTCAGCAGGAGTCCACTTGAAGATTCTCTCCTTCTGCCCCTCACACCATTGCCATGCTTGCTCTGCTTGCTCTAAAATAAATAAAAACATACTGTTAAAGGATTAGACTGATAGGTAACACTGATGATAAAAGGCTATCTACCCAAAGGATTACATTATAAAAGGATTCAGCCTATTTTAGGAGAGAGACAGAACTATTACAAACTAAGGTTTGAATTAACTGGGAGTTGTTATAAGCAGAGAATGTACACACTTTTTTTTTTTTTTTTAATAATTTGTCATTTCAAGAATCCCTAGTCTTGAGTATTTGTATATTTCAAATAAACTAAGCATGTGTTCTATATTCAACTGGCATAATGAATGAAGATAAAGGTATGGTACCACTTGAAGAAGTATAAAGCAGGGCAGCCTGGGTGGCTCAGTGGTTTAGCATGGCCTTCAGCCCAGGGCGTGACCCTGGAGTCCCAGGATCGGTCCCGCATCAAGCTCCCTGCATGGAGCCTGTCTCTCTGTCTCTCTCTCTCATGAATAAATAAAAAATCTTAAAAAAAAGAAAAAGTAAAAAGCAATGAAAGAGGACCAATAGATTTTTTAAACATTATTTTTAGAGCTTTTCTAGGCTTAAAAAATATGAACAGAAAGTATAGTTTTCATATAGCCCTCACCCTCACATACTAGTTTCCTCTTGTATTCACATCTTGCACTAGTGCAGTACAATTGTTGCACTGATGCCATCAATAGTGATACATTATTATTAACTAAGGTCCATAATTTAGGTTAGGGTTTACTCTTCCTTTGTACACTCTATGGGTTTTAACTTGTATATATAAAGACTTGTACCCACCATTACAGTATCACACAAGATAGTGTCCATTTCCTAAAGAACCTACGTGCTCCACCTATATAACCTTCCATCCCTCCCCACCTCACCCTGCCCCTAATGACCACCACTGGTCTTTTTACTGTCTCCAGAGTTCTGCCTTTTACAGAATATAATATTAGAATTATGTATGCAGACTTTTCAGATTGGCTTCTTTCACTTAGCAATATGCATCTACGGTTCCTCCTGGTCCTTCTATGGCTTAATATGTCATTTATATCACTGAATAATAATTCTACCATACATGTACCAAAGTCTATCCATTTGACTACTGACAAGCATCTTGGAAGCTTCCAAGTTTTAGCAATTATGAATAAAAGTGCTATGAACACTGTGCAGGTTTACGTGCAGACATAAGTTTTCAGTTCATTTGTGAAAATACAAAGGCGTGCAATTGCAAGATCATATGGTAAGTATGTGTTTAGCTTCATTAAAAAGGGGGTGGGGGGAGATCCCCGGGTGGCTCAGTGGTTTAGCGCCTGCCTCGGCCCAAAGCATGATCCTGGAGTCCCAGGACTGAGTCCCCCATCAGGCTCCCTGCATAGAGCCTGCTTCTCCCTCGGCCTGTGTCTTTGTCTCTCTCCCTCTCACTCTCTGTATGTGTCTCTCATGAATAAATAATAAAATCTTTAAAAAAAAAAAAAGCCAAACTGTCTTCGAAAGTGGCTGTACCATTTTGCATTCCCACTAGCAATGAAAGAAGAGTTCTGTTGCTCTACATCTTCACTAGAATTTAGTGATGTCAGTGCATTGGATCTTAGTCATTCTAATAAGTGTGTGCATACCTGTCTCATTTGAATTTACAATATCCTCATGACCTCTGATATTTAGCATCTTTTCCTATGCTTGTTTGCCATCTGTATATCTTCCTTGTGGGGCTTTTGATCAGATATTTTGTCCATTTTTTAATTGGGTTGTTTGTTTTCTTATTGTTGAGTTATAAAAGTTCTTGTATATTATAGATACCAGTCTTTTATCAACTATGTCTTTTTTTTTTAAGATTTTATTTATTTATTCATGAGAGACAGAGAGAGAGGCAGAGACATAGGAGGAGAGAGAAGTAAGCTCCTTGTAGAAAGCCCTATGTGGGGCTTGATCCTGGGATCTGGGATTACGCCCTGAGCCAAAGGCAGATGCTCAACCACTGAGCCACCCAGGAGTCCCTATCTGCTATGTCTTGCAAAAATTTTTCTCCCAGTCTGTGTCTTGTCTCTTTAACAGTGCCTTTCAAAGAAAAAAGTTTTAATTTTAACAAAGTTCTACTTCATTTAATCTAAGAAAACTCAGGTCGCTAGGAAAAAAAGCAGCTAACTTAACAAATCAATGTTTCTTTTTAAAATCTCTTGTATTTTAAAGATCAAGCATTTAAATAATCAATTCCAGTTACTCTTCTAATATTCTATAGCATAGGGCAAGGAATCAATAGACAAATCATTTTAAAATTCAAGATAGAATTTAGAGATTAGTTATATAAAAAGAATTAAATCCAGACCAAATGAGAACGGCTTAGTATAGTATATGTAGCAACTAATTAGTAGTTTACCCATGCTAAACTCAAAATGCTATTTAAAGAATTACCTAAAATAATTTTCCACCATTGTTAAACTGATTGTTCTACTAGTACACTATACTATTCTGACTCATCTAAGAACCTGGTAGATTGAATTCAGAGCCTGGGACACACAATGAAAACCAATGGGAGACTGTTGTATAAACATTCAAAAGTACTAAAAAGAACTTAATATACTCTACTCCTACGAAATCCCTTCTAGAAATGAGAACTATAGTTAATTTTTCAACATCTGTGGATTCTCTAAGATTCTTGCATTTTATGTTTAAATATTTATTACCTAATTACTCTTATGCCTGCTTCCTTCTTTACTTGCAATTTTACAAATTTTTATCATTAACCAAAGGGGAAAAAAGGAAAGAAAATGAAAGCAACAGAAACTTAAATCAATCAAACTAAGCAAAAAGACTATCAAACTAATTTTAAAAATTAGAGTATTGAATTATCTGGATTGCATTTATATCCCTTCCATATAAAATCACCACTTGATTACATGATAGTAAATCTTGCTCTCATGTTTACAGAGAACAGCATATCTTATTAATTATGACTTGGTTGACAATTCATCTGTTTCCCCTTACTCTGCATATATAGAAAGAGAAATAGAACTATTTCTTCATCTGGATCTTCTGATCTCGATACAGAGTAGGATGAGTAGAAGAGCTTTTTTTAATCAGCTCTTAAAGTCTTAAGGTAAGAAATATTTGTACTAAAATGTTTTTAAAGCAGATCTGAGAACTGAAACTTTTTGCTTCCTACTTTAAGTATTCCACATCATTCTGCTCCTCTCCATTTTACTCATCAATTAGAAATTACCTATTTTATGATTTTCAAAAATTTTATGATAAGCAAAAACCAGATACAAATGAACACTTAAAATGTTCCTGAATTTGTGTTCTCATCACTATCATTAATAGTTTCCAATACTATTTACACAATAATAAATAGGACATATATTGTAAGTGCCAAAAAAGGATTTTGTAGTTACATTCTTGTAAGCTTTGCTTTCTGGCTTTGTACTTTGTCTTCCATCACTTTATATCTATAGCAGCTCTTCCACAAAATTATCATTCCATTAAAAGTTTCTTTCTGTTATAAGGAACTAAGAATACATTATTACATTTTTCTATGTGAAGTATGCTATTAAATAATAGCTTGTACACTAATTAAAGCAAATGTAATTGTGAGAACACATTGACATTGTTAAAGTAAATTACTCAATTTGTTAATAGTTTCATTTCAAGTGACCTTAATTGTATTAATTGTGATACTAGCAAATTAAATTGAAGAGCATTAAATACATTGTTCTAATATGTCCTAGAGGAGCAAATTTTTCCATTACATCAGCAAAGAGAAAATAATGATTATATGCCCCACCCCCAAAGTCTCACACACACACACACACACACAATGGGTCAAACAAAAAAGGTCACACTAGACTGCATTTACTATTTTAATACCCATAGCATGGCCTAAAATATAGAAGTAACCGAGCTTTAGATAAATAGCTAATTTTAAGACATTCTTTTATCATAGATTAAGCAGAAATTACTTCATCATTATAAACAGTTAAAATGTTGAGAATGAGGAAACAAAGATTGGTACAAAGAACTGCAATATGAAAATATATTTTAAAAATAATACAATTCTGTGTAAATCAGGCATTACTAAATGCCTAGGACCAAGTCATAAGGATATATATTTAAAAAAAATAGTTATGGCTCTCATTTCCTAAAAGAAACTGAACTGTTCAACACAGACAATACATTCTGTTAAATAACCCCTGGTCTTTAGAACAAAATTTATACTCTTCAAACTTAACTTACAAAATCCTTATAATCTGGCCTCTGCCTATTAGACCCTACCTGTACCATTCCTAAACCACCCATGGTGCTCCAGCCACAATATTTTCCAGTTCCTCCACTCTAACAGGACTATTCATATCCTGGGATAGGCTCTTCCTTTGTATGAACTCTTCCCTTTTTCGTGATTGCTGTTGCTAATTTCTCTCTCTCACCAACTTTGCATGCCTGGCTCCTTCTCATCTGTCATTCACATCTAGCAGAATATTATCTTCTTAGAGTGATTTCTCAAAATCTAACATGGGCATCCAGTCATTCCTCACAAGATTGTCCTATTTTCATGCTTTGCCTAGTATTTATCACTATCTCATATATTTTTCCTTATTTCTGTACTTTATTTTTTACTGTCCCTCTCATGCTAAATGTGAATTCCCTTGAGAGAAAGCCCTTGGTCTATTTGTTTAATAGTCTATCCCCTGCTCCTAGATGACCAATAGCTATTTTTATAGGAGTAAATGAACATCAGTCCTGTGGCCTGTAGCCCTTACTCTGTGTGATAAAATATATGTGCCTCTATAAATCTCTATAATCATCGTGCCAACATGTCTGATGAAAATCTACAAGTTCACAGGCTCCTGGTTGGCTATCAGTAGGAAGAACATGCAACCCCTGATCTCAGGGTTGGGAATTCGAGCCCCATGCTGGGTATCACTAAAAAAGAGCTTAAAACAAGAAGAAAGAAAAAAAAAAAGAAAAAAGAAAATCTATGTTTAATAATAACAGATCTATTCACAAGTCTAATTAAAGATCTGAATTGATAGCAGTACTCTAATGACTAAGGGACAGGCAGGGCTGTCCATGTAGGGGAGCATGGAATCAGACTCACAAAAATCCCAAAAATATGGAGATGAAAGGTAACCAAAAATAAATAAACCAGACCATCCTGTCCCAGGCTGGGGGGAAGGGGGGAGGGAGGGTCTTATAACAGCCACTTGTGACCAACAAAGAATTACAAGACCCTAAAAACGAAGTAAGCCATTGAAGTTGTTACCACTAGTCCTTACTCAATGGTGTTATCAATAGAGATGTTAAAAGAATTTAGGTTCCCTGGTTGGCTTCCAATTAAAGACCAATCCTACAAGCCCCTAGTGGCAACCAAGTCAGGACCCCTTTCACTCCTGAGAACATTCTCTCTATCCTAACTTAAAATTTTTCTATTGCTTTACTCACTCTCCTTTTTCCGGGAGATTCATTCTTTGACTCCATGAGAAAAGAACCAAGCTCTCCCATATCACTAAGACTAGCCAAAACAGTTATATTCTATTAAAATTGTCACTAAACGGTAATGCTAGAAAGTCAACTGTATTTAAGTCTTTCCACATTTGGAAGAAAAAGAAGGAGAAAAGGGAAAGTAGGAGAATTATTATTTAAGTACACATATTCCCATAATATAAATGATTACATGGCTCACACACTACCTTATATGTGACTTGAGTAAATAATAGTTAATTCTCACTGTTTATCTGTTGATAAATCAAGGCTAGTAGGTGATTTTTCTAACTAAAACTAATTATATTTGTACATTCTATAAAGATAATCCCTATAATGTATAGGAATACAATAATTACTAAATGGTAGAAAATCATTTCCAAACACTCAAGTAAATTATATTTTTAATATTGGAGATGTAATAAAAGAAAATGACCATTTAAAGTAAATAACTTGAGATATTACAATTTTGGTGATTTACTAGCTACTTAATTTCTTCTATTTAAAACACTCAGATTCTCCTAAAATGTGAAAAATAAAACAGCTTGAAGCTAACATAATGTTTCTTGTCTTGTGCTTTCCTATATTCCTCATCTGGGATTCCTTCTCAGGAAATTCAAGGAGCAATATACGGTCAAACTCCAGAGTAAAGTACAAGTATTGCATGAAAACTATTTCATATTTCAGAACACTTATTTAATTAATAAGCAAGCAGCAAGCAAGCTCTCCTTACAGCAAAAGTAGAGTGATGGAAAACTATTTTTAATATTTGTAAGATACAAATTAATAATAAAAAATACTTGATCAGATTAACAATGTATCAATAGGATAAAGTACATTTTCAAAAATTTTGGTAAAGAGATCTTTTAAGAACAGAATATCAAAGAACAACCACAGAAAAACCTACATTTACAAAAATGAAGGAAAATCATAATAAAATTAGCACAACAAAACAGATATCTCTTTTTACCACAAATTACATGTATAACTTCTAAACTGTTAAAATATGCTGAAGTAGGTATCAACATTCACCCATGTAATACAGATTAAAACTGTGCAGTAAATTAACTATTCTCTGTCCTCACTGTTTGAGAAGATCACTGGATCTTTAGTAATTGTTAAAATTGCATGTTTTAAGTGAACCACACACTATGTGCTTTACTTAAGTCTGTAAGAAATTTTATAAATATCCATCTGTAATGGTATTAAAATTTTTTAAAGCCCCCTATTACGTGAAAAGAGAATTTTTACCGAAAGTAAGAGCTCTATTGAAAAATATTCTGGCTATTTTATTACACAGCTGATTGCAAAGTAGGATGATGATTTAAGATTTCAACTTGGGAAAAACAGGTCTTTGGGAATTTCCCCTAGAACAGGAGAAATACAGAATAGGGATTGAAGAGGTCCTGGTTATTCTCTCAGAGTAAGGTTTAAATTTTTTCTTATAATCTCATCTTCCCTGATACTCAGTTCTTCCCTCTGGGTAAAATCAAGTAAGAATGCCCATAATCTTTTAAAAACAGTAGCTTAGGTAGATACAGTTTTTAAAATTGGTTAACACTGTGAAAGGAGTTAAAAGCAGTATGAGGGACCTGGAAAATTATGCTTGTAAGGGACTAATTACTCATTTCTCTACTAAGCCATAGGGGGAGGGGACATCTGTTTTAATATACAAATGAATAAAAAGGAGCTGTAACTGCATGAGACCCCAGGTGATAACTCTGAAATGCTTTTCTAAGCCTTATGAACTAAGACTAGGGTATGTCATTATTGAAACAGTCCAAACTCTGGCTCTACTGTCTTTTCTGGCCCCGCTAATAAATTAGCAAAAGCAACTAATAAAATTCTTTGATAAGCTATCCACTGTAGGTCATTTCACATAAGTAAGGGGTTTTTTTGGTTTTGATTTTCTAAGATTTTAAGATAATATTGTCACTCTAAATCACCTATCATCTGCTCTTTTCCTAGACCCAGTCAACCAAAATCACCAGCACACAACCTCCCATTTGTGGTGATCCAAGAGCAATATAAGGGCTGACTAAGCAGAGCAGGGAAAATATCTTAATGTATGGATATTCCTTTGCAGGCAACTCTGCCCAGCGGAGTAGTGGTAATAGCTTTTGCAGGGCTATAGCTTCTGTCTGCCACTAGAGCCAGAAGTGAGGTCTCCTTTCCTATGACCTTGGGAAATGAGTAACATTCAGGTATAGCCACAAGGTAAATCAATGACTCTTCACACAATCTCCTCTAAAAGAGCCTATCTCTTCGGGCAAATAAAAGAATTGCCACGTCAACAGAAAATTTGAAATAAAACTAAAACCCAGATGCAGGGCAGCCCTGGTGGCGCAGCGGTTTAGCGCCACCTGCAGCCCGGGGTGTGGTCCTGGAGACAGGGGATCGAGTCCCACATCAGGCTTGTTGCATGGAGCCTGCTTCTCCCTCTGCCTGTGTCTCTGCCCCTCTCTCTCTCTCTCTCTCTGCCTCTATGAATAAATAAATAAAATCTTTAAAAAAAAGATTAAAAAAATAAAACCCAGATGCAATTAATAAGGAATGGACAATTCTATGGAAAAACAAAGGGATCAGAATTTAAGTCCAGAAGACATGTCTTTTATTTCAAGGATCTACACTTTACCACCAGAGGTTCAAACCAAAATCTATCTAAATTAATGTAGATCCAAATTATTACACAGAATTAATGAAAGTATTGAGCTAGTCTACTGGCTACCATTTAACAATATTCCATCAAATTAATGTATATACCAAACACTCATATACTGTTCCCGTATTTCCTTTAGGACTCCCTTCACCACAGTACTCTATACATCATCTGCCCTGACTCCTCCATCCCTTCCAAAACTTTTTACTCTGCCCTCTTAGAACCTCTTTCCATGGCAGCAAATTTCCTCATATTCTCAGACCATCAATGAATTCCTCCACCATCAACCTCCTTTCTTAAGAGTACCTCTTATACACCCATAACAAAACCCGTTTACTTTTGTGACCAAATCCCAGGTGCTGAATTCTGCTACATATAATCAAGCAAATGTGCAAGCTTGCATATCTATATATTATGATGTCTTATCTCAACTTGGTCCCCACAGTTATATATTCTTTAGCAAATCATCCAAACATTTGTCACTCTCCACAATCTTCAAATGCTTCATCTTACCACTCACTTTTAGCAAATTACCTGATCAGAGAGAGATTAAAACATCAGTGATATTTCACTGAACTCCATTATTGAACTAATAAACCAACTGTATCTAAAGATCTTCCTTTCTTCTTCTGTTATTATTACAATGAAAATAATGGCTCTCTATCTACAAATCTCTCCATCTTTGCTCTAGACTGCAAATTTCCAAATTCTTAGACATTTCTTGCAGTGATTTTAAAATTTTCAAATACTACTGTAATTTTCCCTCTATTCCTCATACCAGTTTAGTATAGAGCACATCATTAGTTTATTTGAAATACACAGAGTATGCAAGACTATGGCTTCCTGAGATTACAAAAAACACTGTGCTTGTAATAGTTACAATGACTCTATCCTGTGCAGACTTCTGTTTGCTTAAAACCTTAGCTAACTGGGGTCACTTTTGCTTATTTTCCCCTGGCTTCTTTGACTCCACACTCCTAGTTTTCCTTCTACTTCTCTAGACACTCTGTCAGTCTCCTATACGGTGTCCTTCTCTGCTACAAGGTCTTTAAACTGGCTTTTTCCTTAAGACTGCTTCTAGATCCTCTTCTCATGCTAGGTGCTATTACTGAGTGATCACAATCATTCACATTGTTTTTGCTATCATTCTTAAGCTGAAAAATCTTTATTTCTAGCACCAACCTGCACACTAAGTTTTAGACCCATATATCAAATTCTTCAGGATATCTTCATTTGAATGTCATAAGGCATTTCTAACTCACATCTGAAATTGAACTTACCATCTTCTCTGCCATCCTCTGTCCCACCTGCACCACAAAAAGTTCCTCCTTACAGATCTCCCTATCTCAATACAAACACTATCACAGACCTAACTGGTCAACTCAGAAAACTGAAAATCACTTTAAACTTCTCATCCTTATAACTTCCTTATATCCAAATATCAAGTGCCGTCAATTCTACCTACTAAATATCTCTCAAATGTGTCTATTTCTCCCCATAATTCATTCATCTATTAGCTATTAATTCAGTGGTATCTGTGGGGCAATAGGTATACCAACAGTTCCTACCCTTATAAAGCTTATACTTTAAAGAAACCAATAAATATAAGATTACATTTAAAGATGAGTGCTGTGAAGGAATCAAGCAAGAATACTGTCAGAGAACAATGGCATATGGGGAGGTCTGTTTAGAACTGGCTTAACACATCTGACCATGGCTAGACAAGCAAGACAGCCATGAACATCATGATCAAGAGTCTGATTTTATTATTAGTGCAAAGGAAAACCACTGAAAAATTTTACGCCAGGAAAGGAAGACATTTTTCCCTCCTTAGGATGATTCTCACTAATTATAATTAGAGCAAGGGCAGGGTTTAAAGTGAATAAGATGACTTAGACAGCATACTATACTTTTGTCAGCTCTCTTCCCAAAACCATCTTTTACTCAATTCTTTTTGTTTTAAATATTTTATTTATTTATTCATGAAAGAGAGAGAGAGAGACAGAGACAGAGACATAGGCAGAGAGAGAGCAGGCTCCATGCAGGGAGCTCAATGTGGGACTCGATCCCAGATCTCCAGGATCACACCCTGAGCCGAAGGCAGTCGCTCAACCGCTGAGCCACCCAAGCGTCCCATTTTTACTCAAATCTAAATGCACTCTATTATATGGAAACAGTATTAAAGATTATAATACGACAGCATCATTTTATTATATCAACTTCGGTGAACTATTTTACTTAATTCCAATTTATTCAGCAATAAAGTCAGGCACTCCCTTCTAGTACTAAAACTCTAGGACACTAAAACAGAAAGAAAGGAAGACTGGGGACAAAAACAAAATTACAAGAGTCAAAAATGGAGTAGGCAGGATATTCTGAATGTCTTAGATTTTTTTTTAAGTAGGTTACTAAATATTTTATCCTGGAATACAGAAAGAAAACTTTGAAACAGATATTATATAAAAAGCATTACATTAAGTAATTATCTGAATACTATAAAAGCTGTAAGTAAGAAGGCATATAAAATTGAAGCTAAAAACTCTGGCAATATGTAACAAAGTGCTATTCTCAAAAGAGACTTAATAGAGGAAAATGTTCTTTCACTACAAATGAATAATCATGAATAGTTGAACAAACATTTTGGGGCTTTTTATCATTTCAACTGAGTTACAGGTAACTTGTCAATTACTAATTAATACCTTTGGATCAAAGATCTTGGAATTTAAAATAATAAGCTACATATATGACCACATAGGGCACAAAGAAATATGTCATAATTTCCATGCTATTCTCCATTTGAAAAAGAAATTCAAGCAGTTAAAAGTTTGCTTCACATGGAAAATTTTGCATGTATATATCCAAACAGATCTTTATGTTCTCACTGACCTTCATCTACCATCCATGAAAATAAACCAATAACAAACAGTTTTCTCTTTATTATTCCCAGGATGTGGCTATTTTTGCTAATCCTGACCAGAATATTCAGAATCACTTAACTCAATAATGTACTGTTTCTTTATAAATGCTAAAATTCAGTTTTGAGAAATTAAAGATTTATTTTTATGAAATCTGTAATGGGAACTAAAAACAAAACCAAAAAGATGTAACTCTACATAGGGAAACCATTGATTAAGTCCAGTGATTGACTACTTAACGAGTCATAAAATTCCCTGGTAGGAAAAATGTAAAAAAGGCTTTAAATAAGTGGAGAACCCTATGAAATACATATATTAAAATAAACAAACATACCAGAAAGGTAATGATTCTTCAAATAAATATGACAACCCTATTAAAATGCAACACATGTTTTTCTGCTAAAAGGAAATCTAAGAAGATGAAATAGATGCTACATATAAAATATTTACATATACAATGCACAAAACTCACTACGGTTAGTAACCTTCGTGGCTTTCAAGAACTAGATATTTACATATCATTCTTTCTGCATGTGCGTGTGCGTATGTGTGTTTTGTATATATTTTTAACAGTTGACAGCTGTTTTAGAGCATACAGAGATGCCAAGCTGAATGAGGGTCTTGATTACTTCAAGATTAGCTATCTAAAGTTTCTATTCATTTTAAGTGTTGTTAGTTGGAAGAGTCATTAGTCACTTCCTTGTCTCATAGAACATCAGCATACATTTACATTGTTAATGAACATTTGGGGTAAATGAATTAATGGCACTTTTAAACATCAATTCAGTCCTAATAACTTTGTATGTCATAGAAATGTTAGGCTAGGATATAAACGAAAAGCCTTTTCAGTAAAGGTAACTACTCATTCCTGCAAACAATAAAGGATAAAATTAATTTAAAATGTTTTTTAACCAGTTAAAGTAAAAAAATAGAACCTCAGTATTTAATGAACTAGACCAGAGAAAAATATGCACTTAAAAAAAAAAAGAAAGAAAAGGAACTATCCTAAAATAAGCACATCAATCAGAAATTTTGGTGAAATTATTTTATATGCTTATAACAAAAATATATTTACTTTTAAAATATCCACATAGATGAGTTTGTAAGATACTTTGACTTATTTAATAATTAGTGCTTCTTATAAATTATTACATTTAGGAAAAAAATCACCAGAAGATGTAGTATTATTACCACTGAAATTAAGATGCTGACACTAAAATGAGACACTAACAATTTTTTCATATTATCAAAACTTTGAACAATCTTTCTGAGACCTTTTCAATAAACATACATATAAAAATAAAAAGTAAAAATAAAAAGTAAAATCACAAAATAAGTTGTAAGGCAAATTACACTATTTTTACTGAAAACAACAATGGCATTTGTATGACTCAGAAGATAGTAAAAATGCATAAAAAACATTAACACACTCCATAAAGTCAAATCTTGTGCACAAAAGAAGTAACCACTTTAAGGAATCAATCATTCTTTCTAAATTCCCAAAACACAAGTTAATAGCAAACTTTTGAACCAATATTGAAAAAAAAATTATCTGAAATAAAATATATGTGAATCATTCTAATTACGATTTTTAAAAATAGATCTTGTAATCCTGAGGTATCTATTTCAGGAGTAAAAAAATTTCTAATAGTTACCTGAGTCAATGAATCAATCAAAAATAAAGTTAAGGCTTTAAGAATTTGCAAACTGACCACTTCCTTTTCTGAGATGCTATAGTATTACTAATATGAATAAACAAAACAGGGTTCTGAAATATACATATTTGATAAATTTTTACAAGGTACCCTGAATACAGTTTACCTTTTACAGTCTCTTTTACTCCTTCAACAATTTAAATGCACAGATCTTCAAAAGTACAACACAAACTTCAATTAGTTTAAAAAGGGAGAGACAGAGATGAAGGAGAGAATAAGGCAAGTCTTTTATCTCAGAATAGTGTCAACTTACTTTTAAAGGCAAAAATTCCTTACAAAATCAAGACCAAAAGCTTCGAGTTCTTTAAAATAAGTTTGACAAAGACCATTTTGATTTCAACATTCTTATGCTGAAGTAACTGTTTATCATTTGTTTTTTTTTTAAGAATGACAGTGCATTAAACATTTGGCTAATGCTTCTGTCTATAATTGAAAGTTGATGTTTTGTGGTATTCATTAGTGTCAGAGTGCTCTCTACCTATCCAGTGGAGTATGCTTCAAGATGCCCTGCTCAGCTTCATGTAAAGAATTACACACATAAGGCAGGCAAAGCTAATAACTAGAGGCTCTCTCCTTGGTTTTCCAGTAGCTACATAATGCATCTGCATACAAAACTCACCTCCAGTCTTGTTTGAGTAACTCGACAAGGGGTCAATGCCCACTTCTTGTTCTTCTGGCTGCAGAGGATGTCTAGTGTCGGATAAGGAATGATACATTGTGAAAACCAGACAATATCATCAAAAGTGACTACCTGGGAAATTAGAGAGAGAGAGAGAGAGAGAAAGAAAGAGAGAAAGAAATGGTATTTTTTCTTATTGCTATGACTAGAAATAAATACGCGATTGAAATGATTAAATGAGCATTACAGACATTAACAAGTTTTCCACAGGCTTCAGGGACTGTTAAAACACATTGGCAGGCATATGCAAAGAAGTGAAAAGTGGCACAAAATTTCCATTTCAACAATCTCTCCCCAAATTTGTACTTCACTGGTAACCATTACCTCAATGTTCAATCACATTTACTTTCAATAAACTTCTGCACAAAATGCTGAATTTTAAGTTAAATTATTGTCTCATTTATAACATCTTTTTGTTTTGTTACCAAAATAATACATTTACAATAGAAACTTTCAAAATATGGAAAATATAGCATATCTAAATCATTCATAATTGTATGAACTAAAAACAGAAGCCCTCTTAACATTTCATTTCAAAAAATATATTTTTTTGTGATCTAACATACTAAATATACTGATTATATAAATTATTGTGGGTATTTTCCATCCCATTAAAAAATACCATATTATCCATTAAATAGTTATAATGATGTATATAACCAATTCCTTATTAGTAAACAGAATGCTTTCAGTTGTTTAACACTATAAACAGTTTCATGGTGAGTATCTTTTAGTAATATTTCTATGCAACATCTATGATTATTTCCTTAAGATAAATTTGGGAGGTCACTGCTGGGCCAAAACATGTATTTAAAAAAATAAAGACTCTATAGCAAGTTTTGGCAAATTGTACTCTAGAAAGGTTTTTATGTAAGACAATTCATTCCCGTGGACCCTCATTAACAATGGGTTGGGTAATTCATTTTATCGAATGTGAGAGGCACATTTTATATTGCATTTGCTTGACAACTAGTGAGATCACCAAAGATTCATATGTTTTCTCTGATATTTATTTATTATCTTTTGTGGATGGAGTTTATTATTATGATTGTCTTCATAATTTGTAAGTATGCTTTAAATATTAGGAATATTAAACCTTTGTCATATGATAGATATTTTTCTCAGAGTGTGTCAGTCTTCAAATAACATGGTGTTCTTGTGACATTAAGTAATTTTTTCATTTCTGTGCACACAATAATATCTATATCTCCTTTATGGTTTCCACCTTTGGTATTATTACACTTACAAAGGCAAGATTATATAAATAACCACCTATTTTGTTTAGTCATTTTGAAGTTTTTCCTCCTGTATTCTGATTTCTAGAAATGATTTCAACTTAAACAAAGATGTTTTTAATTAATTATTGAACTTTTTTTTTTTTTAAAGATTTATTTATGATAGAGAGAGAGAGAGAGAGAGAGGAAGACACAGGAGGAGGGAGAAGCAGGCTCCATGCCAGGAGCCCAATGTAAGACTCGATCCCAGGAATCCTGGGCCAAAGGCAGGCGCTAAACCACTGAGCCACCCAGGGATCCCCTATTATTGAACTTTTTAAGCTACACTAACCACTTAAAAATTTTTTAATGTCTGTAAGATACAGATAACTGTACTAAATCAGAATCTTTTGAAAAAATAAATGGGCCCACTATTTTTCATCCAAAATAATGTAATACATGAAATTTTAAATTTCAAGAGAGAGGAGAGACATGATATAGGAAGAGTAAATGAGGAATGATAAGTTGGAAAAGCAAGCCCAACCAAAATGAGTATATAACTTTCCAGGATATGGACTCCAGTTATGAAGAAAAGGTTCCAGAGAAGCCCATGAATACACAAATCTTTGACCTTCTTCCCAACACAAAATTCTCCTCTATCCTTTATTTCTCCCCCAAAACATCTCACTCTGTAGAACAGTCTTGTACATTTTCTGAGTTTACCAGAACCCTCCAACTCTCACCTACCTGCATAGTCTGATAGTAAAAAATCCTTTCCACCTTATATTGTGGCTAAAGCAAAAGCAAAGGGGTAGGCAAAATCAACTTTAGAGAAAGCAGAAAACTTTCATTGCCAACATACAGTAAGATTTTCTAAAGCCATAAATCAAGTCCTAAATCCAAAAATCTAGACAGCCGTCAGTTATTTGCTTATGTGTGCAAATCAATCAACATATATTTAGCACTTAAAATACTGAAGGAATTCTGGAGAATATAATCTAGTAGAGGACAACAAAAAGTAAATGATCGGTTATATATATTATAAAACAGAATCTGATAAATTTTGCTGATCAAATGAATAAACAGATTAATAAAGTTCTCTGCTATGGAGAAGTAAGGACCACCAAACTCAAATGCCTAATGGGGTCAAGCAAAAAAGCATTATTTTTTTTTTAAATTTTTTTTTTTATTTATTTATATTTATGATAGTCACAGACAGAGAGAGAGAGGCAGAGACACAGGCAGAGGGAGAAGCAGGCTCCATGCACCAGGAGCCCGATGTGGGATTCGATCCCAGGTCTCCAGGATCACGCCCTGGGCCAAAGGCAGGCGCCAAACCGTTGCGCCACCCAGGGATCCCTCAAAAAAGCATTATTAATCAAAATCAGCAATGATTGAGAAGTGAATATAAGTCAAAAACCACATTTTTTCTTAAAGATTTTATTTATTTATTTATGAGAGACACAGAGAAAGAAGCAGAGACACAGGCAGAGGGAGAAGCAGGCTCCATGTAGGAAGCCTGATGTGTGACTTGATCCTGGAATTCTAGGATCACACCCTGAGCCGAAGGTAGATGCTTAACCACTGAGCCACGCAGGCATCCCAAGTCAAAACCACTTTAAATGCTTCATGTATACTCATCATTTCATCCTCCCAACAGGGCTACTGACATACCATCCTTATCCTTTTCATTTTACCAGAGAGAAAATGGAGGGATTAACTAATTTGTCTACAGTCACACTAGTAGTAAGCGCTAATGCCAGAATTTGAACCTACCTTGTCTAGCTCCAGAGATCACATTCTTTACTCTGGCACTATATTTGGCTTTCTGTAATTCAATCAGACAAACAGACAAGGTATAAAACAAAGGAGTACAAGGGGATGGGGTCTGTGAACAACTAAAACACCCTATACTCTGCTTTGATTTATTCAAGACAAGCTAGAAACCCAGAATTTTATGTGAAATCTCTTTAAAGTGCTGGTAAATAATTCAAATTAAAAAAAAAAAAACTGTGTGGAACAGATTAAACACATTTCAAAACTGTATTTGGCCCATGGACAACTATTTTAATGTTAAGATACATATTCTCCATACATTTTGTTATACTTTTGAAAATAGGAGAGAAAACATTTGAAAATGCATATTCCAAGAGCCAGATTTCCATAAAATTTCTTTAATGTCCTAGACATGTTTTCATATCATTACCTTAATTCTTTCTTATTATAGTACAATTCCACTGTTATAGACTTTATATACCTAAAATATACAAAAAGGGGATTTTATGTACTTTGAACTTTATGAGAAACAAACAAGTAACTACCAAACTGATATCAAAGTATATTTTTAAATGGAACTTTAAAAAATACCTACACCTTTTTTTTTAATACCTACCTTTCATAGCTAAAATACTCTACAACATGATGATGCTTATATATTCATTCAAGATTTTCAAAGATACTTAAGGTCTTTTTGACTCCTAAGAGAAAGTTAAGTTCAAGAAGTCATCACAGATTTAAGTAATAATTCTTTAGAAACTGACCTCTATGGTTATAACTGATAACCAACATATAAAATTTACCAAATACAGGAGTCTACAACTAGTCTGTGAATAAGGGACAAGCAGGGCTAGGTAGGGGGCCATGGAATCAGGCTCACAAAAATCCCAAAAATTTGGAGATGAAAGGAAACCAAAAATAAATAAACCAGACCATCCTATCCCAGGTGCTAAGGGTGGAGTCCTGTTATAACAGTCACTTGTAACCAAGAAAGAATTACAAGACCCTAAAAAGTAAGCCACGCAAGGTGTTACCACTAGTCCTTAACTCAATGATGTTATCAATAGAGATGTTAAAAGAATTTAGGTTTCCTGGTTGCCTTCCAATAAAAGACCAACCCTACAAGCCCCCAGTGGCAACCCTGTAGGAACCCCTCTCACTCCTGAGAACTTTCTCTGTATCTTTGCTTAATAAACTTCTATCTCTTTATTCACTCTCCTTTATCCAGGAGACTCATTCTTCAACTCTGTGAGACAAGAACCTAACTCTCCCGCTTCAATCTGTATAATCAGGCATCTACTATATTCTAATTTATTATACCTATAGATCGAAACTGAATCACCGAAATTCTTTTATATTCAAATAAAGTAAACCAGCTGAAAAGTAATAATGAGTTACTTTCAAGAAATTGAAGAAAAAGTCTCATAACATTCTTACTTTTCTTTGAATTATGGATTTAAATAATAATCTGGTTCAAAAGTAACTTACTAAGCAGATATTGCTTTGTTTTTTTGTTGTTTGGTTTTATTTTTTTATTTTGCTTTTAATCTTAATTCTAGTGTAGTTAACGTACAGTGTTATATTAGTTTTAAGCATACAATATAGTGATTCAACAATCTTTTACCTAGAAAGATCAGACCATAGGGAAATATTTGAATTCAAATAGAGAATTAAGGCAATTTTTTAACCTGAAAATTTTAAGATAATTGCTATTAAGTCAAAATGGCATAAACATTTTGAAATGCACAATGCACCATTACATCTTTTACCTCTATTACAAACCCAGACTTCTATATTTGGTATGCCTTAATCTTTTTTATATAAAAAGCAGATAGAAAAATATGTAATGACCAAAAATATGTATCTTAGAGTAAATGACTACTAAAATCCATAATTGATAGATTTCAGTTTTCTTAAATGTCATTCTGTCTCTAGAATTTCCCACAAAACCCTCAGAATTGTTAAAACTGAAGGCAATCTTATTTTTTCTAATTTAGAACATGCAGCAATATACCTTCCAAGACGTGAGAAAGGAGATATCCCTTCTTTGCTACATTACTATAAATAACAGTTAAATTTCCTGCTCCACATAAACTCAAAATTCACAAAACTCAAAATTGGTTGTGCAATATGGTTTTACTGCTATCCTGGTCATAGGAATTGACACTTTAGGCTAAAACTGCCATTTATAATCCAAGACTAATCTTAAGGACAGTTATATTGGCTTTATAAATCTGGTTCTTGCAATATTAAATCTTAGAATAAAAGTGATCTGCCAGAAAGAAGGAAGGTCTTGTGAAAAATAGTTAATATTTAATGAGAGGGTCAGAGTTAAGCACTAAAAGCTTAGAGGACAGTTTTAAAGTATAATATATAAAATTTCAAAACAATATTATTTTCCACATCAAGTGAAGCAATACAAGCAGTCTCAAGTGAAAACTTCCAATTCTTAACATTATACAGACAAAAGGCTAGGTCAGTTCAACATTTTTTTCCTTTTAAAATGGTATCACATCAACAAAGCCTCTAGAAAAATAATTCATTCCCTGTGAATCTGAAGTTCTATGTATTCCAAAGTGTATTCATTCTTTTACAGCTTCTAATACATAGGCAGAGAATTAGCATTCTGAATTGTGTCTTCTAAAGACATCCATATTCAGAAAAGCTCATATAAGCATACTTCATTCATTTAAATTCTTGACTGATGGTAAACTTAAAAGTCAAACACTGAAATGACAGAGTAATATTACTTTACATAAAGATACCTCCCATAAGAAAGGCATATCAAAGAGCTTAAATGAACTATTTCCAGAGCACGATTACGAAAGGGAAAGAGGATATAGCATAAATACGTATCTGTCACAGAGAGCATCCATTTACCATGATGGGTATATAACCTAAAACATGACATCTTGGCTATAAAAGCAACAAACTTTGATAGAAGCTGTATTTTCATAATTAAGAGAGTAAGTGAACATTATAGAAGTTTCTATTTAAAAACCTCTTTTATTAAAAAATATTGGCAGCTAGAGGTAAATTTGATGTTTGGGAATAATGATGTTCTGAGGTCTTCATCAGAAGGAAGAGAAGGAGGTGGAAAGGAAGAAGGAAGAAGGAATGAAATAAAAAAGAGAAGAGAGAAGGAAAACAAAGAGAAAGAATAAATCTCCCATTTTTAAACTCTGTCAATCTTGAATGCAAGACAGTTACACTGGACTTTAAGTAAGTTAATTAAGTATTAAAATCAATCATCTGAAAGTCTTAATATTTAATATTGGTTAGATTGTATATCAAAGTAGTTTTATTATTTATTTACTCCAAACCTTTCCAGAATACTTCATCTGACAACAGGGGGTCTGTTTCTCACAAGATAAATGCATCTACAATGCCAAATAAATTATATATAAAAGCATTTGTCTTAATACATGTCATTCAATATTAAATATCGCTCATTGGTAAAATCCTGAACACCTAATTCACTTTTACTAACCACACAACTGTACTATTCAAGGGTTGACAATTAAATAGGTATAGGAACACTGTAAGGGTCTACATACTAAGGACAATGATCAAAAGAAAATTAAAATTATAAGACTTAATTCTGATAGTTTCCAGGCTATCAGAACAAGATGTTTAGGGTAAATCACCCACTATAGAAATAAACTAGATTCATAAATAATATATATAATCAGAAATAAGTAGAATATATGAAATGTTCACAAGTGGGCTTAAGTATTTTATATTACAAAATAAGAATATAATTGGCCTTTCAAATATTCAAATGTTATAAATTAATAGAAAGTGGCAGCACTGACTGTATAAACTAAGAGAAAATTCAGCATTATAAAAAGTGAAAGTGGCCTAACAAAAAGCTCTCCACAGTGTATCCTCATTTAGTCTCAGAGTTCTCTAGAACAGATAGATGCTCAAGATGCAAAGACTGGAAAAGTAGCTCACCCTAGCGACCAAATCTTTTGTTATTACACAGCCATACAAAAATACTTCCAATTGTTACTGTCCCTATTTTATAGAGAGAACACCTCTATCCTTTAAACTATTTAGTCAGGTTTTCATAAAATCAAGGTAACTATAACAAACAATTAGGAGTTCAAGAAGAATGAGCAATATTTGAAAAGAGAAAACCTTTTTGAAATGTCAGCCTTGAACATCAAAATTATACAGAATGATGAGGAACCAGGCTTATATTGCATATAAATACGAGAGCATATTAGTCTGCATTTAATTACCAGTTCAAACAACAACCTGATCTAACCTTTGACAAGTAAAATAAATGTTCTGAATAATTTAACTAAAGTAAACATTTGCTGTTAATGCTAGCTAATTATAGTAAGAGCTGGAAAGAGAAGGGGAAAAAGAGATGACGAAGAGAAAGGAAGAGAAAGAGAGATGAAATTTTTTAAAATTAATACTGAGATCTTCAACTCATTGAAACATCATTATTTTCAATGAATTTAACTTACGTAAAAGGACAAACTCAGTTGAACATAGCTGCTTTGTAAATACTCAAATAAAGAAACATTATGGCTGATTAGAGATTTTATTCTTTCAGTTGGTAAAAATCACTAGCCTACCATGGAGATAGGAAAACTAGGTATAGATGAATTAGGGTACACCTCTTCATCCAACTAGCTCAAAGTTTAATGAGGAAAGAGCCCAGAAAATAGGTTGCAAGACTAAGCACTAGCTAATTAATTAAAATTATTAACTGACATAAAAATACAGATGCCCAATTAAATTCGAATTTCAGAAAAAAAAGTAATATTTGTAACATATTTATACTAAAAGGTATCCATAATTTACTTGATATTCAAATTTAATTGTGCAACCTGTACTTTATCTAACAACCCTACCAGTAGATAAACAAAGATATCTATGGGAAAATATGTGGTATGCTTATTATAGGAGTCTCAAGGATTAAATGAGATCAAAACTCTGAGAGTAAGATCCCAAAAAAAACTTACCCCAAAGCAGGAGAGAGGTGTTTTTCCAAAGTTCTATGTAGTAATCACTTAATGGAAAAGACAAAGATACACTACTCAAATGACCTGGGCCCACAGCAACTTGTCTTTCAATCTCCCTAAGTAACTGCAAAGAAATATAATAATAAACAAATGAACAAACCAACTTTTTAATGGCAATCATCAGCTACCAAATGCAGAAAAATGAAACAATCTGACAAAAACCTAAGAGCTGCTGAGAACTCAGCTGAATGGAGACAGAGTACATGACTATTTTTATAGGGAGATTGTCTTTACCCCTAAGGAATATAGGTGCATTAAGGGAAAAAAACAAAAGACAACACAGAGAAAACTGAACTTTGTTAACTTGTTGAGATCACTCTTACTCAAATATATATTTTCATTCTCATATTGTAAATAAAATGTTAGTAAATATGCATGATACTACATTAGAATCTAAGCTCTGAATGTGACCTTAAATTTAAAAAAAAAAATAATGCATAATGTGAAGACATGTTAAACTCCATATGAAAACGCCAATTTAACTGATTAGTGACTTCAAAAATGACTAGCTTATTTGCTCATGTGGTAGTAGCTTCTATATATTTGGCATAAGAACCAAGAAGCCTGTTTGAACACAAAAATGTTTCGACTATAATAGAAGAGCATCATTATTTATAGGGACAAGAAAAATTCCAATTCTCCAACCTAAAGACGTATAAATATATATAGATATTCTACAATTCTACAGAAAATAACAATCACTTAAAAGAGTAACTTGTCTAAAATAATGAATTTGGAAAGTGATAGGAAAGAGTTAGGACTTGAAGGATTATCTCAGTCTTTGTTATCCCGTGTTGATTGTAATGGTTCCATCTTTTCCATCTCCAAAAGAGACTTGTGTACATATAATTTCTGTGTTTACTAACACCCAAACCATTTAGATGTTCATTTAAGAAAACAGAAGTATATATATAGCTTAACAATGTAAACATTATGGGCCATCAAAATGAGACTAAAATTGTCTACATTTCGTTTTTACAAGATGGTAAATTTAAAGCACTGATAAAATGAAAGATAAAGAAAGAAGAGTTAAGTATAAAAGACAGAAAATGAAACACAATGTTCACATGATATCCATGATATCCTGATGTCACAAGGCATAAGGGTTCTATAGCTACTATTGAAGAATTTTTCAAGACATCAATGCATACTGAAAAACCAGAAAAATTCCTTGAATGCCATGTAGAACAAATGAAGACCTGAAAGGGTTGATGAAAGAGTGCAATTAACAAAACAACAAATACACAAATAGTAATGTGGGTATACACGGGGACAAGAGAGAGGCTACACAAACCATATTCCAACAGCCAGACAGTTTTACTAATAAATATACATACTTCTTCCTGTGTATATACTCTAGCAGAAGACAGTAGCACATTTTCTCAAAAACTTCACGGAACAATAAGTGTTTAAAAGATAAGTACATTAGGCATATATATTTCTTAGCATACTGATTTAAATAAAAACACTGCACAATTTCTAAAATTTTCATAATGTATGCCTAAACCTCAGCAAACACACTTAAGGTGGACTATAAACTTCATGCCATGCTTTACCATTTACAAAACAAGGACACAGTCACTTGGAATTATAATGTGCTATTTATGTATTGAGTTAAGTAAATGAAGATCTGAAGTTTTGAAAACTGTTTAGGAAAAAAAAGAAAAAGAAAACTGTTTTAGGACCTGGAAATTTTATCTTAACTTCTAACAGAACTAACTAAACATGATCAAGCACTTTAGGTGACATTATCATAAGGTAATTTTTTCCTACTGAGGCTTTTGAAACCAGATAATAATCCCACCCCCCCACCCCCCCGCCCCACAAACCCAAATATACTCTCACTTTGCAAAAAAAACAAAAGATTTATTTATTTAAGCAAGGAAGAGCGCACAACCAGGGAAGAGAGGGAGAGAAGTAGGATCCCCGCTGAGTAGGAAGCCCGATGCAGGGCTCAATTCCAGGACCCTGGGATCATGACCTAAGCCAAAGGCTCAGTAATAAGGGAACATAAGTGGTCAAAGCAGTAAACTTATATAGTTACACAAATACATTGGTATGATCTTTTCTCTTTCTTGTATGAGAAACTAATATTTTGCCTTTTAGTATGACATGGATTATTTTTATATGTCATGCACATCTTCTTGGAACATTAGGATTATTTTGTACAAAATTATTCCAGCAATTTACTGACAGAGGAATTTTAAACCCCCAAAAAGTGTATGAAAACTAATCCATATTTTTCAGTAACTACTAAAATTTCACAATGGACATAGTGACTGAAATTCTTTTTTTTTTTTTTTTTTTCTTTTTAAAGATTTCATTTGGGCAGCCCCAGTGGCTTAGCAGTTTAGCACCGCCTTCAGCCCAGGGCATAATCCTGGAGACCCAGGATCGAGTCCCACGTCGGGCTCCCTGCGTGGGGCCTGCTTCTCCCTCTGCCTCTCTCTCTCTCTAATAAATAAATAAAATCTTAAAAAAAAAAAAAAGATTTCACTTATTTATTCATGAGAGACACAGGGAGAGAGGCAGAGACGTAGGCAGAGGGTGAAGCTGCTCCCCGCCAGGAGCCTGATGTAAGACTTGATCCTAGAACTCTGGGATCAAGCCCTGAGCTGAAAGCAGATGCTGACCCACTGAGCCACCCAGGCATCCCTGAAATTCTTGATATATACTTTCTTTAAACCATCTCATTTCAAAAATTATTTTATTACATACCCCGTCTAAGTCTATGAGCTCTTAGGCAGGCCTTATACATACATCCATAGTTAAATAAGCAACCAAATATAAAAACGGATCATGAAAAAGTCTTCATGGGAATCATGTTAACGCAAAACTAAATTTTAAGATATATCTTAACATTTAATGCAATCTTATTGATGACAAATCTAGTAATTTTAATCTATAAGTGAAATTGCTAGATCAAATTGTTTGCCTACCTTTAACAAAATATTGCCAAAATTCCACTCAAAGTGGCTATACCAATTTACGTTTTGGTATGGGACAGTTCCTATTTCTCTACACCCCTGCTAGCTCTTAGTATCATGAGCCTTTTTCTTCCCCCCCAATCTGAATGGTATGAAGTGGTATCTCATTGTGGTTTTTATTAGCATCTCCCTGACTACTTCCTGATTGAAAATCCTTTCATCTGTTCTATTAGGCAGGGTTCTCCAGAGAAACAAACCAATAGAAGATTTCAGAGAAAAAAAAACAGGAAAAAGAGGGAGTTTTATTATAAGGAATTGGTTCTCACAATTATACACCTGGCAAGTTCAACTGGTAAGGATAGGAAGATAGGCTGGAGATGCAGGAAAAGCCAATGTTCCAGTTCAAAGGCTGTCAGATAGGAGAAGCCAATGATATGGTTGGAAGGCCATTAGACAGAAGGAAATGATGCAGATGAAGTCCCAGTCAGTCTGCAATAGAATTCCTTTTGCCAGGAGTAAGGTCAGGCTTTTGTTCTATTCAGCACTTCAACAAATTAGTTAAGGCCCACCCACGTTATAAAGGCCAATCTGCTTCTGCCCGTTTAACTACTCATTTCATCCAGAACACCCTCACAAAAACACCTGCAATAATGTCTGACCAAATATCTAGGAATACCTGTGGCCCACTCAAGTTGATGCATAAAAGTAAACTCTCTCATCTATATACTAGCCATTTGGGTCTCCTTTTCTAAGAGCTTCCTATTCATATCTTTTGCCCAGTTTTCAGCCATGTGGTGGGCCTATGCTTGATAATTTATAGGATTTAAAAATAAATAAATAAATCCTGGATACATAGTAACTTTATTTTTTTTTTAAGATTTTATTTATTTATTCATGAGAGACATAGAGAGGCAGAGACACAGGCAGAGGGAGAAGCAGGCTCCATTGCAGGGAGCCCAATGTGGGACTCGATCCTGGGACTCAAGGATCAGGCCCTAGGCTGAAGGCATGCGCTCAACCACTGAGCCACCCAGGCATCCCCATAGTAACTTTAATACAGTATTAAAAAAAAAATCACAAGTATGGGGATGCCTAGGTGGCTCAGTGGTGGAGTGTCTACCTTCAGCTCAGGTCATGATCCCAGAGTGTCTTGACACTGAGAATCTGCATCAGGCTCCCTGTTCAGTGGGGAGTCTGCCTTGCCCTTTCCCCCAGCTCATGCTCTCTCTCTCTCTCTAATCTGAAAGAAAGAAAGAAAGAAAGAAAGAAAGAAAGAAAGAAAGAAAGAAAGAAAGAAAGAAAGAAAGAAAGAGAGAGAGAGAGAGAGAGAGAGAGAAAGAAAGAAAGAAAGAAAGAAAGAACCAAATTTTCCCTTTGTAAATATGGCATAATGAAAATAGAATATGTTCCTGAACAAAAAAGAAATAAAAAATGATTATAATTTGGTTCAATGCTTTCTCTATGCTAAGAGAGGTATTCAGTACTGATGATAACTAGTATTTTACTAAATGCTTAGTAAATGCCAGACACTGTGCTTTATGTTGTTATCCCATTTAATCTCCTCAGCATCTTACCAGCATCTTATCATTATCATCTCTATTTTATATACGTGGATATTGAAACCAGCAGGTTAAGGATAGCAGCTCAATGGCACACACTAAGAGGATGGGACATGAATTCAGACTTAATTTAGAAATTCATTTTAAGACATCCCTACTGGCTTCCCACTATGTATATTGGCACTAGGAAAGAAACACCACAGAATAAAGAACGAGAAGAGGCAACATCCTTGCTGTCTTGACACTCAGAATCTGATAGGAGGCAAAATACAGAAAATGTACATAGCATGTAATGCAGGACAGCATCCCATAGCAAAGGAGATGTATTAGGAGAGCTCCAGCCCTAAGAGGTCAAGAGATAATCATGGTTCCATGATACCTGCTGACATATAAATACATCTACAGGTTCTCAATGCCTTTCATGATCTACCCTCATCTAACTTTCTAATCTTCTCCTTCATATCTTTTCATTTTCTAAAGACATCCACTATTCTCCTACCTCTTTCTATTTATTTGGGCAACTACTCTTGGTCAAGAAAACCTATCCCACTCCATTCCCGTCTCTCTGAAATATTTTCTTAAAAAAAATCAAAAACGTGATCTGGCAAGTAACAGTAAATATTACTGAATAAATATCTATCAGACCAGATCCTATTAATTACCTCCCAAAGTTCATCTCAATTGCTCCTCCTCCTAACTCCATTCCATTCTGCTCTTAACAGTTAACGTGACCAGACACTGGATCATGTAAAAGCCAAACCCATATTTCTACTTCCAGTAAGGAAAAAGTGAGCAAAAACAGGCTTTTCTGTCTTCTGAGAATATGAAATAGCAAGAAGAGTCCTAAGAAGAAAAGCCCCTGCTAGAATATACCAGCATCATACTTCTTTCCATTACTATGCTTTACAATTTCCACAAAAGAAAAATTCCATAATCTACTTTTGTTGACAGAAGTAATAGTCATATTTTCTAGGCTCAATTTGAGGAAATGCCCTTATTAACTATCTGATCGTAGGTAAGCTGGTTAAATTCCTTGTCCCTCAGTTTCTTTAAAGTAAAATGAGAAAATACCCATTTCACAGGTTTTTTGGGGATTAAACTAACAAACCTGAAGAACTGAGCAAAATACTGGGCACATACACAGTAAGCACTCCATAAATACTAGCTATTATTGTTATTACTATCACCATCCTTGCCACTACTCTGATGGAGATGTTTATACGATTGGGTTATTTGAATGAGAGCAAAGACAGAAGGGCACTTTCAGTTCAATAATACAAATCCTTCAAATAATCCCATAAGATTTGTTCTCTATCTTATATACTGCGATTAGATTTCACATAATATTTTCTCATTTTGTTTACTGAGAAATGAACAAAGGAAGCAGAAACTGGAGAAAGCAGGGGCTACACAGGTGTAATATTCATTTAATTTAGTAAATACGTGTTGGACCCTCCCATATGTTAGCAGCTAATCTAGAAGGTAGTCATTTAGAAGTAAACAAGACAAAGTCTCTGTCCTCAGAGAATTTACATTCTAGGGAAAGACAAACAATAAACTAAGCATAAAAAATAATTGACATGTCAAGAGGTAACATACGTTATGAAGAAAATGTAAATAGGATAAGGGGGCAGAGAATGATGGGGCATGACTAAGAGCTTATTTGGGAGCCAGGAGCTTATTTGTGAAAAGCAGTATTGGGAGGCCCTGAGAAGGTGTTGGCATTTGAATATAGTGAGTGAACAAGCCACTAGATCATTTGAGGGCAACGTTTACTGGGAATATCAAATGCAAAGTCCCTAAAATAGCAAACAGCTAGGAGTTTTGGAGGGATAAAGAAGGGTGAGGCGTGGAGTGAAATGGAGGTGGGAGGGGGAAAGGAGAGGGGCCCCTTATGTCCTTTAGGGCAATGAAAGGACTCTCATTTATACTTTGGATGGAAAGGCATGAGGGGGCCTTTGCATGGGAGTGTGAAATGACAAGAAAGAGCTGATGTTACATGTCACAAATGAGGAAAAGCATTGAGCACTTGGGTCAGCCACTCAGGACCTTCTTCAGAAAAGAGTCTTTCCTCAGGAAGTTAAGAATAAAGGTAAAGATCAGTCCTAGAAGTAATTTCAAGACTATGGTATACTAGAAGGAGGAAGGTAAGGTAAAAAGGAGTCACCATAGAAAAAGTATAGCGAAGGACAGAAAACCAAGTCACACAAAAGGGCATCTTGCCAGATGACAGTCCTTAAGATGCCACAGTATTTTTGGAGAAATGAAATACCTACTATCAAGCAATTAATCAATAAAATTAGAGAGCCATATAATAATATAATACTAAATGTAATTTGATTTTATTTTGTATGAATTCAAGTCCTTTTAGTAAATGACAACTACTGACTACTGAAGGTCAGGATCTCCTTGCCCAGTATCTGTATATCAAGTCCTAATAAGAGAAAATGGAAGGGGAGGATGAACATGTGAATGAGCTGGGGAAAGAAAACCTTGACCCCAACTCACACAAGCTCTGCTTTGTGAGGCACAAAGGCAAAACAAAATTGAAGTCTCTTCTTTCACTAATTAAAAATACTGCCCTTCCTCAAAACTATTTCAGTTAGAAACTGCTAGTGGTAAGACCGCATCAGATAAATTTATTAATAGAATCAGTATAGAATAGATTTTATGAATTGTCTGATAGGTCAACAGACATTTAGTGGTTACTAGCCCTCTCAGCTATAGGATATGAATTACAAGGGACTAAGTTTAGTCAGCTCTAACAAGTCTTCTGGATTTTGGCTTTATGTAGTATATGTATCCATTATTGTACTTTTGTTTCTGGAACAATTTTTAAAGCAGACAAATCTGTAAATCTAGGAACCCAGTGTCTGTCTATAGATGTAGACACATCACATACTCCTTCATTTTACCTCACAGTGAAATAAAATATTACTTTTAAAATATAAGGCGATAGGGCAGCCCCGGTGGCACGCAGTGGTTTAGCACTGCCTGCAGCCCGGGGTGTGATCCTAGAGACCTGGGATCAAGTCCTACGTCGGGCTCCATGCAGGAGCTTCTCCGTCTGCCTGTGTCTCTTCCCCCCTCTCTCTCTCTCTGAATAAATAAATAAATCTTTAAAAAAAATAAATAAATAAAATAAGGTATAAGGCGATATTATCTTTTACTTAAGTAACCAAAATCAAAACTGTAGTTCCTGAAATGTGTGGTGAGGTTTTCTACAGCAATGGCAAAAAGCAGACAAGAGAATTAGTATACATACTTTACTCCCTAAAGAAATAGGTCAAATGAGAACCTCTAGTCCAGAGCTAGTATAACTACACAGAATTAAATAGCTTACATTAGAGATTTTCCATCCTTCAAGATACAAAAGCAATATATCTAATACATTAGGGAAAGAAATTTAATCACAGATTCAAAAATCTTAAACTACTCAAAAAATGTCCATATTCTCTGTATTAGTGGAAAATAAGTCTGAAATATAAAAAGATGCCCCTTGGGATGTCAAGTATGTCTCCTATCTAAATCTTATTAAACGTATATGTATATAGGTCAATGGATAAAGCAAATTTAAGCTAGAACAGAAAATCTGATTCAGATTCAAATTAACATCTTCCTTTTACCTATTCCTTCTGGCAGTACTTGAAAAATCTGTAGCAACAAACTATCACTTCATTATCTTCCCACAAGATACTGGTTTTCTCTAACACTTCACAATGCCTCTGAGATAGCATATCTGACATAACACCTCCACTTCTCTCCAGAATTTAACAAGATAAAGAAAAGGCAGGAAGAAAGTAGTCAATGTTGGTGTTACACATGCAAGAATCCACCATGAACATTCAAATTAAATATATACCTCAAACCATTTTAACTATTTTTCCATAAAGGTATCTGACATGTTCTGAGTTCATATTTCCCTTTAAAGCACTTAAGACACTGTAGGGTCATTTATTAGTGTTAACTGATGATGGCATTCAATAGCTAATGGTAGGAGGACCAGATCCATTAAACTTAAATATGACTAAAACAATGTATAGTGTGATTCAAAGGACCCAAAGTGGTTGTTTTAATGATTTTTCTTTAATCATATAAAGCTGAGTAATCAAATATAGTCTTTGAAGAAGGCTACTTACTTTTTTTAACCTAAACAGGATCTCTCAAAGATAAAATAAAATGGTGAGTTCTCAATTCACCTAAGTACTCAATATCAAACTTGCTTATGTAACAATATAAAGTTTAAACTTTATTCTGTGATACTATTAAAATGAAGATGTCATTGAGTAGTTTTACCTACTTTGTAATAATACCCAGAATGTAATGACCTACATGCAAAAACATGCAGGATTTTCAGGGTTGTACCACAAATTAGATCTAGACGTAAGGAAGTTCACGTATTTCTCTCCAACCAATTCCCTCCTCTGAGCCATCCCCCAACAGGTTTATCCCAGTGCTTTTTAGCATCTGTGTGCTTCAGTACAAGCATTCAGAGGGCAGGAATCAGGCCCAGACAATGTGCTCTCATGGCCCCTAGCATAGCTCCATTTGCACATGATGCTTATTAAACCCTAGCTGAAAGGCATTTGACAATACAATTACTGAAAAATTCAATGCTCACCCAGCTTGTGAAATCTTGTGCCTTGTACCTTATGATTTCAGCAGTGCCATGTGTGCTGTGATAGTTAAGGACCTGTCAATGTTTCCATTATAAACTCTGGTTTTCAGAGGTTTGTATCTTGGCCTATAAAAATAGATTCCGGTCTGTAACTTGGCATGGAAAGTACTGGTATCAGCCCAAGAGAACATTTTTTGTTCCAAAGATTAAAATAAAAATCTGTTTCGTAGTTTTAAGTTAAGAGAGTGTTAAAAGGGGGGGAGGGGAGGGTGGGTGGAGTATAGAATGTTTTTAAAAACACACACAAAAAACCAATGCTCTATGTCTCACTACTGCTTCAGTTTTAAATTTTGAAATGATTAACACAATATAAACCAATGATACTGCGTAAATGAAAAACCTAAAAAGAGTTTTAATTAAAAACATTATGGCGGTTACCAAAAAAAAAAATCATAAATTTTTAAACAACTACATATGTAGTATCTCAAATAATCCCCACATTTAAAGATTGTCCAAGTACTCACTGACAGTAAACCAAAACTATTTCAAAGATATGTTTTACCAGATATGTAAAAATTACTTTTTAATGAATCACTAAATGTAGATTTACTTCAGATTAGTGGAGACAATCTTCAATCCTACTTCAATTTATGCATCAAGAAGTTTCTACAGTATATTATAACTTAATGTAAGAAACTGTGAGGTAATCTTTATGCACTGTTTGTTAAAGACACTAGTTTAAGTTTCCTGTTTTCTTTTTAGCTTAACATAGATGTTTTCTTCAAAAATATAACAGCAGTATGTAACACCGGTGTGCTTTCAAATAAACACATTTTGAAACAATAATTTACATTCTGTCAAAGGGGGTATAAACTGGTATAACCTCCTTGAAGGATGATTTGGAAGTAGCTATCAAAATTACCTGTGTATTTGACCTTGTAATTACATTCTTTTTTTTTTTTTAATTACCTTGGATCAGTTTTTTTTTTTTTTTTAAGATTTTAAAGATTTTATTTATTTACTCATGAGAGACAGAGGGAGAGAGAGGCAGAGACACAGGCAGAGGGAGAAGCAGGCTCCATGCAGGATGCAGGATGTGGGAATCGATCCCAGGGCTCCAAGATCAGGCCATGGGCTGAAGGCAGAGCTAAACTGCTGAGCCACCTGGGCTGCCCTTGTAATTACATTCTTAAAGAAATTATACTACGAATATACCTGCACATATGAAATAATACAGATATATCTTTTATATATGCATGTGAGTTTCTAGTGTGAATCTTTTTAAAAATATTCTGTACTCCACTCACCTCACAAGAATAGTTCTCACGGAATTTTTAAAATAGCAAACTGTTGAACAAACCTAAATGTCCATCAACTGGGAACTTGTTAAATAAGTTATTCTAAAGGCAGACATGGTATTACTATATAGCTTTTAAAAAAGAAGAGGAAGACAAACAAAAGAATGATTCATTGATACAGAAAGTCTTCCAAAGTACATTGATTACTGAAAACAGCAAGGTCCTATGTTACCATCTGTAGAGGGAGAAAAACGAGGAAAGAAGAATATATAGACATATATTGGGGGGGAGAAGAGAGATTTATTTCCTTGCTTTTACATGCATAAAACATTTCTAGAAAGACACACAATAAACTAACAATAAAAATTAAGGTTTCCCATAAAAATAATTTAATAACTTTGGGTACCATTCCTAATCGAGGTCTCAATATCAGGTAATATAACCAAAAGAATATTAGAAAGAAAAAATACATGTAACTCTAAGCTTCTATAATTACTGAAAACAATAAAATTAGGCATTGTACAGTATACTTATATTCGTAATATATGAGTGGTTCTCAAATATTGGTGCATACAGAATCACTTTAAGATCTTACTAAAACACAGATTTTTTGGACTCCACCCTTAGAATTTCTGATCCATAGGTCTGGAACAGAGCCTAAGAATTTGCTTTTTTTTAACTGTCCCCAGGTAAGGTTGCACTGCTGATCCAGAGACCACACTTGGATAACATCTGTTCTAGATAAATGAGTACCTGTTCAAAGTTGTACATAAAAACCCACCTACTACATTATAAATACAATTTCATTATTCCCGATAATACTCAGATAATACGTGTTTTCCTAAAATTTAAGAAATCTGGGTAGTGGGGTAGATAATGCTTTAAATTATTCTAAACAAGGGAAAATAAAGTGCAAGAGGAGACAAGGGAATTAGTTCTATTGTACTTTTCAAACAGCCTCCCATCTCCTGTTTCTGCCACTAGATGGAAACCAGTACAATGATTAGTTGTCAAACTGCAGATATAAATTGAAAAACAGTAAAAGTGAGGTGAAACTTACATTACATAGTATTAATTATAAAGGGACATATATCTGTGGGCCCCTATCCTACATTAACTGTAGAATGGCCATTTTTACTTTTTGACTCATTGTAAATGTCATTAGCCATTGGCCTATCAACTGTATCAACTTCAAAGAGAGTTATTACTAGTTGAATTATGATGCCTCTAAATTCTTATGTTTAATTCCTAACCTCCAGTACCTCAGAGTGTGCTCTTATTTGGAGACAGAGCCTTAAGGAAGAAATGAAGTTAAAATGATATCATGAAGGTGGGCCTTCATGTAATATTACTGGTGTTCTTATTTATAAGTGGTTATAAAAGAAGCCATTTAGACACCTACAGAGGGAAGATGTGAAGACACAGAGAGAAGACAGCCATCTCCAAGCCAAAGACAGGAACCTAGAGCTAGAGCAGTTCCTTCCTCTACAGCCCTCAGAAAGAACCAACACCTACCTCACCTCAGACTTTTAGTATCCAAAACTGTGAGACAGTATATTTCTTTTGTTTCTGGCACTAAGTTTATGACACTTTGCTATGGCAGCCCTAGCAAACCAATACAGGGGCTTTCTCTTTTATTTACTTTTTTTCCACGTTAAAAGGCTGAATGACTACTATAAGCAATGTAATGCGTCAAGGGCTAAGACCACAAAAATGAATAATTTTTGTCTTCAAGGAGCTTACAATCTAATGGTTCATTACTTACAGCATAAATATTCACTTAGTCACCACTAAGATTTCAACCATTGTCTCAAGTTTTTGGTGCTTGATTCAATGGGTCATCCACAAAATAAAAGACACCAACACTGTGAATTCCACTTCACTTCTGCCACCATTCCAATTAGAGCACTCTACTTGCTGCCTTAGTGCAAACTTCTCTAACTGGCCTCTTTCCCTCTCTCCAACCTATCACATGCATTGCTGACAACACTCTTCTTGACAGCACCCTTCATCAAAGTTTCCTGATTAAAATGTTTCAATAAAGTTCTTAAAAGAACATTCACTGTTTCCCAATTCAGGTTACAGTCAAGTCAATACTTTCCAAAAGATGTACATAACTTTAAAAACCATTGATTTAGTTTGCACCTAGGAAACTGAAATGTCTTTAAGAGGAGCTATTATTTATAATAAACAGGAGTAGCAATATCATAAAATATCATTTAATACACCTGCACATAACTATGCTCCCTTAAGTAACTCTAAGTCACAGGACTAATGACCTCAGTTTATTAAGCAGTGAGGGTACAAATTGATAGCTGTTCTTAATCTGTGGTTGCCTCATAAAGTATCTGTAACTATCACAGAAATCCTATCTCTAGATTCTGAAACTTCTATGTAAAGTTCTCATGGGGAATTTATATTTTACACAACTTCATTCTATATTGTGCATTGGGCTTACAAATATGGCCTCAATTACAAATGAAAATTTAACTTTGAATTTCTTGTCAAATTATCAAATGTGTCAACTACTGATTTAACACATTTTTATATAGTTATCCCATTTGTTTTATTTTGATAAAACTGAGAATATTCAATTCCCAGGGAAAAATAATTGTTAGCACTAAATTTTCTCTAGAATTTCTCCTCCCTTTTCTTTTCAACAGTGATCAGTTATATGGTTTAGGAAGCCAACTAGGCTGCTGATACTACTCCATTATGTTACAAGTAAATAAATTTCACACCTTCAAAAATTATTAAAGTCCAAAATAATATTTCTTGGCCTCCTTATACATAATATTCTAGTGTCATTATTTCTTTTAGTTCCCGGAGAGAACATCTCTTATTAGTCCTACAATTAAATGATTCAGCAACCAGCCACACTATCTTTGCCTTTTAACAGTTCCAATCAGTAGCAGATCTAGGTGTAATCAACAGCAGCAGGGGGCTTTAGGAAGCAAAACAAAACAAAAACAGTAGGAATCTTTACTAGAATACAGTAATTGATACAGGGGAACATTATAGGCTATTTTAATCCAAGTTAATCTAAGATATTAGAGTCTGATTTTATAATCAGAAGTGAAACGAGCAGGACAACTTCTGAGTATCTGAAAACAGAACAAATGTCAAACAGTTAATAAGGTTAAAATGAAAGAGGACGGTTTTCAAATGAATCCTCTCCGTCTCAGAAGGGTCATTACGTCTGTTTTGGTTATTTAGCACCCATTTAGCTGATAAATTAAAGCCCTCCTTACCTCCTACTGCTACCATGCCTAACCAATTTCATATCACATACTTATAAAATTAAGGCATCTCAGAGTAACTAGCAACGCTCTTACTCCTTTAAAGAAACATTTAAAATTTTAGCAACATCAGAACAGTCTTAAAATGTAATTTTGCATTTCTTTCATTTTCATATTTTTGATTCCCTATCTGAGAGTGTTGGGGTGGTAGTTAAGTGCTATGACTGGTGCTACTTAATAGCATGCAGGTAGTACAGTGATTTATTTACATGTGAAATCAAAAGCCAATGGTAATATCATGTGATGACTACAAATTTTAACTCTACAAAAATCCACAAATGGAAATGTTACCATAGTAACAACCTGATCACACTGCACGTGAGGATCGCTGATTTCATGATATAATTCTATAGCTGTTCACTGCAATATGTGCAATGAGACATCTATGAAACCTCAATTCTTCTAATTCTTCCCTATGCTAGAAGGAACAAGATGTGAGGAATGTGGCTGACAAGTTTATAATCTTGTCACATTCTCCTTTCACTTCTTTCAAATTTTTCAAAACAAAAAAAAATTTAAAAATAAGTTGGCTAAGGTTTAAAACACTGAACTATAAAACCCGTTATAGGACATATTCCAACCTAGCATGTTAGGATTTCACACAGCAGAAAACGATTGTACCTGGTGGCAATCATTTCTCTTTGGGAAAATACTCCCAAAGTTATCCAGCAACTATCCTACATGCTTTCACTGCAAAAAGCAGTCTCTTGTATTATAAAAGAAAAACAATAAAGGTACATCTTCTATGCAGCAGGTACATTAAGACAAATGTTAATAAAATATAAAATAATAAAATACAAAATATGAAACAATAAAAATATTATCCATCATTATCAGTAAGTCAACATTTGCCTCAAAAAGGTGCTTTTC